>NC_137776.1:120705513-121002021 GCF_963455305.1 Plecotus auritus | reverse complement strand
GCTGCTTAAAAATGACCGAAGCCAAATAATTGTCTCGAATTTCTGCTTCACGTATTCTTTGTAGATGCCAAATAGGTTGACCCATCTAGACCAAGAAGTTTTATCAGAGCAGCAACTGGCTTGGCTCCAGGCCTGTATAATTCTCACCTAGCTTGATCTCTTCAGGAACTGGAGAGTATCAGCACATTTCTCCAACTCCCAGATGCATAATTAGCATCCCCCTCTGCCCTAGATGACTGGAGTCCTGATTGGCTACATCTTGACAGGAGTTCTTTTCTCTAGACATCATCTTCCCTTCCTTTTAATTGGTTTTTCTGAGGTTCTGTTTTTGAGCTTGCCTGCTTTTTTGATGGACTCAGCAGGCTGTTTGTCTTCAAAGCAGATGCAAGGGTTGAAAAGGCTCAGCTAACTCATATTGTAAAAGCAAAGTCCAAAGAGACAGAGGGAAGGAAGAATTGAGATAGTTCCAAGTGAGGCCACTATGGAAGTGAACTATGGATTTTTCTGTAGAGATCAAGAACCATCTGGGAGGTATAAGGAGAAGAAAATTAAGTTGAATCAGTTATCTATTTTAAGAGGTCCAACACAAATGATCAAAGCAAAGAATTTTATTAAATTACTTGAAATACCATTGGTTGTTGAAGAAATAAAAATGTATTTGAAGTTATTAAGACAACCACCATTCCCAGTGGTCGGCAAACTGAGGCTCGCGAGCTAAATGCGGCTCTTCGGCCCCTTGAGTGTGGCTCTTCCACAAAATACCATGGCCTGGGCGAGTCTATTTTGAAGAAGTGGCGTTAGAAGAAGTTTAAAAAATTTGGCTCTCAAAAAAAATTTCAATCGTTGTACTGTTGATATTTGGCTCTGTTGACTAATGAGTTTGCCGACCACGGGTCTAAACCAAGGGAATTATTCGATGCTCATCCAGTTTTTGAGCGTAGCAGAGGAAATATGAGGCTGAGCAACATCTTAGTTATTTTTACAGCCTTAATTGCTTTCTTACATTTCCAAATGACAGCAATTTACTCCAGAAAGCCACACCCAACTGAATTGCCTGCTCTTCATCTATTTTTCACCAATTTCTCTTCCTGAACTTATTCTTTCACTCACCTTTTTCTCTCACCATCTTTTCAAATTTCAAAGAAGCAAACATTGGGGGCATAGCCAGGTTTGGGCAAGAAGCTTAGGGCAGGAAGGTGTGGTTAGGGTGGAGGTGGTAAGAGGCATTCTAGGTCTTTTATTCTCTCATTTCAGGTCTGGGTAAAAATGCAGCCTTTGTATGTGTGGGTGTTTTTCTATGATGCACAGGTATGCATAACTCTGTTTCTCAAATGACTAACTATGAGTATGCCTATCTTGGAAGGGTCTACGAATTTATATTAGTACAAGAGTAAGTGTACACTCAGAGGCTATTTCTCACGAATGCTCAACTTTTCAAATAATGCAAACAACCAAATTAGTTCAGCAGAAGAAATAGGAAGATTTGTAATTTTTTTAAATTTTAAATGGAAATAACCATACGCGTTCTTTTCAAAACATCATTCTGAACCGGTTTATAGGCACAAGCCAACTTTAATTTAGCTTTGCTTTAGCAACAGCGACATAATGGAAGTGATATAGTAGGCAGTTAGACAGACATAGCGGAGTAGGAATGTTAGGCCAGGTACTGAAGGGTCACCAGGCCAGAAAGCCCTGGGTAACTAACAATGGCCAAAACTGGGCAGGGACCTCACTCCCAGCGTGACCTTTTCTCCCCTACTATAACACTGGTCTTGTGGTTTAGACCCCTTGACCTTTCATATCATTGGTCATGTGGTCTGGATCCACCCCTGACCTTTCCTCCCCTGGCATGTCGCCAGAGGAGGGACAAAGGGGCTGAAGAACAGCCTCATAAGACTCCCTTGCATGACCTGACGGCCTCTAGGTCTCAGTTGTGTTTCAGCTCCAGACCCAGGAAAGCAGCAAGGCTAGGTGGGTGACCTCATGGCTGACATCAGGACCACTGTGTTGACTGATGACCCCCAGCCCGCCACCAGTCAAACTTACATCTGATGCCTTTTTCGCCTTTAACCAAAGTATCCCAGAACTATTAATTTCCCAAGAAAAATGAAATAACATAGTGATTTACAGGGAATTTCTAAGTCTGTGTGTTCAGAAATCTATACAGAAAGATGTTTTGTAGACAGTTTATGATTTGGAGGTTGGGTGGTTAGAAATGATGCTTAGAATGTTGAAGCAGGGAGAGACTTTGGAGACCACCTGGTTCAACCACTCATTTTATAGACAGGAGCTCCCAGATGGTGACTCCAGGTCATCTACACATGAGGAGCGGAAAGGGTCTGGCTTTTCTGCACTTTTCATTAAGCCACGCTCCTCTTATTCTTGGATGCTATGACTCCAAGCAAACTCCATTAGGCTTGTAAGTGTTGAAAGAAATAAAACATGCTTGGGTTTTTAACATTGTGAAGAATAGCATGGATGGAATAAATGTTTATTACAACCTCAAATTCAATCAGGTGCCGTTGTGTTCTTATGTTAATGTCCATATATTTTTTTTTGTCTCCTGCCGAAGTATTTTATAGTTAAGATCATCTAAGAAAGTCACAATGAGTTGTGAATAGATGTTTATAATATGTGGGAAGCACTCTGATTCCCAAATCCATTATAAATGTCACACAAATAGCATAAAGAGGCTTAATTTTACTCCCCCCTCCCTTATCTAGGAAATATTTCATTACAAATAGAAAAGTCAATATTGAATAGAAGTTTCTCTGAAAGTAGATTTTCAACAGAAAAAGGAAATAAGTGCGTCAAAGATACTCTGACTGAAAATTACCAGGTTGAATGGAAACGCCTTGGCTGACGCCAAGGAGAGGGTCAATTCCATCCTGACCTTACTGCCTGACAAGCAGTTATCACAAATAGTCTCTAGATTTCAACATTGAAAAGGTAATTTTCTTTTTAATTCTTAGATTTTTAAATCTACCTTTAGCTGTTTCACATGGCACAGTCTGGGGGAAATAAGAAAGTAAACATAAAGTAGATTCAGGTCCATCAACAGAAATTATTTTCCCCAATCTTAATTCTGTCCATTTGTATGCACAGAACCGTATATATTACATAGTTCTCTGCAATATCTGATGCAGTCTAAAAAAAAAAATCTTTTTGAAATATTTCTCTTTTTCCCTAGCCAGTTTGGCTCAGTGGATAGAGCATCAGCCCATGGACTGAAGGGTCCCGGATTTGATTCTGATCAAGGGCATGTAACTCAGTTGTAGGCTCGATCCTATCCCTGGTCAGGCCCGTGCAGGAGGCAACCAATTGATGTGTGTCTCTCACACCGATGTTTCTCTCTCTGTTTCTTCTCCTCCCTTCTACTCTCTCTAAAAATCAATGGAAAAATATCCTCAGGGGAGGATTAACAACAAGCAAAAAGAAATATTTCTCTTTTTCATTCGTTCTCATTTTATATTCATTTTTCCTACTTTTCCCAATGACATCAGAGGAGAGAGAGGGAACCAGAAAGCAAAACAGAAAGAGGATATACATAAAGCTTAATCTGTTTTTGTTTGTCTGTGATCAAAGTTAACATCAGCTGTGATAAGTCACACTGATAGCACATACTTTTGATGAGATTATTAGAATGGCATTTTACCTCTGTGCTCTTTTTCCCCAAAACACATCACCCCAGTCTAATCTTGAGGAAAACATGAGCCATATCCAGTTGAAGGGAGTTCTGTAAAATGCTTGACAAGTACTCCTCAAATCTGTCAAAGTCATCAAAAATAAGGAAAGTCTGAGAAACTGTCAAAGCCAAGAGCAGCCTAAGAAGACATGACTGACTATTAAATGTGACGTGGTTTCGTGATGGAACCTGGGACAGAAAAAGGATATTGGGGGTGGGGGGATGAGGAAACCTAGATAAAATATGTATGGACTCTGGCTAATAAAAATGTCTCAATACTGGTTCATTAACTGTAACAAATGCACTGTACTAAGGTAAGATGTTAATAATTGGGATAATTGAGTGGGAACTCTCTGTATTATCCATGTAATAATTCTGTGCATCTAAACTGCTCTAAAATATATAGGTGTTTTTTTAAAGCACATTGGGGTCTCTGTACAGACAAGGGAAGAAGAGCAGGAACAGTATTTTGGCAGAAGGTACATGTGTACAAAGGCACAGACATCAGAGCCTACTTCCCTCCTCTCCCTCCATTTTACTTTTGAGGAAACCAAGCCTCCACCCAGGAGCCTCAATATTGTACCTAAATCAGATCAGTGAAAGAACAACGAAACTGGCGGTAGAAGTTTGGGCTTCTTTTTTGTTTCTCCCACTTTCTAGGCATATGACCTTGGGCAAGGTGGTCAAATTCTTTAAGCTTTTTTTCTCATTTGTTAAATGGAACTAATAGTTTATGCTTAATTAGCAAGACTGTTGTAAGGATAAAATGGGAAAAGAGATGTGAAAGAACAAGTGCAAGTTGGTGTTATTTCCCTTTCTACATCTTGACTGCTCTATCCATCCCCGCTCCCTCCCAACTCCACAGGCCCAGGCGCTAGGTCACTGGCTCTATTTTTCCCCTAATCAGCCTCCCTGTGCTGGAGCAGGCGGCAAAGTGGTGACAACAGCAGTAATGAATGACAAGCTTACCCTGGCCAGCATGGCTCAGTGATTAGAGCATTGGCCCACGCACCAAAGGTTCTCAGGTTCAATTTTCAGTCAAGGACATGTACCTCAGTTGCAGGTTAGGCAACCAATCAATTTGTCGCTCTCACATTGATGTTTCTCTCCCTCTCTCTAAAAAAAAAAAAAAAAAAAAAATCAATGAAAAAATTATCCTCAGATGAGGATTAACAGAACAACCACAACAACAAAAAGATGAGCTTCATCCTAGGGCTCACTTGTTCACATCTACTAACCAGTGTTTTATTTTTTTGCCCATTGTCTTTCTTTTTTATTTATAATAAACTTTTATTATTTTTCAATTACAGTTTACATGCAATATTACATTAGCTTCAGGTGTATAACATAGTGATTAGACATTTATATAACTTATGAAATAATCACCCCATAAGTCTAATACCATCTGACACCATACAAAATTCCCTGTGCTGTACTTTACATCTGCGTGATTGTACTGGAGTGTTTTAATGCAAACATAGCACCTGTGGTCAGAAATCCAGGATTCAAAACTCACATCCTCCACCTTTTGCTGCACCAATTAATATTCAGAACTCACATGTACCACCCTTTGCTGCGTCAATTAATATCTCTATCTTTCAGTTTCTTCACCCATAAAATGTGAATTACATTATTTATTCTAACTACTTCCCTTAGCACCCTAAGTTTAATATAGAAAAGGCCATAAAATAAAATTATACTGTCACTGTTGTTTCTATAAGATTTTAAATTCCTTCATATCATTAAGCAGTTCTTGTTTACAATTATACACTCAGTATTTGATATATATTAGAGGCTAAACAAGTGAATAGTTTTAAGATTGGAATTTCTGTGTGCCCAATTTCACATCCACGACAAAACCTATTATCTTGTTTAACCTTTGAAATTATTCTAATAGGAAGGAGTCCATTAGAATATGTCCATTTTAAAACGTAGTTTCTGAGAAGTGGCCAAGTATACACTCCCATTACAGGCTTTGACTTGGGCAAATCTGAATACCTCTGTCTGGAATGTTCCTTTCCCTTTGTCTTCAACAGTTTACTCTCTCACCTCTTACAAGTTTTATCCAAATGTCACTTTCTCTTTGAGGGGTTCTCTCACCATCCTCCATAAATTTTCAAACCTTATTCCTATCCCTCTATTTCCTTTCTCATACCCCACTTTATTTTTTAAATTATTTATCTTTTTTATCCTCATCTGAGGATATGTTTATTGATTTGAGAGAAAGAGGTAAGAGAGAAACATCGATCCTTTGCCTCTTATATGTGCCCTGACTGGGGATAGAACCTGAAACCTAGGTATGTGTCCTGGCCAGGAATCAAACCTGCAACCTTTTGGTGTAGAGGACAATGCTCCAACCAATTGCACCACTCAGCCAGGGCTAGCCCACTCTATTTTTCATTTTAACAAATACTATATTTTCATTTTCTAAATAACCTACTTTTACATTTTATTTGTTACCTGCGATTCTCTTTGCCCTACACACACACACACACACACACACACACACACACACACACACACACACACGAATGCAAGCATTATCAGGCCAGAGATTTTTGTTGTTTTGTTTACAGCAATTTTCCCAGAGCCTAGAAGAGTGCCTGGCACATTGAATGAAGGAATAAATAAACAACGATTGAATGAGGGTTAGTCCCATTTATCTTAGCAGGATGACTTCAGGCAAGATCATCTGTCATTTCTCTGTCAGTTCCTTTCTCTCTTGGGAGTTGGGCCTGGTATCTATAGGTCACATTCAGTTCTACCATTTTTATCAAGAAGCTTCTCTACTTTGCTGTGAATAAGAGATTTTCAAACAGAGTGCTTTTATATGTTTGTGAGGTTTTTCTTGTATTGTTGCTGTTTTATTTATTTTAATGTCATTAGTTTCCTTCATTAGAGATTAGGAGTACTGTTTGGAATGCCCCAAATGAAATTTCAGTTGCCTAAGCCGAGTCATAGAGAAGGATTTAAAATAAAATGAGAAGTTTCTCTACTACACCTTTAAGGAATCACTAGCTTACAATGTCACATTTGTGCTAAGAAACACACGCACACACGCACGCACATGCACACACACACACACCACTGGATGAGAATGGAAGGGTGGAATAATTTTAAAACTCAAAAGATTAGTTACAGAAGGGGGTGGAACCTAAAGGTTTGAAGGACAATTGGAAAAGGAATTATATTCACCAGGATGGTTTTCTTCTTTTGATCCCTATTAGCTTAAGAATTTTAATTTCTATAAAAACTAGAAGACCGATGCATGAAATTCGTGCAAGGGGCTAGGCCCTCACAGCCTGGCTTCGTCTGGAAGGTCGTCTGGATGGTCATTCCACTGTTCGGCCGTCCGGTCTAATTAGCATATTATGTTCTTCTTATTATAAATGCTTTAGATTTTCTGTGATGTGATAGAAACTAATTATTTTAAAATGCTAACTTCATTAAGTCTTTCTGTAACTATGGACTGGGAAGGATTTAAAGAAAGTTTGACACATACATCAATTGTTTTCATATTATGAATCACTTAAGAATCTCGTAAAAATACAAATTTTGGGGTCCCTCTTAAGCCCTGATGGATTGTAAGTTCCAGAAGAATATGGATTTGTAATTTTCCATATCCACTGCATCTGCAGTGCCTGGCATATAGCAGGTGCTCAACAAATAATGTTGAATGAAAGAATGAAAACCCGGGATGGAGTAGTCACAAGAACTTACATCTTTAAAAGTTCCCTTGGTGCTTCTGCTGAAGGAAGTCCCCCGACTCAACACAACTGAGGAACCTTAATTTATAATTTCAAATTACTCACCATTGTATAGTAGAGACGTCATCACTATTGTACATTTTTTCAGTGCTTAATATTTGTAACACTTTCCTGAATTTTCTTTTCAAACGTGTTTATTGTTAAAAATCACACACATAGAGAACATTTCAACATCAGCTTAATAAACTATTATGAAGTACACAGCCATGTAACTACTACTGAGCAATAGAAAGCTGCCACCCTCTAGAAGCCCTCCTGTGCCTCCTCCCAATATAACAACCTCTTTCTCTCCTGAAGAAACTCACAATCATGACTTTTCTGGCATAGAACTCCTCACTTTTTTTTTACTGTTTTCCCATTTAAACATGCATCTCTAACACAATAGTTTAGTTTTGTTTACATATAAATGGAATTATACAGTATGTATTATTTTGGGCCAACCTATGCTTGATCAATTCATCCACATTGCTGTGAATGTCTGAATTTGCTGTTTGCCCACTCCATTGTATAAAAGGGCTAATCTGCATGACCTGTTGTTATTACTAGACTAGAAGCCCAGTGCATGACAATCGTGCACTTGGCGAGGGGGGGGGGGAGGAGAGAGAGAAGGGTCCCTTAGCCCGGCCTGCACCCTCTAAGCCTGCAGGCAAACATCCCCCGAGGGGTCCTTAGCATTGCTGCAGAGGCAGGAGAGGCTCCCTCCACCGCTGCTGCACTCGCCAGCCAGGAGGCCGGCTTCTGGCTGAGTGGCACTCCCGCTATGGGAGTGCACTGACCACCAGAGGGCATCTCCCACATTGAGCATCTGCCCCCTGGTGGTCAGTGTGCATCATAGCGACCAATCATTCCACCTTTTGGTCAATTTGCATATTAGCCTTTTATTATATAGGAAGTGAAAGTCAGGTAGAGTTTCCTGACCTTTTCATCTGCAAGAAGGAATATAGATATAGATAGCATACAATATGGGATATATACAACTATGCTTTGCAGAGCATACCCAACAAACAAGTTGCATTTATTAAGTAACAATTTCAGTATTTTGTGTTGATAAAGTATATATAACTGTTGCTCAGAGCCTCTGAGTAGGCTGAGTTGATAAGAACTCTCTGCCTCTTGCACTGAAGGTTACAGAGCCCAGGGAGTGTGTAGAGCCTAACGTGGGTGAACATGGGCATTGGCGTCAGGCTACCTGGGTTAGATCACTGCCTCCTCCATTCACTGTCTTAGTGTTCTTGAGCTACTTGTTTACTCTTCCTGAACCTCGGTTTTGTTGTCTATAAAGTGGGGTTTTATAACACCTCAGAGTATCATTATGTTAATTAAAAAAGATGATGTCTGAGAAGCATTTGATTAATATTTGTCACTTGCCACATGTCAGTCATTCTGCTAAGGGCTTCTAAAGGCCTTATGTGTAATTAATTCACTTAACCTTCCTTTACTTGGAGATGAACAAAGGAAATATGAGAAGTGCAAAGGTAGGAAGACAAAAATAACATGAGATCTGGGTTTCTAAGGTCAAGAGAGTTCTATTCCAATTCCCCTGAGCCTTTTAAAATAGCACAGAATAACCTCCACAAGTGAGCCTTACAAATTACTGAGAGACATACTTGTAAGGGATGCTATTTTCAACGTCTTTACCTTTTTAATGAAATGACTCATTTTATAAATGAAATTGTCGTTTTCTTTAGTTGTTTACTTTGAACAAAGAAAAGGTATGCTGGCTGGCAGAGTTGTATTCAATGAAGAGCTTCTTTATCTTATTCTGGTAAATCATACATTATAGGTCTAGACTAGAGGAATACATAAAGGAAATGAATCTCAAATGAGAGATATGATAACATGAGGAAAGGCCTTTGTTATAGCAATAATGATAGTTAACATTTATTAGGTGCTCATGTTTGCACAGTAACCAGGCACTGGAGTAAGTACATGCGATAAAATGATACTTTGAGATAATAACTTCTGTTTTTCTCTACATGTCCTCATTTCCTTTCACCTCATTAAATAAAAAATCAAAGCAGCGGGAGAAATGAGGTACAAGGGGATCTCAGCACTCGCCAATGTGAACCCACATCTCCTTTCTACCACTCCCAAACAACTCGCTATTGCATAGGAGTCTAGAGCTGCATGTCCAATATATTAGCCATGAGCCATGTGCTATTGAGCATGTGCAATGTGACTAGTCTAAATTGAAATGTGCTATGAATAGAAAATACACACCAGGCTGCAGTAACTTAGTACAAAACTATGTAAAATATCTCATTATATATTGATTACGTTTTTAAAATGGTAACATTTTGGACATATTGAGTTAAAATGAAATGTATTGTTAATATCAGATTCATGCTAAGTGAAATAAGTCAGTCAGAGAAAGACAAATACCACATGATTTCACTAATATGTGGACTCTAAAGAATAAAATAAATGCATAAACAAAATTGAAACAGACTCATAGATGTAGAGAGTGGACTGGTGGTTGCCAGAGGGGAGGGGCTTGGGAGATGGCTGAAAGAGGTAAAGGGATTAAGAAGTACAAACTGCTAGTCACAAAATAATCACGGGGATTTAAAGTACAGCTTAGGGAATATACAGGGTGGGGCAGACGCTCAGCGCAGGAGCTGACCTTTGGTGGTCAGTGTGCTCCCACAGGGGGAGCGCTGCTCCGCCAGAAGCTGGGCTCATGGCTGGCGAGTGCAGTGGCTGTGGCTGGAGCCTCTCCTGCCTCAGCGGCAACACTAAGGAGCAGCGAGCAGGCGGGCGGTAAGGAGTGAGGGATCCCAGATTGTGAAAGAGGGATCCCGGATTGTGAGAGGGATGTCCACCTGCCGGGGGAGCAGGCCAAAGCCGGCAGGCGGACATCTGCTGAGGGGTCCCAGACTGTAAGAGGGTGCAGGCCGGGCTGAGGGACCATGCCCCCTCGCCCCCCTTCCTGTGCATGAATTTCGTGTACTGGGCCTCTAGTATTGTAGTAACTGTGTATGGTGCCAGTTGGGTGCTGAAAATATCAGGGGGAACTCCAGGTAAACTATGTGATTGTCTAACCATGATGCTGTACACCTGAAACCCATTCAAAATAATACTGAATGTAAACTGTGATTGAATAATAAAATTTAAATTTTTAATAAAAAATAAATAAAATTCAATCTGGATGGGAAAAAAATATCAAATTCATATGCTTCTTTTAGCTTTAAAAAATTTTAAATTACATACACAATTTGCATTGTATTTCTATTAATAGCACTGGTTTGGAGCCTGGAAACCTTCAGAGAATAAGGGGGAAATCTGCAAAAGACTGAGGCTAAGTGTCAAAACAGCCAATGGGGGTGGAAAGTTTAAAAACAAATTAAATTGAGTTATTAAAATAAAGTCCTATTTCTTACATGCCTCAGTTTTGGGGTTGACAATCATAACTGATGCCTTTGTCTGACCTCATTGAATTCTCACAACAATCCTAAGAAGATACTATCCCTATTTTAAAGCTGAAGAAACAAAAACTGGGAAGTTAGTGGACTAAACCCAAATCGCATAGCTGGGTACTGGGCCAACGCCAGGAAGTCTTCCTCCAGAGCCTTTGTAAAGACAGCGCCCTCTTCTCCCCTAGAGGACAAAGGCTGCGGAAACATGGCTATGAAAGTCGGTGCATTTGGCATATCTGACGGACTCTCTCTTCGTCAAAGAACAAATAACATTTAAACTGCTAACCAGGCTGACTTCGCCAAGGTGGTCCAGTGCATGTTCCTCCCGCGGAAAGACAATGAGAAGATTCAAATTCTAAATTTAAAAATATGTTAGGTAGTTTCAGGTTCTATTTTTAAGTATAGAAAATAACCTACATAGAGTAATATATAGGGTTCTCCAAAAATGTATACACACACTTTAAATAATTATAAAGGCAGTGTTTATTAAAATACATTTTGTTTTCCAAGTTGAGCCATCAGCTGTTAAAGTGTGTATATATTTCTTTGGGACACTGTATAATTTTTATGTTTGTATATTTTCCCACAGTTTACAAAACACTTTCACAAAATAAATTCTTTTTTTAAAATATATATATTTTATTGTTGACAATATTACAGATGTTCCCCGTTTTTCCCTCCCCCCTCCATTAGCCTCCTCTGCCCAGCCCCTATTCCCCAGAACTTCACCTCACTATTATCTGTGTCTATGTGCTAAGCATATAAGTTCTTTGGTTTATCTCTTCTCATCCCAAGATATGTCAATCTGTTCCACGCCTCCATGCCTCGGGTCTTATTTCATTGGTCAATTCATTTTGTTCATTAAATTCTGCAAATAAGTGAGATCATGTGGTATTTGTCTTTCTCTGACTGGCTTATTTCATTTAGCATAATACTATCCAGATCCATCCATGCTGTCTCAAAGGGTAAGAGATCCATCTTTTTTATAGCTGCCTAGTATTCCATTGTGTAAATATACCACAGCTCTGTTATCCACTCATCTACTGATGCGCACTTGGACTATTGTCAAATCTTAGCTATTGTAAAAATTGCTGTTATGAACATAGGGTGCATATATTTTTTTCTGATTGGTGCTTCAGAGTTTTTAGGATATATTTCCAGAAGTGGGATCATGGGGTCAAATTGGAGTTCCATTTTTAATTTTTTGAGGAAACCCCATACTGTTTTCCATAATGGCTGCACCAGTCTGCATTCCCATCAGCAGTGTACTAGGGTTCCCTTTTCTCCAAATCCTCACCAGCACTTGTCGTTTGTTGATTTATTGATGATAGCCATTCTGACAGGTGCGAGGTGATATCTCATTGTCATTTTAATTTGCATCTCTCTGATGATTGGTGACTTTGAGTATTTTTTCATATGTCTATTAGCCACCTGTATGTTCTCTTTGGAGAAGTGCCTATTTAGTGTGGGAACCCCTTTCACGTCCCGCGTGGTTCAGGGTTCCGGTTCAGGGTTCGGGTTCTGGAGAATGCCGCACACAAATGAAAAGGGACTTGGAAAAGTATTAATTTGGAATATTGGGGGCCAGGCGGGAGCCCAACTCTAGTGGAAGGACTACCCTTTGCTCTGGCCTTGCAATCCCTTTTAATGAGACTGTGGGATATGCCCATAACCTTTAGGCAGGAAATTCCAATAACAGAAATTTACATGAAACAAACAGAGGTGAAGGCTGCTTCAGCTAACAATGTTTCAACTAAACAGTGAGTGATCAAAACAATTAAGGTTGTTGACCAGCCTTCCCAGTTTCCTGGCCACATCTTTCTATTAGTGGTAGAATGATTGGTTTCCGGCAATTTAGCTCCTCTACCCATTTTTAAATTGGATTGTTTGTCTTCCTTTTCTTGAGATGTATGAGTACTTTATATATTTTGGAGATTAAACCCTTGTCAGATGTATCATTGGCAAATATTTTCTCCCATACAGAGGGTTCCCTTTTCACTTTGATAGTGGTTTCTTTTGCTGTGAAGAAGCTTTTGAAAAAAGGAATAGAGGAAGATACAAACAAGTGGAAGTGTACACCATGTTCATGGATTGGAAGAATTAACATCATTAAAATGTCCATAATACCCAAAGAAATCTATACATTTAACACAATCCTATTAAAATACCAATGGTATACTCTACAGAACTAGAACAAATACTCCAGAAAATTATATGTAACCAAAAAAGACCCCAAATAGCTTCAGCAATCTTGAAAGAAGAACGAAGTTGGAATATTCACAATACTAGATAATAAGTTATACTACAAAGCCACTGTAATCCAAACAGCCTGGTACTGGCACAAGAATAGGCATATTGACCAATGCAACAGAACAGAGAACCCAGAAATTGACCTATACCATTATAATAAATTAATATTTGACAAAGGGTCCAAGAACATACAATGGAGTAAAGACAGTCTCTTCAATAAATGATGTTAGGAAAACTGGACACATGAAAAAATATAAAACTAGACCACCAGCTTACACCATACACAAGAATAAACTCAAAATGGATAAAAGATTTAAATGTAAGTCGTACATCCGTAAAAATCGAGAAGAAAACATAGGCAATAAAATCTCAGATATCTCATGTAGCAGAATATTCACTAATACATCTCCTAGGGCCGTGGTCGGCAAACTGCAGCTCGGGAGCCACATGCAGCTCTTTGGCCCCTTGAGTGTGGCTCTTCCGCAAAACACCATGGCCTGGGCGAGTCTATTTTGAAGAAGTGGCGTTAGAAGAAGTTTAAGTTTAAAAAATTTGGCTCTCAAAAGAAATTTCAATCATGTACTGTTGATATTTGGCTCTGTTGACTAATGAGTTTGCCGACCACTGTCCTAGGGCAAGAAAAACAAAGGAAAATAAATAAATAAATGGGACTACATAAAAAAAAAAGCTCCTGCACAGCAAAAGAAACCATAAGTGATTCATTTAATGAAAATAGGAAACTGAGAAAAGTTGAGTGACTTGCATAGGGTCTAACAACTCACAAGACTTCTGAGTCTTAGAATAACCATGTTACCACTGCACCATGTGATATTCCACAATGCTCCCAGTAGGAAATTAGCAAGTCATTTGCTCACACATTTAGGCAGTAATTGAGAATCTACAATTTTGAAAAAACCTTTAAGTATCAGAGATACAGTGATAAATTTGATAACTGCCCTTAAAGAAGAAATTTTAATAGACTTAAATATAAAGAATGATAATTTAATACACTTGTGTGATAGCAGAGGGAGAGAGCAATATGAGTCTTTGCTAGAAGGTGAAGATGGGACAGAGGCAGATAAAAGTCAATCACAGAGCCAAAACCGGTTTGGATCAGTGGATAGAGCGTCAGCCTGCGGACTGAAAGGTCCCGGGTTCGATTCCGGTCAAGGGCATGTAACTTGGTTGCGGGCACATCCCCAGTGGGAGGTGTGCAAGAGGCAGCTGATCGATGTTTCTCTCTCATCGATGTTTCTGACTATCTATCCCTCTTCCTTCCTCTCTGTAAAAAATCAATAAAATATATTTTAAAATAAAAAAGTCAATCACAGAGATGTATCTGTGGGCCAAGATGAGTGAATAGAAGTTCTGAAGTGGATTAAGAGAAAAAGAAGAGATTCCAAGTATGAGGACATTGGATCTTAGGGGATGGGGACATGCAGGAACGTGACATGTGGTTCGTTTGGAAATATGAGCAGAAACTAGATCTCTCAGAGGGGTTTGCACCACACTCTCAGGTGAAGTCCCTGGAAACTCATTGGAGGGTTTGAGAAAAGAGTGAAAAATAAAAATCACTCTAAAGGTAAGAAAATGTGCATAATAATTATAAAGAAAAATGTGTGGAGCAAAAGGATATCACTTAGGTGGGGCGGGGGGAGAGAGAGAGAGAGAGAGAGAGAGAGAGAGAGAGAGAGAGAGAGAGAGAGAATGAATATGAGGCACTGAACTAAGAGAGGAGCCATGAGGGAAAAGAGCAGAGTGCACAAGATGGGTGCCTGATAAGATGCTTTGATGGCTAATTTTATGCTTCAGGTTGACTAGGAAGGCAGTGTCCAGAGATTTGATTAAACATTATTTTATTTCTGGGTGTTTTTGTGAGGCTGAAATGCATAAGGTTAGCATTTGAATCCAGCAGACTGAGTAAAGCAGTTAGGGTGGGCATCATCCAATCCACTGAGGGTCCAAATAGAACAATACGAAGAGGGAGAATTCCCTATCTCTGCCTGTCTTCAATCTGGAACTTGGTTTTTTTGTGATCAGGCTGAAATTATACCACCAGCTCCTAGATCTACAGCTTGCTAACTGCAAATCATGAGATTTCTCAGCCTCCATAATTGTGTGAGACATTTCCTTTCTCTCTCTCTCTCTCTCTCTCTCTCTCTCTCTCTCTCTCTCTCTTTCTCATATTGATATACATATCATAGATCTATCATATACACAGATGGAGATAGATGATAGATAGATAAATAGATATAGATATTTCCTGTTGGGTCTGTTTCTCTGGAGAATCCTGACTAATACAAATGCTGGAGGAAAAGGAGAGGGAGAAGGCAATGATGACTCCAAGGTTTATGGTTTGGACACTTAAGAGTTATTAGGAATGTTGACCAATATCAGTCTTGCAAATGGAAAAAATCTCTTTCTATTGTTTACATGCTGATAGTAGTCTTCCGTTCTCCCTCCTTCTTTAGCAAGCACAAATTTATCAAAGCTACAGTTATTACAAACCCACAGGCATGCATATTTAGTTCTCTTTCTCCAACTGGGTTTGACCCTGCTGCAGACCTTTCCTCACTATGTTGAGTTAATAGGACTGAATAGCTGCAAGAACTTAAGTTTTGGTATAAATATCATGTGAACTGTAGCAAACACTTGAGGAAAAAAGCACTATAAAATCCTGAATAGATGGGTATCAGCAAGAGTGAGCATGGAGAGACGTTGCTCATGAAGCAAAGAGAGAACCTCATGAGATTTTATCCCTTTCCAATTATGCTGAAACTACTGTTGGCTCCCAGATGTACTGTGAGAGATAAGATGTCTAGGGCTTTTGTTTAAAACACTACTTACAAATCCCAGTTTTAATTGTGCATTTGACTCCATTTAAAAGATCAAATGGGGAAATCTTGGAAAATAAGCCAAAAAAAATTCTATAGGTACTTGAGAGAGAAGTGGTACTTATGCTGCTGAAAGGAGCTTGGTCAGCGCCTCACTTTCTAGAAGCAAGTATGGTTGTTTGTGTATTTTCCTTCCTTTCTCTTCTGCTAATGGATTTCTTTCATGTTATCTTCCCTTTGATGATTTCTCTGCTTGATAGAGACTCCAAAGAAGGTCAACAGGGAAAATGAGATGCTCAAAATACTTCTCAGCTGATTTTAAAAAGATTTGTAGGGCAGCACTCTGTTCACAGCAGCCATACAAAAGTCTCAAACAACCTAAGGACCAGGAATGTTTTCACTACATGCGCTAGACAATATTCACTAGCCCTTTCTGTCTTAATACTGTCTGTTGGATGGGGTTTGTACAAGTGAGCACATGCAGCCTGAGTAAACAGAGACCCAGTTCAGAAACTCGGTTTCTTTATGGTATGCCCTAATTTCTGTTAGGTGCTCCATCTCTGGGCCTTTAGAGATGGAATATGAGATGCAAACTTTTAATAGGGTGGAACTGGTCTTCAAACAGAATCTTAAACTAAAGTCCAATAGCATAAATCTAATACAAGTTGAAATCTGGAATAGCTCCCTTATTCAATCCCCTTTGTCCCTTGCAGGGTTCCTTAAACATATTAATGAGACTAGTAGGCTCCATAGAGGAAATTTAAAAACCTTTAATTCTAACAATATGTAGAATTCATTACATACTTCATAAATTCATTCATGGTTAATAATTGTTAGTATTTTAAAGCACTTTTATTTTGGGTATGGGCTAAATGCAAATATGTTGCATTCTTTAAATAATTATTTCTTCATAGAAGAAAGTATGTTTGATAAATATTACCATGTGTTCAGTCGGTAAAAGCTATTAAAATTATTGCCCAAAATGTGTGATTAGGATTTTGATGAATTAACTTCTATGAGAACGTCATTTGTACTTATTCATTTCTGGTAATATGACCAAAAAAAGATACTGAAATCCTCCAGGTACAAAATATCTAGTGATGCGGGGGATGAGAATGCGCACACACACACACACTTTGGAATGAATGGAAGAGCATGAAAGAAGTTAAGAATCATTGGAGGCTAAGAACAAAGCAGAACAAACCGGTCCATGAAGGAAAATGGCACTGAAACTGCTGCATGCCCTAACTGTGACCAGGAGCTTCCGCATGAAGAAGCTAGCATGAGGAAGAGGACTGTGATGTAAGCATGGGATTGTACAGGCTAGAGAGCTTTAGTCTTGCCCACATAAAGCCAAACGCAGGAAGGTGTGTACTTGCTTGAAAAATTCAAACGATAAATTTTCAGAAAATTGGCAAGCTCGCTGACTGGCTTGAAATGAACTGTGGCGAGAGTATTTACCCCACGGAAACCCACCATATAAACCAGCTCCCCTCTTTTTTTTTCAGACAGCCATTTGCTAAACATGTACTGGCACATACTGACTCCTTTATAATAAAAGTCACAGCTTAAACTAAATGAAAATATCCACAGAAAGGCATATAGCACAGGAAAATGTCTGTCTTACACTGAGCTCTGGGTAGAAGTGAAAAAGCACACACCCAAACCAAAACACCTCCTCTGAGATTGCAAGGTTGCCTTTGACTCTCAACATAGATGGTCCTGAATGCATATGATTTTCATGATTGAAAAGTAAAAAAAAACAAAACAAAAAACCTCTCTAAGGCAAAAATTTTAAGTTAAAGTTTAGGATTAAATTTTAAGTTAAAATCTAGAGCTGGGACAGTTGAGGTATAAGATGAACCTAGAATATCTTTTTTTTTTTTTTAAATATATTTTATTGATTTTTCACAGAGAGGAAGGGAGAGGGATAGAGAGTCAGAAACATCGATCAGCTGCCTCCTGCACACGCCCCACTGGGGACGTGCCCGCAACCAAGGTACATGCCCCTGACCGGAATCGAACCCGGGACCCTTCAGTCCGCAGGCCGACGCTCTATCCACTGAGCCAAACCGGTTTCGGCGAACCTAGAATATCTTGTGCCAGAAAGTAAGAAAGTGGTTAGTGAATGACAAGGACATAGCAAAATGACACAATCCAGTTTAAAAGGAGCTCTGGGTTAAATCTGGGACAAATTTTCATATTAATACAATGGGATATTACTTAGAAATAGAAAGGAATACTGATACATCCAACAATATAGATAGATCTCAAAACACATCATGCTTAAGGAGACTAAAGGAGAGAATTAAGACTGCATATAATTCCACTTAAATAAAACATTAGAAAAAGGAAAACTGGAGTGACAGAAACACATCAGTTACTGCCAAGGGTCAGTTGAGGGGCGGTGGGTTCACTCCAAATGGGCACTAGGGAACTTTTTAGGATGATGGAATTGTTTTGTAGTATGACTGTCATGGTGGCTTCCTCAATAAAGCTGATGAAAAGGGGGGAAAGGAAAGCTGGTGTCACTGTATTAACATCAAACAAAGTGGACTTTATAGTAAGACACTAGAAAGAAAAAAGGAAATTGCATTATAATGAAGGGATCAATCTGTAAGGGAAATGTCAGAATTCTAAAGTAGTATTCCCCAAATAACATAGCTTCACCATAGGTATAAAGCAAAAGTTCTGAGAACTAGAAGGTGAAATCGATAATTACACATAAGTGAAAGTCATTACTATCTTTTCCACTGACTTTTGGAGCAAATACACTTCCTACACATTGTTGGTAAAGTAACAAACAATTGATAACAAATCTGACCTTACTAATATCCAGTCACTGCAGAGTACACATTCTTTTCATGTGCATATGGAATATTAATAAAAATCATATTCTGGGTCAAAGAGCGTTTCTTAACATTTTTTTTATTTTTTAAAAATAAATCTTTATTGTTCAGATTACAGGTGTTCCTCTTTTTTTTCCCCCCATAGCTCCACTCCACCTGATTCCCCACCCCACCCCACACCCATACCCCCGCCACTGTCTTCATCCATAGGTGTAAGATTTTTGTCCAATCTCTTCCCGCACCCCTCACACCCCCTTCCCCCTGAGAATTGTCAGTCCACTCCCTTTCTATGTCCCTGATTCTATTATATTCACCAGTCCATTCTGTTCTTCAGATTTTTTATTCACTTGATTTTTAGATTCACTTATTGGTAGGTATGTATTTGATGTCATTTTGTTGTTCATAATTTTTATCTTTATCTTTTTCTTCTTCTTCCTCTTCTTAAAGAATACCTTTCAGCATTTCATGTAATCCTGGTTTGGTGGTGATGAACTCCTTTAGCTTTTTCTTGTCTGTGAAGCTCTTTATCTGACCTTCAACTCTGAATGATAGCTTTGCTGGGTAGAGTAATCTTGGTTGTAGGTTCTTGCTGCTCATCACTTTGAATATTTCTTGCCACTGCCATCTGGCCTGCATAGTTTCTGTTGAGAAATCAGCCGACAGTCGTATGGGTGCTCCCTTGTAGGTAACTAACCGTTTTTCTCTTGCTGCTCTCAAGATTCTCTCTTTGTCTTTTGCCCTTGGCATTTTAATTATGATGTGTCTTGGTGTGGTCCTCTTTGGATCCCTCTTGTATTGGGTTCTGTGTGCTTGCTGAACTTGTAAGTCTATTTCTTTCACCAGGTAGGAAAAGTTTTCTGTCATTATTTCTTCTAATAGGTTTTCAATATTTTGCTCTCTCTCTTCTTCTGGCACCCCAAAAATTCGGATGTTGGTATGCTTAAAGTTGTCCCAGAGGCTCCTTACACTATCTTCATATTTCTGGATTCTTTTTTCTTTTTGTTTTTCTGGTTGGGTGTTTTTTGTTTCCTCATATTTCAGATCTTTGGTTTGATTCTTGGGGTATGTTGATCTACAGTTGAGTTTCTGTATATTCTTTATTTTAGACAGTGTATGCTTAATTTCTGACTGGTCCTTTTCCATTTTTTTGGCATTCTCATTAAGATCCTTAAAGGTCTCACTAAGTTCCTCAGCGGTTTTTAGAAGATTCTTGAGTAACCTTATAAATGTGGTTCCGAACTCTATGTCGTCCAGTAGTTTGCTTTCCTCCATTTCTTTCATTCGTGACGTGTTTCTTTGTCTCCGCATTTTGCTGCTTCCCTGTGTTGATGGAGTGGCTTTGTGTGGTAGGTGACCTATAGGGGACAGTAGCTCAGCCTCCCCAATCACCTGAGGTGGACGCTCTTGATACACCCCTTTGTGGGCTAAGTGCAAAGTCTTGGTGTAGTTAAGCCTTGATTGCTGTTGGTACACTGAGAGGAATTGACCTCCAGGCCAATTGGCTGTTAGGACCCACTGTGTCTATAATGGAAGAACTGCTGCGCTGGAGACACGCTTATGGTGCAGGACTTGTTTCAGTGGGGCTTTGGTGCTGAGTCTGCCTCTTGAATGTGTCACTTATGGATGTGAGGAGTTGAAATCTGGTATCTCACACTGACCACTAGGTACACTGGCTTCTGGATCTCCAATGGGGTGCAGGTCAGCTACTGTCTGAGGCCACCCAGCAGGAGCTACAGCAAGAACTACAGTTTTCTCCTCTTTGCTTGGGGTTTGGAGGTTTTTCAGCTGTCTGACCAGAGCTGCAGTTTGTTAGGTTAAGCTGTGATAGGGCAGGCCATTCATATGCTAAAGCCGCTGCTTGGAGCTTGGGTGGGTTTGTAGGTTGTGTGGGGTGGGGTCTCAGGGCATCTTTAGGCTAGGGCGTGGCAAACAACGATGGCTGCCAGTAAGCCAGCTCTGTGTCCCTGCGTCCCGCGCCCCAGTGCAGTAAACAATTATTCCTGCGTGCAGCCCTGCAAGCAAGCCACCCTCACTTTCTGACCCAATGGCAGACAGTCCAGCTTCTCCTGTAGTTGTTTGGGTCTCCCGCGTCTCCCCAGTAACTGGAGTTTGGAGTAATCGGGAGCTTGTCTCCCTTCGGGTTGAAAAAAAGCAGCGCTCCCAGTCACCTGCTGCCAGCCCGATTCGCAAGCCTCCGTACCTCAGCTTTTCAGCGCTTGTGCACGTCTCAATGCTCTTTTCTCTTTCCTTCTAGTTGTAGAACTTCCACTCAGCCAGCTTTCCCGTGGTTCTGGGTGATAGACGTTTTGTCTTTTAGTTGTAGTTTTGAAAGTGTTGTGCGAGGCAGCAGTTTAGGTGTTTACCTATGCTGCCATCTTGGATCCTCCTCCTTCTCAACATTTTAGATAACTCTTTCACAATATGTTCTCTGAACACAGTGAAAATAAGCTAGAAAAAAAATGTTGAGAAAATATAACTGGAAAATCCCCAGCTATATTTGATCTCTTTTTGTTGGTTCCTGGTTCAAGGCACAGAGCTTCAAAAACCCTTGGAATCTCCTGATAAGATGGTCCCTGTTATTCATAGTGAGTTACTTTGACTATACCCGAGTTTATGCTATGAGATGACTCATGGTGAGCCCTTAAAGAGTGCCAGGGAAGCAACGGGCCATGGCAGAGAAACTAAGACCTAATTAGAGGGTTAGAATTCTCAGCCCATCTCTCTACTCCAGGAAGGAGAGAGGACTAGGGATTGGGTTCAGTCATGTGGCCAATAATTTAATCCATCATGACCATATAATGCAAACTTGATTAAAAACTCTGAACACAAGGCTCAAGGGAGCTTCCTGGTTGGTAATGGGGACAGAAGCGCCTGCATTAGAGACTCTTCCAGTCTTGCCCTATGTACCTTTACACCTGGCTGTTTGTATCCTATGTAATAAAACAGTAATTGTCAGGACAGTGCTCTCATGAGTTCTATGAGTCGTTCTAGCAAATGGTCACATCTGAGGGTGTTATGGGAAGCCCTGAATTTGTAGCCAGTCAGGCAGAAGTGCAGGTAGATTTGGGACACCCTGGACTTTCAGTGAGCATCTGAAATAGGGCAGGCTTGTGGGACTAAGTGTTTAACCTGTGGGGTCTGTGCTAACATTGTGTAGTTAATGTCAGAATTGAATTGAATTGTAGAACACCCAGGTGATGTCAGAGAATTGAGGTCAGAAAGTAACTTGAAGTTAAGAAATATATCTCAATAATTCTTTAATTAAAGACATTATTGGGTTTTTTAATATTGGGAAATATTTTGAACAATATTAAAATGAAGAACAAAATATGGCTCACCATGAGTCATATCATATCTCATAGCATATTAAAACTTACAGGATGCAGCTAAGGAGTGCTTAGAGAAAATTTAATAGAAAAAATATAAAAATAGAAGAAAAAGTGTTGAAAAGTATTTAAATTTTCATTTTAGTAAGTTAGGAAAGAATGGTAAATCAAAACCAAAATTGTAGAAGAAAATAAGTAGTAAAATTACAGAGAAAAATCAAAAAATAGTTTTAAAAGCATGTTATAGAGAAATTTTAAGCTAAAAGTTTGTTCTTTGAAAAGATCAGTAAAATTAATAAAACCTACAAGGACTGATCAAGAAAAAAGAGAGAGAAAATACAAATTGACAAAAGAAGGAAAAAATAGGTGATGTCACTATAGCTCCTACAGAATAAAAACAAATGAATATTATGTACATGATAACAAAGTATTTGACAATTTAGATAAAATTAGAAAATTCCCATAAAATACAACTTTTCAAAACTCTCACAAGAACAAAAAGAGAACTCCCAGACCAATCGCATTCAAGTCTGCAAACATTTTAAATAAATTGTTAAAATTTAAATATATAACATATTCTAATGTACATTATATTATATATACTATGTATTATCTATCATATATTTGATATATATTATAATAGATATTTTGTGTGATAGATAATATATGTTATATATATAAGACCAATCTCACATAAATTCTTCCAGAAAACAGGGAAAAAAGAAAGTCTTCCTAATTAATTTTATGAAGACACAATGATTAAATATAATGTTGAATCTTGTATGGGACCTTGGAGCAGGAATGACATTAGGTAAAAACTAAGGAAACCTGGATAAACTATGAACTTTTGTTGATAATGTTTTATCAGTGTCAGTTCACTAATTACAATAAATGTACCATATTAATGTAAAATGTTAATGACAGGAAAAACTGAGGGAGGAGGTCTATGGCAACTTTCAGTGTTCTATTTTCTCAAAATTTCTATAAATTTAAAACTTCTAAAACATGAAGTCTATTTAAAAAACTTAAAAGAAAATACTGTATAAATATAATAAATACATGGGTTATGCAATAAAATGACAGCTTTTATATTAAGATGACTACCAAGAGCAAATATACAAAAGTAGATTTAAGGCTGAAGAGCATTATGGGAGTTAAAGAAGGTCAGCATATAATGATAAAAGCTTCAAATTACCAGAATGATAGAGTACTTAAAATGTAAATTCAAACATCTGAAGCAAAATTTGACCAAAGTATCAAATAAATATATAAACTCACCATCATAATGAGAGACATTAACTCACTTTTCTCAGTAATTGATAGATCAAGTAGACAATTAAGTCAGTAAGAATATAAAATATTTGAACAACATAATAATAAACTTGATCTATTGCATATGTATAAAGAACTGTAGCCAGTAATGGAGATCATACATTCTTTTTAAGCACACAGGGGACCTAAAACTGGCCACATATTGAACTATAAAGCAAGCCAAAGTAAATTTTAAAAATAAGTCTCATACAGATCACTTTCTGGCTCCAACAGAATTAAATAAGAGATCAGTAACAACAAAAAAATAACTTAAAATTTCATATCTGGAAAAATTTTTTGAAGACCTTTAAATAACTATTGGGTAAAAAAGAAACCATAACCTTTATCTGTCTATCAATCAATCAAATGTGTGATGCAGCTAAAGTAGTAATTAGAGATATGTACAGAAATTGGTAAAGTAAGGAATAAAGCTATAATAGATACAATCAACAAAGCCAGGAGTTTATTTGAAAATATTAATAACACCAACAAAATATTTTTAATAATGATTAAAAAATAAATATAGAGAGCAAAACCACCAATACTAAAATTTTTAAAGAACATACCCAAAAAACAGCAGATTAAAAAGATAAGAAATTACCAGGAATAAGTTTGTGCCAATAAACATAAAAATTTATTTGAAAAACTGACTCAAGAAGAGAAAAATACATATTATTCTATAACCACTAAATAAGTAGAATTCATATTTTAAAATCTTTCCATGAAGAAAACTGCAGGCCTGGATGGTTTTAGAAGGTTAGTTTTACCAAAGATTCAAGGATCAGATAATTACAATCTTATACAAAATTTTCCAAAGACTCAGAGAAGAGGGAATGCTCTCCAACTCATTCTGAGCCAGTGGTACTTTACCAAACTGGGAAGGACAGTATGAAAAGGGAAAGTTAAAGGTCAATTTCACTCCTGAGCACAAATTTTTTTAAAATGTGAAACAAAATATCAGCAAAGTAAACCCTGCATTATATGGAAAGGAAAATACTTCATCAGTAAGGATGGTTCATCCTAGAAATGCAGTCATTTTAACATTAGACAATGTGACAGTGGAGCAGGGAGGGAGGGCTGGTTAAACCTCTGTTAAACTCACTCTTCCAAAGTAAAAATTGAAATTGGACCTTCTCTTGCACAGAATTATTGTACAGTGATAAGTTCTGTATAATGCCAATAAAAATATCCCTGATGAAACAACATTTTCAGACATTATAGTATCTTTATATCTATCTGTTTGAGGTATTAAAATGTTATCCTTTCCCATGTTCCCTAATCAAAAGCATCTTCCTCACCAAAATTCCAGTGTCTACTATCTACCATTAAAGACCATGACCTTGATTTAAAGGGACCATTTCCATGAACCTCTTATTAAATGAATTATTATTAGCCTGTGAGCACATACTAGTTTGCTAGATTGTTTTCCCCATAACAGCTAGCTGGGATCTAGACTAGGAGGGAATGGGACATAGGAATGTAAGTTCCAGTGGGAGGAGAAAGAGAAGAGTTTCAGGAAATTGGGCCCTTCAGGGGATAAATATACCAAACTCAGAAGCACCATTGTACTGGCATGTCCCTGAGCTCACAGCTATAGCCACATGGTGAGTGGGTGCCTTGGCATTCCCATATGCTCAAAAGAGTATTCAAAAGAGTATTTGGTCCAGATGTAGGATCTTGCACATCACATCAGATGAAGAAATGCACTTAACAGGAAAGGAAGTGGAAGTGTGGTGGTGGGCATGTGATTACAGGACCCACAGCTCCTCTCACATCTGCAATAACTCAGAAGCAGCCAGCCTGATGGGATATAGGACTGAACCCCCTGATTGTAGGCACAGCTGAGGCTCCAGCCTGGAGACAACACTCCAAGGATGGGGTACCATCCTCCAGAATGCAGTATATTCTCCAAAGCAACACCCCATACATGGTGCTGTCTCCCCAAAAGGTAGAACAAAGGTGTGGAAGAAGCTGGGTCCTACTTACCTTCACTCCCCGTGACTCACCTGGACAATTTGTTCTACTTGCCAATGCCCATCTGGAGAGCCTGCTTCCAGTGGGCGAAAGCTTTCATCAGGGAACACAGTGAGTCTTATTGAACTTTAAGCTATGGCTGCTGCCAAGACTCTTCAGGATCCCTGTGCCAGGAGACCAGCAGGCTAGGGGAGGAGCTTCGATCCTGGCAGGGAACACTGACCCTGATTATCACAAGGAGTGGGGCTGCTGATACATGGGGACAGAGAGGAAGACCTTGGGGTCCAGATGATCCACTGGACATCTCTTGACACACTAAAGGGACGAGTGAAGCAGACACAGCTTGAGAAGAGCATGGTAACCAGGGATGAAGGTCTAGATGGGTGACTGTAGTTGGTACTGTGGGACCCTGCGCAGACTTCCCCCTTCAGGATTGAGTCAGACATGCCCCTAACTGCTGACAGCTAAGCCCCTACCTGGAACCTGTCTCAGTCAAAGGAAGCTGCCTTGCCCAAGGCTGTCCCTTGCATGTTGCCTATGTCACATGACTGACTGATGATGTGTGGTGTACAAAGGCCTGGCCCCTTTTCCTCAACTCTGAAGGACTGACTGCTTCACTCTAAATAGTCCTTTTTTTGTGACCCCATCACAGTTCAACTTTTCCCTTTGACCAAATCCTATGGCCTTTGTTCCTCATAGCTGTTTTTCATAGGGGACCCCAATAAATTTTGTATACTCAAATATTTCTTAAACGACTGCAGAGCACAAGTGTCCTTCTGTACTGTGGGGATGAGATGCTTGAATATGTAATATAAAATAGAATGGTGTCTTTCTACATAAGCAAACCTTCCAAATCGACATACTTTTATCAATAACAGATGAGCATATGGAAATTTGAGTCAGGACTCATTCAATCTTTCATTAACAAAAAACACATTTTAAAAATCATCTATTATATATAGAACCATTTCAAGTTATGGGGATGCAGAGATGATTTAAACATAGCCTCTAACCATAAGGAGCTTACAATCAAATGGAAAAAGAGAAAGGTATATGGGGAACTTATGTATGCTAAAATAGGCTCGACACAGAAAAAAAAAACAGCATGGAGAAGTCACATGTTGAAATTTAGATGACTTTAGAACACTTTCAGTTGGATATATAGGTATTTTTTCTTGCAGAAGGTAAAATTTGAGCTGGCACTAGGGAAAAAGGTATAAGTTGGATAGGTGGCAAAGAGGTAAGTATGCCTGAGCGGAGAGAACTGAATGAGCAAAGGTGTCAAAGTGTTGCAATATGGGGCTTATGTAGGCGATGGTAATGGTTGATTTGGCTGGGTTCTGGTTACTTGGAAGAAAGATGTGGTAGAGAGCCTGGAAAGACAACTTGAGATTGTATTGTAAAGGACTTAGAATGCTAGCTTGAAAATATTAAATTGTATTTGACAAGTAATAGAAAATCAAGGAAAATTTGAGCAAGTGAGTAATGATCTCAGATCTGTATTTTAGGAAGATTAGCCAATGACCTGTCATCAGACGGTGTGAGTTCCATTCCAGCCTCTTCTAGCTGTGTGTTCTTGAGTAAACCATATGACCTGTCTCTGTTTTGGATTCCTCATCTGGAAATAGGGCTGGAGTTCAGCTACTTTTCTTAAGCAAAGAGATGGTTTACTGACAATAAGATGATAGGGAGTGCTGTGTCCATAATATGTGTTGATAATTTATTGTCTGGTTATTAATAGATTTTTCTATCTTGATAGAACCAAACTGTGGGGGTGATCCCTCCCTTCTCCCAGTTCTGTTCAGAAAGGAACTCATAGTCCCAAACGTGTGTGTGCATGTGCGTGTGCGTGTGCGTGTGTGTGTGTGTTTTGGTGTCACTAGAGGGAGATGGTAGAGATGAGAGAGGGCTTGACTGGTTTTCAGTAAAAACAGCTCCCATATATTAGAGATTTACTATTTTCCAGACACAATGCTAAGTGCTTTAAACATATTTTCTCATTTAATCAACACAATAATTTTGTAAGAAGGGTTCTTTCTTATAAGAAAAGTTCCTGTGGAGACATTGGGCCACGTGTCCATGTATCTGCTATAAAGATGTTAGTAGAGCAAAGTTTTCTGACTATGTAATAAAGGTATTTTCCCCTTATGTAGTGACTGGAAGACCTGATTATAATCAACTAAAGAGTCAGCAGACGCTGAATGTACATGCATTTAACTGATGTGGGCAGAGTTCAATCCCAAGCTGACACCCTCCTCATATTAAAATGATGAGAAGTTTCTTTGGATTCTAGCCCGGGAAAAGGAATAAAGATGACTCATTTACTAATTTGCTGAATGGCAGATATTTGAGCTGTGCATTAGTTACTGATGCTGGAGAAAATATAATAGTCTTCCACGTTATTTTTTTCCCTAATCTCAGAAATATACCATGAACGACAAAACCCCCACAATATTTCTTTATGATACAATTTAAGGGGCTGTGATTTTCATCTCACCAGCAGCAGGCAGGTCTATGTAAAGTCTTTAATCTCTCTGAACTTCAGTATTCTCATCTGTAAAATGGGATTAATACTGAACTTGCAGAGTTGTTGAAAGCATTAGAAATAAGTGTGGAAGGCTCCTCATACACCGCCTGCACACGGTAAGGGCTAAATCAAAGGTGTCCATCCATCACTTCTGCCTCACTTTCTATATAAGCAGATTGTTATGATGTTGTACAAGTAGGGCATCTGTGTTCACTATAACGTCTTTCAAATGATTTGGTCCCTTTTTCATAACAAGCGGGGAGATGTATAAAAGTCTGACGAAAAGGCTCATACTACCTTCCAGCTAAAATGTAAGGCCTTACAAGGCTTCTGTGAGGTGATTTCTGTGTAACACTTTGTTCAGCCATCTCACCAGTTCGGTATCTGCAACCTTATATGGCAGCTACACTTAGCTACTTGTATCTCTTCTATGCATGATGCTCCCTTGTGATACTGAAATGACTTTTTCCTCTTTCACTGCCTGGTTAATTCCTATGCAGTCATTATATCGTCCAAAAAGTCCTTCCTTCTCCACGCTAACTCCACCCTTAGGCTCTATTTGATATTTTTTCTCGGCCTGTGTTTCCATAGCATTCCAAGCTTACCTTTGTTAGGATGTACACTGAATTTTCAAAGATGTCATAGGTGGCTTTCTTGACAATTGTTTCTCCCACTAGATAAGAAGTCCTTAATGTTGGGAGTCTGTGTTCCTAATCTAAATATTGCCAGAGTGTGATATAGCCTCTGGCTCATGGTTGTTACTCCACTACTGTTTGTAACTTGTTGAATGAGGAACAACGTGAGACCAACAGCAAGTACCTTAGAATGTAAGGATATGAAAATCATACCATGACAGTCAAAACTTTTGGTTCTGATAGTGACAATATGATATACAATTGGAAAGAATGAAAGTCTGTCACAATGATAAGTCTTTAATCATTTTTCATAGCTCATAGCATGATAATCATTAAGGAATTTATCTAACACATCTCCTCAAAAAAGTATATTTAACCTGTATATGCTCTTTAAACTAACAGAAAGTCAAACTTTTATGCCAGTTACGTAATAGCATTTAATCTGGAAGTCCCAAATCATCTTTATTCAAGTTTCAAAGAAGTACCTCCTGGATTTAACATAAGGATTTTATTAATAAGCAAATTCATTCATAACCACCTTAATTTTTTATTTCTGATTTGTTAAACTTTAATCATAGTTCCTTTAATGAAATCATTCTAGCCTCAGGAATTGTAACTTTTTATCTTGATCTTTTCCCTTTGAAATCTGAGAGGAGAATTTTCACATTTTGATTGTAATTATCATCTATAATGAAACCAAAACAAAGTCTTTTCCAGCTAATGGGCCAAGAAAGTCATTTTGATTTACATTTATAAGAACTTGAATGGTTTAAAAATGAAAACTGAAAAAGTTGACAGTTGTAAACATAATGTCAATGTATAGTTAGGAAAATCCACTTGGTGATGTCAGGCCTATAAATAACTCAAAATGATGTTCTCTTGGTTAAATGCCAGTTTGCTTAATTCTGTGACTATTTTTGGGAAGGAGTGTATTTTAAAGACCATGTAAAAAAATCAAATATTTCCTTCCCTCTTTACTAAGGTCTTTTTCTCTTACAGAGCCTGCTCTGTTTCACCAACAAGAGATTTTTTTTGTAGAAGAGCTTTTCTAAGAGCAGGAGAATTGTCTTCATGCATATCAAAGAACACACTCTTATTGTGATGATGTCATGGTCTATCATGGCAAAGTGAAAATTTTCTATGGTTTTAATCTACCTTTTACCATCCCTGTGATGCGATTCCCTTTTGTTGAATCCCTATACCTTGCTTATTGGTTCCCATTCACTGGCTCTATCAAGTTCTAGTTGAGATCATTTAGATGTAGATGGTGTTGGAATCACCAAGGATAAACTGCAATGCTTTCTGCATGACTTGTCCTCCTTTCCAAATTGACTTTAGACACAGAAGTGGGGTCTCATGGTGGAAAGCACACTAGACTAAGAGTCAAAAAACACATGTTTCTGGCACTTTCTAGTTCTTACCTTGGGTAAGTCTGTAAGGCTTCAAGTGATTGAACCACTGGTATAAGGTAGAGGCCCTTTTTGTCTAAGGGATTTTCAAGAATTTCAGTGGTCACGACTGCCCAGCAACATCCCATCTCCAGATGATTCATCTAAGACAGTGGTTTTCAAATTTGGCTGAACGTTGGAGTCACCTGGAAAACTTTTAAAACTTTGGGTGCCTGGGCCACACCCCAGATCAATTAAATCACAAACTCTGGGAGGGGGGCGGCTGTAGGATTCTAGATATTCAAATTGTCACAGTTTTCTCAGTGATTCCAGTGTGCAGCCAAGCCTGAGCCCACTGACCTTGGGAATGCTATGACCTTTGCTAGTAGCAGTTTATAAATGAGCATGTGATCCAATTCTGGCCAACGAAATGGAAAACAAAGACTGTAGAAAAGCTTTGGGGAAAGATTTCTTTTCCCCCAAAGAAACACAAGAGGCAACAAGACCTATAAAAACTCTGAGGTTGAAAATGCCTGACGGAGGTAGACAGAGCTGCCAAATCAGACAAAAGTGAAACTAAAACATGGAGCATGCCCAACCTCCAAGCTTCCAGTTACCTGAGATTATAAATTTCCTCACTGAATAAATCATATCACAATTTTTCTGTTATTAGCAATTGAAATATCCTAAGTCATTTGCTCCAAATGAGAAATATTGATTGTACACCTGGCTGTTGTAACTCTAGGTTAGTGGGTCTCAAGCCTGGCTACAGTTAGGATGAACTTCACTTTTGAAAAAATGCAAAATCTTGAACCCCACCCTAGACCTACTGGATCAGAATCTCTGGACGGAGCCTAAAATCCTGTATTTTTACAAAGCTCACCAAAAAAGGTCAATAAAGCCAGTCTGGTACACTGGTATTTGGGAATAACTACTTTTATAACAAAGAGAGAGAAAAGATGGAAAATAGTTATTTCATCACACAAATAAAGATGGAAAGAATTTTAAACATCATCCAGTACAACTTTATTGCCTCACAGATACAAAAATTGAGGCCCAGAGAAGTGAAATTATTTGCTCAAAGAAAAACCTGAGTTCCTTAATACAAGTACACATGGTATGTCTATATTAGCATTTCAGTCTTTCCACAACTGAATGTTTCTTTCATTCTGAATCATTGGATTAGAATGTAGGCTAATAGACTATGGACACTATTCTCTAAACAAACCAGCTTGGAAACTATCTGAACTACATACTAAAAGATAAATTAATAGATTGTTCAGCTAACATGTAACTTATACCAGAAACTTGTTTCAAGCACTTCTTGTGCTCAGAAATATCATGAGTTAATTCCACTGGAATGTCCTTGCTCTTTGCTCGGCTGGGGTAGAATGTGGTTAGAAACCAGAGGTCTACGGGAAAAATTGCCAATCGTTCAAACAATATCTCCTGTGAAGCTTGTTTGATCTCTTTGTGTTTATTACCCCTTCGATTTGCCCTTAAATATTTTCCCCCTGCATTAGGATTCTTTAGCTTTCTACTGAGACCATTTTAGATAATCGACACCATATGATATTTAGGTTGGGGGTTTTTATTCGACATTCTATAGAATGTCCTTTTTTCATTGTACCACCTGTGAGGAAAACTTGCTTCTACCTAGCCCAATAGTGCAATAGTGCAATAGAGCAATGGTGACTAGAGTATCCCATTTTGAAGGGAGCTAGACATGGAATGTCTTCATCACTTAGGTCCATGTCTGTAGGTTAATTGTAAGTGGCTACTATAGTGAAGTAACAAAGTTCAGCATGTTTCTGAGTAGCACTAGTATAGGGTGAGGCGAAAGTAGGTTTATAGTTATTCGTATTAAATCATATACAAATAAACTGTGTTTCGAGTGCTCACAGCTGTAAACCTACTTTTGCCCCACCCTGTGTATACCTTTTTCACATTTACTATAAAATTTGATGTTAGCAGTGTATAACTGTGGGTCTTCAGACAGCCTTGCTATTTATGACTTCCTTAGCAGCTCAGAATGTGAAGGGTGAGTAAGTAAGCCTTCTGTACTCTTCACACTCAGGTTAACTTTGAGTACGATGCATAGTGGTGTGGGCTGTGAACATAGAGGATTCATGCTCCTTTATGCCTGATGGATAAAAGAATGTTTGTAAATCTATGTATTTTGAAATATTAGTACTAGTAGTTTCTGTTTTCCTGTTTCTTAGAATTATCTCTCCCCACCCTCATCAGATCTAACCTCAAGAATATTCGAGATGCTAAAACACAATACATGAGCCACAAAATGTAGAGAAAACAGAAATCAGAAAAGGAAACCCATTCTGTTCCATTTCTTTAGGCACCTCGGAACCTTTATGTAAGAAGTGATAGGGTAAAGTGTGAATGTATGGAAAATACACTTAGTGGCCAGATTATTATGATCTCTGAACGCATAATAATCTGGCCACTCAGTGTATATCCTATATAATAAAAGGCTAATATGCAAATTGTCCCCTCGACCAAGAGTTCAACCAGGAGGCAGGACGGCCAACCGCCCATGTCCCCTCCCTCTTGTCAGGCTGGCCGGACCCTACCCATGTATGAATTCATGCATTTGGCCTCTAATATATACCTCAAAGTGATCAAATCCAGTGTGTGTGTGTGTGTGTGTGTGTGTGTGTGTGTGTACTGAGTGGCAGAGATTATGCGTTCAGAGATCATAATAATCTGGCCACTCAGTGCATTCAAATGAGTAAAAATTCAAGATGTTTGTTAAAATGCCATATTAGAATAGTAATACCTTTGCATTAAAAACAATGCAACCTTTGTGATAGTAAGAAGTGTTTCCCAAAGTATGTTCTGCAAGACAATGATTATGCAGGCAACCAAATAAAGTGACACCAAAAAACTTAAGTGACAAATAGTTTGGAGAATTGAGGTTAACAGGCTCTCAAAGCCTGTAATACTCCACCACCGAGTGTGACTATCCAAAAGGGAGGCTTTCATCTGCAACCTTTCCCAAACACATTTGACCACATGCTTATTTTTTAATGAAGCAGGTTGCAGGAGTAACATTGATCTGTATTCATCTGTGGTATCTTAGGGACTCCAAGAAGGACAAATCAGGTCACTGGACTGAGGAGCAGTGGATTTCTGAGAGTCAGGAGCACAGCCAGAGGCTTCCCAGGGGGACTCTATGCAGATAAGGAGCAGCAGAATGGCCCATCCCACAGCGTGAGGCCAGAGCATGGGTTGCTGTTCTACAGCCCCTCGAAATTTACTGGTGTCCTCGGTCACAGGAAACATTACATAAAATTTTTTAAAAATTTGATTTAGTTTTTATTATAATGCTTAATTCCATTTAAACACAACACAACATAATATCACACATACACACACACACAACAGGAGTCATGCTTCTGTTCATACAATGATTGAGGTCACTTGGTTACTGTTGTTGATGTCAGGAAGTTGAGAGCCAACTTTCCTACGAAGAGCTGGCTCTCGACCACATTAACTAGGGGCTGTGTAAGAGGATCCAAAAGAGGCGCTTCTTTTTGGCTCTGGCTTCCTCTTCCAGCATTAGAATGGTAACCATCACTTACTGAGCTTTATACTGTCCTCTGCGTTACCTTTTTAAAACAACCTTCTGAAGTCGCCATTATTATCTTCATTTTACAAGTGAAGAAACTGAATGTCGCAGGGTTTAAGGAACTTGCCGCAGTAACACAGTTGTCTCCCAATAAGCCTGCACTTTAATAAAAGCTGAAAGAGAGCATGTAGATGGCTTCACTAGGTCAATAAAAAGGCACTGTTACTCTTTTTTTCTCTTTTTTTGGTAATCCTCACCCAAGAATATTCCCTCCACCCCATTGATTTTTAGAGAGAGTGGAAGGAAGAGACAGAGAGAAACATTGATGTGAAAGAGACACATCAATTGGTTGCCTCCTGCATGCAGCCTGCGGATCGAGAGCCTACAACCAAGGTATGTGCCCTTGACCAGAATCAAACCCGGGATCTTTCAGGCCACGGGTCCACGCTCTATTCACTGAGCCAAACTGACTAGGGCAGCACTGTTATCTCGATAGTATATTAAATTGCAAGTATCTAAGAAGTCAAAGTGGTAGATATTTGTCTTTGTTTCTCTCTCTAGGTTTGATAAAAAAAAATCCTTATAAATCTTCGTTTCTTTTCAATGGTCAATTACACCAAACTCATATCAAAATGATCAAATCCAGTGTGTGTGTGTGTGTGTGTGTGTGTGTGTGTGTGTGTTAAGGTGGATAAATGACAAAATATCTAAATGATTTTGCAATCAAAATCTTGAACTTTATAAGCTGGTAAGCCAACCACGGAAAAAACTCAAATACAAAATTAATGCTATAATGGTGTTTATGTTTTTATTACCCTGTAATTATATCATTCCTGTGATTGTTTTTCTTTTCATGCTGGTCTATAAAATGTTGCTGCCTCAACCTGTTTTAAACATCTACATTTGTAGGATTAGGACTAGTGATGTTTTGCCAGTTTCCATGAAAGAGAAGCCAGATTACCCAACCCACCTTCTTGATAAAGTCCTTCATTAATTTGACACCTAGAACCCTCAGCTGTTTTCTTTTTGGTGGAATTGTCCTGGTCTTAAAATAACAGTATACTCTTTGTCATGAGAAACACATTATAGAATTAGTTATTGTGTCAATTTTTATACTTTGCTGTTATAACTTACATTAGTTATCTTCTTATTTTATAAATGATTTATTACAAAGTAAAGATTTATTATTTTTAGAGTGTCTTCAAAAAAAATTGCATATGATCTTTTTTTTCTCTATAAAATTCTTTATTCCACAGTTTCTTTTTACTTGTCCTTATTCACTTTGCAGTATTCCAAATGCTGGCAAAATTTGCGTTAAAGTATATATACACGCTACTTAATCCAAGATGGAGGCGTAGGTAAACACCTAAACTGCTGCCTCGCACAACAATTTCAAAACTACAACTAAAAGACAAAACGTCTATCACCCAGAACCACAGGAAAGCTGGCTGAGTGGAAGTTCTACAACTAGAATGAAAGAGAAAAGAGCATTGAGACGTGCACAAGTGCTGAAAAGCTGAGGTACGGAGGAGCGCAAATTGGGATGGTGGCGGGAGACTGGGAGCGCTGCTTTTTTTAACCCGAAGGGAGACAAGCTCCCGATTACTCCGAACTCCAGTTTCTGGGGAGACATGGGGGACCCAAACTCCTACGGGGAGAAGCTGGACTGTCTGCCATCGGGTCGAAAAGTGAGGGTGGCTTGCTTTCAGGGCTGCGCACAGGAATAATTGATTACTGCGCTGGGGCGCGTGGCGTGGTCGGAGAAGCAGAGCCAGCTTACTGGCAGCCATCGTTGTTTGCCATGCCCTAGCCTAATGATGCCCTGAGACCCTGCCCCACACAACCTACAAACCCACCCAAGCTCCAAGCAGCGGCTTTAGCATATGAATGGCCTGCCCTATCACAGCTTAACCTAACAAACTGCAGCTCTGGTCAGACAGCTGAAAAACCTCCAAACCCCAAGCAAAGAGGAGAAAACTGTAGTTCTCGCTGTAGCTCCTGCTGGGTGGCCTCAGACAGTAGCTGACCTGCACCCCATTGGAGATCCAGAAGCCAGTGTAGTGGTCAGTGTGAGATACCAGATTTCAACTCCTCACATCCATAAGTGACACATTCAAGAGGCAGACTCAGTGAGCACCAAAGCCCCACTGAAACAAGTCCTGCACCATAAGCGTGTCTCCAGCGCAGCAGTTCTTCCATTATAGACACAGCGGGTCCTCACAGCCAACTGGCCTGGAGGTCAATTCCTCCCAGTGTACCAACAGCAATCAAGGCTTAACTACACCAAGACTTTGCACTCAGCCCACAAAGGGGTGTACCAAGAGCGTCCACCTCAGGTGATTGGGGAGGCTGAGCTACTGTCCCCTATAGGTCACCTACCACACAAAGCCACTCCATCAACACAGGGAAGCAGCAAAATGCAGAGACAAAGAAACATGTCATGAATGAAAGAAATGGAGGAAAGCAAACTACTGGACGACACAGAGTTCGGAACCACATTTATAAGGTTACTCAAGAATCTTCTAAAAACCGCTGAGGAACTTAGTGAGACCTTTAAGGATCTTAATGAGAATGCCAAAAAAATGGAAAAGGACCAGTCAGAAATTAAGCATACACTGTCTAAAATAAAGAATATACAGAAACTCAACTGTAGATCAACGTACCCCAAGAATCAAACCAAAGATCTGAAATATGAGGAAACAAAAAACACCCAACCAGAAAAACAAAAAGAAAAAAGAATCCAGAAATATGAAGATAGTGTAAGGAGCCTCGGGGACAAATTTAAGCATACCAACATCCGAATTTTTGGGATGCCAGAAGAAGAGAGAGAGCAAAATATTGAAAACCTATTAGAAGAAATAATGACAGAAAACTTTCCCTACGTGGTGAAAGAAATAGACTTACAAGTTCAGGAAGCGCACAGAACCCCATACAAGAGGAATCCAAAGAGGACCACACCAAGACACATCATAATTAAAATGCCAAGGGCAAAAGACAAAGAGAGAATCTTGAGAGCAGCGAGAGAAAAACGGTTAGTTACCCACAAGGGAGCACCCATACGACTGTCAGCTGATTTCTCGGCAGAAACTATGCAGGCCAGATGGCAGTGGCAAGAAATATTCAAAGTGATGAACAGCAAGAACCTACAACCAAGATTACTCTACCCAGCAAAGCTATCATTCAGAGTTGAAGGTCAGATAAAGAGCTTCACAGACAAGAAAAAGCTAAAGGAGTTCATCACCACCAAACCAGGATTACATGAAATGCTGAAAGGTATTCTTTAAGAAGAGGAAGAAGAAGAAAAAGATAAAGATAAAAATTATGAACAACAAAATGACATCAAATACATACCTACCAACAAGTGAATCTAAAAATCAAGTGAATAAAAAATCTGAAGAACAGAATGGACTGGTGAATATAATAGAATCAGGGACATAGAAAGGGAGTGGACTGACAATTCTCAGGGGGAAGGGGATGTGAGGGGTGTGGGAAGAGATTGGACAAAAATCTTACACCTATGGATGAAGACAGTGGAGGGGGGTAAGGGCATGGGGTAGGGTGGGGAATCAGGTGGAGGGGAGCTATGGGGGAAAAAAAAAAGGAACACCTGTAATAATCAGAACAATAAAGATTTATTTTAAAAAAGTATATAGACACAATTAAGTCTAGATTTGCCAAGATGGATCAATTAGTGGGTGGTTACTTCTTTTATTTTCCACAAAAGAATTAATTATGGAATTTCTGCAAATGGCAAGTTTTCAATATGATCTCATGTCTAGAAGTCTATAATCCAGCAAGTTTTCAGGAATCAATCTCTTATAGTAAGTGAGGTACATTAAGTGAAGTATGTGTGTCTGCATAAGTAAAAAGTACTCTACATGAAAATTTTGGATTTGTACCCAGAAACAAGTAATTGCTACTAGAAAATATGTTAACCTGAACCATATACTTCTATTATCAATTAAAACACTTTCAAAGTAAATTAATATTTAACAGTGTATTTTTTTCTGGCATGACTCCAATATTACTTATTATTTTAAAATTAAATTTTCCATTAAAACACTTTTAGAATAAATAAATATTTAATGGTATACCTTTTTTTTCTGGCACGAACTCAATATTACTCATTATTTTAACAAATAAATCCCTAATAAACCTCCAGATTTTACTTAAGCAAATAAATGATTAGCCTTTGGCCCAGAATTATTTTAAAAAGATAAAATATTAAATTTACTAATAGATCTTTTTTGTTAAAGTTGGCCTCTGGGTTTATCTGCTCTGCTTGGAGAGGTTCCAGACCCTCCTGGTTTTGACCTTGTAATCCAGTATTTGCCAGGCAAAGCAGCATTGTGTAGGCACATCCCATGGTTCTTCCTTGACCTACATCTCTTCGGCTTCCCTACTCTCCCCTCATTTCCTCCCCCACCTGCAGCACTGAGGGGCAATGAGAGCAGTTCCATGACTAAACCTTCAATTTTATTATAAATGATGCTGGAGGAACAGGGGCCATGGCTATGTGGAGATGAATGCTACTCTTGATCTACACTACTTTTTTTATGGTCTATAAATTTTAACACGCTCCCAAGTGTTTCTTATGAACAATGATATTCAAGCATTGTTGTTTTGGGTATCAAGACTGACTTCACTGCATGCATTGCAAAAAAAAAAAAAAAAGGAATATACTGGAGACTTCTGTGAAGATGGTACAATGAGGAGACCCCTGAATCTCTTTTAGAGAAATTCCACTGAAATACTTATAAAACTATCAAAAACTGAAAATAGTTTTAGTAACAGCAGTTAAGTGACTAGAAATAAGTATGTACCAGGCTATGACATTTTATAAGTGTCTTACTAAAAAAACCTCAGTTTTTACCTCTAAAATGAGATTACAGTTCCCACCTTTATAAAGGGGTTGTGAGGATTAAACAGTAAGGCACACGAAGAAGCTAGCACAGCACCCAGTATATAGGCAGCACTTAAAAATTGTCCACTCTTCCCACTGAGTTTTTTGTCAGCTTCTGCCTACTCCAAGCTAGATGTGCAAACCAGCCATTTGCTGACACTGTACCCTGAGGTCTGCTTCCCCTCTTAGGACTCAATGCAGTTGGTATTATTCTGAGGCTCCAAAACAAAAAATTTTAGGCCAATAATTTCAGGGGACTTATACTTCTGTCCTGATTGCTGGTGTTAACACAAATCTACCCTGCCTCCCATTCATTTCTTGTTTTATATGTTCTTATTGATTTTTATAGCTAGAGGATGGAAAAGGGAAAGACAGAAACATTGATGAGAGAGAATCATCATTTGGCTGCCTTCTGCACGCCCCCTACTGGGGATGAAGCCCACAACTCAAGCATGTGCCCTGACCAGGAATAGAACTGGAGACCTCTTGGTGCATGATAGGATGCTCAGCCAACTGAGGCACACCGGCTGGGCTCCCACGTATTTCTTATATCCTCCCAGACTGCTCAGGAACTATGATTAGGCACTCTTCAGATGCTGATTGTTACAGAGGTCTAGAAGCCCCCCACTGAGGCCTCCTGGTCTTTTTTAACACATCAATGCCCACTAGCTCACCATGCTGACTCCAATCTATGGAGAAATTCTCCCGTAATTCTCAGTTCCCAGTCACTTCTCTGATGGCCACAGGTACTATCCTTCTCATCCCAGAATGTGTCATGACTTGAAACTTACAACATCACTTTCTGCAAACATACATACAGAACGGTATATAATGGTTATATACCTTCCCCTGCACTTGGATCCCTCTTCAAGCTTGCTCCTCTACTTATAAACTGTACTAGAGGCTCAGGGCACGAAATTCATACACGGGTAGGGTTCCTAGCAGCTGCTGGCTGCTGGCAGGGCGCCTCCCTCCCCCCCGGTTGCCTGCTGCTGCTGGCCCTGCCCCTGGTCGAACTCCCAGTCAAACTCCCAGTCGAACTCCTGGTTAAGGGGACAATTTGCATTTTAGGCTTTTATCATATAGGATTGCTTCCAGCTTTGATTTGGGTTCCCTTCATCTTCACTTATATCACAGACAAGTTAAATGAAAATTACTGCCCCAAAATCCAAAGCTAGGACAGAATGTGACAAAATTTTAAATTATGTGAAATCTACAGCATCAAAGCAAGGGGGAAAAACACCTATTACAACTTACTATGAAAAAAGCTAAAATTGGGTTATTTTCAGATTTCTTCTGTGTAAACATCAACTCTGAAAGATCACAGAGTTATAATTACATTTTTCTCAAGGAAAAATAAAAGACCCAGGAGTTTTATACCAAATCAAGCTGGAAATTATCTGATTCCCTACATTTCTGAAATATACCACTCAAGTGTTATTGTTTTTTACCAGAAGGTGAAAATAAAAAGAAATTTTGAATATTAAATTCTATTTTCCCATTGATTTCTAATACATGTTCAGGGATATGCAGAGAGTGAGAAGGGAAACAATAGCCACTTGAAAAGAAGTTTCTGGTTTTTATTAGTCTTGGTGACTTTTATTTCCATTTCAGACAAAGCTGATAAGTAGTCATACTTTGAATAAATATTCAACTGATAGCACAGTTAAATGCTATTTCTTGGAAGATTCTCATAGACTCCATGGGCATTGAATATATAAAGCCAATCAATGCACGGAAATGGATTTATTGTCAATTTCCTAACTGGAATTCATCGTCTGGAAGAGCTAAGAATTCAAATCACTCTGGTTTATTAGTAGGTCTAGACTTTGGTAAGTAGTGAGGGTAAAGGTCTATATGTTGCATCTGCCGTAGCCTTGTTTTTCAATTGAATGTAATGGTCATAGACATTGAATATGCCTTTGAAAATGGTGTTTGCTCTCTTCTGAATTCATTCAAAACATATCAGGCTAGGGATCATGCTAGGTGTGAAAAGAAAAATCCCTTATTCAATCTATATCCTCAAAGAAGTTGCTTCTAACCAAGCAGGGATGTTAAAAGCTTGCAGGGATGTTAAAAGTTTGGCTCTTGGAAAAAGCAAGATAGAGTTATAAAAAAATAGATAGGCTATGCATGGAAGTCCAGCTGACTTCCTCAGTTTTTAAAAAGAATAGCTATCATTTATTGAGTACTTAGTATATCCCAGATACTATGCTAAGTACTTTATTTCCTGTAATCACAGTAATTCCATTTTGCATAGGAGAAAGAAAGCTTTATCTCCATTTTACAAATTAAGAAACTGAGCTTAGAGAAGTTCTTAGTTATAAAGTCACATAAATAGTAGGTAGCAGAGAAATGTTCAAACCCACCTCTATGACTCCAGAGTTGGAGGCTCTTGACTTCTCTGCTAGGGAAGTCAAGAGCCATCCAGCATGGTCTTAATTGGCATTTGTTCTAATGATGTGGGGTTTATTGTCATTTGAGCTAACACAGAGAAGAAGAAGAAGAAGAAGAAGAAGAAGAAGAAGAAGAAGAAGAAGGAGGAGGAGGAGGAGGAGGAGGAGGAGGAGGAGGAGGAGGAGGAGGAGGAGGAGGAGGAGGAGGAGGAGGAGGAGGAGGAGGAGGAGGGGATTTATAGCCCTTTACACATTGTGTTGAAAGTATATGTTTACAATGATAGAACTCCTCTGTCAGATTGTGATCATTTCTAAGGTATGGTCTTCCTTATCTCCCTTAATGGAGTCTGTCACTATGTGATAAAGAAGGGCTGTTTGGTATCTAATTTTGTAATGAACTATACAATAAGAGAGGCAGATTTGCCAAACCTGCCAATATTTGTAAAACCCCAGGCAAAAATGCAAATGAAGACCTCTAGTCCATTGCCTGTCCCTTTCTTTTGTCACTCCCTGCTCAATCCTGCACCAAAAGGACCTTTGAAACGACACTCCAACCCATGCAAATAGACCTTACTTGGCCACTTCATAGACCTGGGGTGTATTCTACAGCATTGCAGTGTCTGTCCCCCCTCCTCCCAAGAGTACAGACCAGATAACATGCTCATGCAGTCTGAGAATGGGGCCACGTCCATGTGAGACAGAGAACTCTGTGAACCCGTGTATCAGATGATGGTCTAGAAGAGGAATGCGTAGGGTCTGGCCCAGTCCCCCTTGGTTCCTTTCATTCTTAGCCCTGTGGGAAGGGACACAACCAAAGGAAGTCTTCAAAGTGCAGGATCTAAAAGTGGCACTGAGCCAAAACCGGTTTGGTTCAGTGGAAAGAGCATCGGCCTGCGGACTGAAGGGTCCCGGGTTCGATTCCGGTCAAGGGCATGTACCTTGGTTGTGGGCACATCTCCATTGGGAGGTGTGCAGGAGGCAGCTGATCAATGTTTCTCTCTCATCGATGTTTCTAGCTCTCTATCCCTCTCCCTTCCTCTCTGTAAAATATCAATAAAATATATTTAAAAAAAATAAAAATAAATAAAAGTGGCACTGAATCTGGCCATGACTACTTTATAGAATGAAGAAATGAAAACTTGGACACTTTATGAGTTTCATTCAGGCTCAAAAAAAAATAGTGAAAATAAGTTCTGGAACCAATGATTTCTTATATCAAATTTTCCACTATACAGTGCACTTGTCCCTTTGTGTTTCTATAGGGAATAAAAACAAACTATATAAAATATTTAAAAGCAATAATTCTCTCAGCTTTTCTCTGCAGGTAAGGCTAGGTGCTCCCTCTGAATATCATCAAAGGTTCCCATCAACTTTATAACCTCTGGACCTCTGACCTCTAAAGCAGAGAATGGGGCCGATGGAGTGATAGCAAATTGTAAGGGCTCTTTTCTCCTGTGGAGCAGGACTGTCAAGAGTGATGCTTGTTGTGTAGAAAAAAAATTGAAGTTCTGTAAGAGCTGTAACCAGAGACTTCTTCTTATCATAATAGGTCACTCATACAAGTCAGTTACTAGTCTGGACTGGATTGTGGGAAACGAGCATGTTCTTTCTTAGCAATTGCAAAGACCTAGCTGAATGTCAAGAAGTTCTTGCTACTTGTATTTCTGATTCTAATTAATTTTCTACTTAAAGATTAACTTCATTTAGTTTGATTCTTTCATATTAAACATGGAGAAGATTATGTTAAAATGCTAGAAAAGACTAATAGTAGTTTTCATGATTCATTTTAATTCTTTTTGTGAGTGAAACCTTCTCTAAACTGAAGAGGAAAATGGACACTGCATCTCAGGCTCTAGGCAAAAATTTGACAAGATTTAACCTCCAAAAGAGCAACCTTTTAGTTTATCTTTTGTTTAAGATTAAAATGGGCAAAGATGAAGGCAATTCAATATCTTTTTTTTAATTGTGGTAAAAAAAGACCCACATAACATAAAATTTACCATCTTAACTATTTTTAAGTGTACAGCTCATTAGTGTTAAGTATATTCACATTGTTGTACAACAGATCTCCAGACCATTTTATCTGGCAAAACTGAAATTCTCTACCTATTGAACAACGCTCTGTTTCCCCTCCTCCAGCCTCTGGCAACCACTGTTCTACTCTCTGTTTCTAGGAACTTGACTACTTTAGATACCTCATATTAGTGAAATCATTGAGTATTTGCCTTTTTGTGACTGGCTTATTTTACTTAGTATAATGTCCTCAAGTTTCGCCCATGTTGCAGCATGCAACACAGAATTTTCTTTTTTTAAAGGGATGAATAATATTATATATTATATATGCATCTATATATAGATATACCTACCTATATCTATAGATAGATAGATAGATAGATAGATAGACAGATAGATAGATAATGATGTTTTCTTTGTTCATTTATCCATCAGTGGACATTTGGATTACTTCCATCTGTTGGCTATTATGAATAATGCTGCAATGAACATGGTGTACAATATCTCTTTATGTGTTGTTTCTCCATTGTCTTTTATAAGTAAAAGAGTGCATAAACACAGAGAATTGCATATTAAAGAGTATTCACACAATAAGGGCTTATTAATAAATGATTTTGTATTCAATTTACACCTCTTTAATAAGTGGAAGTTTAAAGCGTTTTCTTTTATGCTGATTAAGAAGTCAGTTATTTTAGGTAAGTACACTTACTTATAACTATCTTTATTTTGTTTATAAACTTTTGACAGTGCTTTGTCCTGGTTACCTGAAATACAACTTATTGGAAATCAAATAAAATTCTCTTATAAGGAGCACACCCTCCTACATCTTCCTAAAAGATAAAATATAGTTACATGTATGAAGTGTGTATATAGAAATATTTATCTTCTCTGAAATTTAAACTAGTGTTACTTATTAGTCTATTATTATTACATTTATTGAGTACTTACCAAAAGTCTATACTATACTATGCACTTTACATATATTTTTCACCTTTAATCTGCACCTAAGTGAAAGGATCTTTTTTTCTTACAAATAAAGAAAATGAAGTTCAGAAAATTTAAGTAAGCTTATCCAGGGTCACTTCACTAAGAGTGGTTAAACTGAGGATACAAAGCCAGGCCTACCTGATTCTTCTTAACTCTTTGCCTTTTACTTTGAAAAATTTTCTAATGGAAATAAAATTTTTGCTTTTTCTTTACTCAATATTTATGTTCTCAATCCTATGAGAGAGATGATATTTCTCAGGTAATATCAGGTAACTTTATATCCCCCCAGGTGACCTATGATGCTTTGGGGAGACCACAATTTTCTTTGATATCTGCCTTAAGTATCCAAAAGAGAATGAGGATGCTAAAAAATAAAGACAAAGTACTGAACCTATATTTGCAAAACATGGGTCTAGACTCATGAACATGTTGTATGTTGCTAACCACCATGTGATGCATAAGCAACAACTCTTCAGATGTATGCATGGGCTGGTGCAGGACCTGGGGAGGTTCCTACATTTCCTCCAAATATTCCTGGCTGTGCCATAAATCCCAGCACGGTGAGCTGTTTCTTGGTCATTTCTCATTCTGCTTTCAGCTCATCTTGGAGGCCAGCTGGACGCTCTCTCACAGAGAGTGCGGGTCATTGGGCTTCCCTGCCCTGCAGTCCCTCTGCCCTCTGAAAGCCCATCTCCCACCAGCTGAAATAAATCATTTTTTCCTTAGGGAACCAAATCCAAAGCACTAGACCTTCTCTCCCAGCCTGCAATGAATTCTGGCGGGCAGGTTGGCGGTGCCACTGGGTCAGGAAAGAGAGAAAAAGGAAGTGGAAGAAATGGCATTTGTTTCTTGGCTGGCCCTGATGCTTCTCTGAGATGGAGGCTCTGGCAGCCACACAGTGGAGTCCCTGTGCCCAGAATACTAGTGCCTGCGCAGGGGCTGCCAGCTGGCTCTGCAACGCTTCTTCCCAATCAAGGGCTTGTGTGCTCACTCAGCACTCAAGGCTGAGGCCCTTGGCTGGTGGTCTGTTGATGGTGTCTGTTTCCTAACTCACCCTTTTGGATTATAATGCAGCAAGGTGTCGCATACATTAATGTGGGTGTGTCACAATCACGTGGAGGGCTTGTTAAAGAGAGATTCCTGGGTCCCAGCCCAAGGATTCTGATTTAGTGGGGCCTTAGAATTTGCAGGTCTAACAAGCTTCTGGGTGCTGCAAATGCTGCTGGTCCCCAGTGTTAGTGGTCAAGGAGGAGAGAATAGTTGAGATCAAGTGTCTAGAGATTATGGTCAAGAAGGTGACTTGCCCTAGCTGGTTTGGCTCAGTGGATACAGCATTGGTCTGTGGACTGAAGGGTCCCAGGTTCAATTACAGTCAAGGGCAAATGTCCTGGTTGCGGGCTCGATCCTCAGTAGGGGACGTGAAAGAGGCAGCCAATCAACAGCCAATGATTCTTTCTCATCATTGATGTTTCTATCTCTCTCTCTCTCCCTCTCCTTTCCTCTCTGAAATCAACAGAAATATATTTTTTTAGAAAAGAAGGTGATTTACTGGGGGATGCCTGGGAGCTCTGTGGTACTTTAGACATACAAATCTGCTCCATAATTTGCTTTCAAACTATAGATGGAGCATTGTTTATTTCAACAATTGAGTAACTAAGAGAAAACTTTGTCCCTATTTAAATTTCACAGCATGAAATGCACAACTCTTAAGTATACAGTTTGATAAATTTTGACAAATGCACACACTCATGTAATCCATACCCCTATAAGATCAAGAACATTCCCATCATCCCATGATAGTTCTCATGCCCTTCCCAGTTAACCTGCCCCCACCTCCCCATAGGAAACACTAAATCATTTAGATTTTTTTTTAACCAAAACTGAGTTTTCTTGTTCTAAAACATCATATGAAGGGGAAAATATAGTATATACGTTTTGTATCTGCTGCTTGACTCAGCGTAATTTTTTGATGTTTATCACACTACTGCATGTTTAACAGTTATTCCTTTTAATGATTGAGTAGTGTTCCAGTGTATGAATATACTGCAATTTGTTTATTTATTCTCTTCTAATGAATGTTTTGACTGATTCTAGTTTGATTCTATTTGAATAAATCTGACATGAACATTCTTGTCCAAGTCCTTTAGTAGATCAGAGGGCTTAATGTTTTCCAAAGTGAGTACAACATTTTACACACAGGAGAGCTTTTAATCCTCTCCAACATTTCATGCTGTCAGGTTTTTAAATTTCAGCCATTCCGACGCATATATAGTAGTATCCCATTGTAATTTTAATTTACATTTCCCTAGTAACTAATGGTGTTGAATACTTTTTCGTGTATTTCATGACCATTCATATATCTTCCATTTTGTTTGTTTGTTTTTTTGCCAACTATATTTTTTGGACTGTTTGCTTTTATATTATTGAGTAGTATGAGATCTTTATATATTATGATATAAATCTTTTATTAGACATGTGTAATGTAATGGACTATTTCGGCAAGTGTGTGCTTTTTCATTTTCTTATTGTTATCGTTTGTATAATTTGATGGTCTATATAATTTTTTTTTTCTGTGTCCTTTTAGAAAATATTTGAGTCACAAAGAAATTCTCCTATTTTTTTTTCTTTTACAAACTTTATCGTTTTAGTTTATTTTCTATCTCTCAAATGAATTTTGGTGTATGATGCAAAGTATGCAACTTTTATTTATTTATTTATTTATATTTTATTGATATTTTACAGAGATGAAGGGAAAGGGATAGAGAGCTAGAAACATCGATGAGAGAGAAACATCGATCAGCTGCCTCCTGCACACCTCCCACTGGGGATGTGCTCACAACCAAGGTACATGCCCTTGACCGGAATCGAACCCGGGACCCTTCAGTCCGCAGGCCGACGCTCTATCTACTGAGCCAAACCGGTTTCGGCAAATATGCAACTTTTAAATGATTGCCTTTTGTCTTGGCTGCCAGGAGTAGCAGAGTGTAATTTTAAAATTAACTGTGGCTGTCATGCTAACTTCTATGGTTGTCATGTGCATTTTTCTCCTTTTCCTTACTGCTTAGTTTCTATTTCTATTTTTTTTCCTTTATTGCAGATGACTTTTATTTAAGAGGGAGAGTATTTATTAAATTCAATAAATTCTTATCTTAGTAAGTGCTTAGACTTAAAGTTAGCTACTTCACATTTTATTCTTTTGTAGAAAATGCAGCTCAGGGAGAACCCCAGGCAAAAGCATTAGAGGTGATCTTTGGATACTATCCACCAAATGAGAAATACGGATTTAATAAAATTCAGATTAGTATCTCCTGCAATCAGTGTAGAGTCTAAATGCATTTCCTGCTACTGACAAAGAATTTCCCTGATTGTGTCTTACCTGTGTTTGGTTTTGGTTCAGATAACTAGGATTCCACCTCACTATGCCGCTAGTGGGGCTCCCATCTCTTCCGTTTGGTCAGGAAGAGAAAGTCAAAGGATGTGCTTTGTCCCATCGTGCCTTATCTCAATGTTTATACACCTGTGCTTAGGGCATAGTTTGAGGAAGAATGAGAATGAGTCAGAAGCCCTGACAATATAATTCCTCCTATAGAAGAGAGATGTGTGCTGGCCCATCTGACTGTCAAATATCAAACTCCTCACACAGAGCCTTGTATTTATATATTCATTTTATGTACAACTGTTTTCAGTATATCACGAAGATTTCTTATAGGTTTCAACATATTTAAGGCAGGCTCTTTACTGTGCCAAATACCGATCTTATTAGCTTTATTTCCCAGCCAGCCTCTCTCTCTTCCAAAGAAAATTTAGTAAAATGCAACTGAATAGAAATAATGTCTTTAGAAAGATAATCTTAAATCTTCTATAATTTATTTAAAAAATTAAACATATGGCCTTTGTAAACACTGGCACTTTATTAAGTAATGCATTTATTGTCATAACCCAACAGTCTACTGTGGTATTCTAATATGTCTGGGCTTTTCTTTCAGTCACTAACGTTATTTATTGGTCATCATCTTGGTCGTCGTCATCGTCATCATCATCATCATCATCATCATCATCTTGGCAGAAACCTTTTGGACTTTCGGGTCTGCAATTTCTCCTCTGCCTTCTCATTTCTCTAAACATCATTATTCATATGCGTTGAACTAGAAATTCACAAGGCCCTAGAGAAGGTCCACAGGTTCTTAGGAAATAAGTTTGGCACTAGTTCTTGGAGAACTAGGAAGCATTACGAGAAGGAGCGACCTTGAACAGGATCCTACCACCCAGAACTACTGATCTGCTGCTTCTCCTCAGCAGCTTAGCCTAGACTGGGGCAGAGAAAACATGTATGGTTGAAAGTGTCAGGAAATAGAGAGAGATTTCCATTCCAAAAGCTGAAGCTTCCTTGGGGACTCATTTGTAATTGTGGTAGAAATAGCACAAAATAGATGTCTGTTGTGCTCAAAATTTAGAGCAGGTTTCTGTCACTAACTTACTTTACTACCTTAAAAAAGGGAAGAGGACTAAGAAGGACTAAGTGTCTACTGTTTGTGTATTTAAATTATCATTCATTTTAATGAAATCCTAAAAGGCAATCCTAGCCACTAATTACTGTCATCCCCATTTCACTAAGGGGAACACCAGGGCTCAGGAAGTTTCAGTAACTTGCTCAAGTTTACATTGTGACTAAGACAGAGTTCAAGCCTGGTTCTGTTTGACTCTAAAATTGATGCCCTTGTAAAAAACTATGCTGGGTCCCTGAGCTTCAATTTGCTCATCTGTAAAGGGAAGGAGGGCCACCAGATGATTTTTGATGTTTCTCGCACTTGGTTGTTTTACAAGCATGGCCATAGTGGGTAGGGGTAATAGAAATATACAACTTTTCTAACTTAATGTCCCCTTCCTAATTTATAAAAGGAATGAATGTCCAAATCCAAAATAATAGGAAAATATAGAACCAGAACTGCAATATAAATGTTGGTTGTTCATTCTCTCCACACTTTGCAAAAATGTCCTTAAAAATAAAATTTAAATTACATAATATAATAATAAGCACATCAGTTATTAAAATTACTAGATGAAAAATTTTATCATCATGAAGTATCAAATCTGCCACATTTCTTTTAACTGACAAATAGCAATGGTTTTAAAAATGGTTTTCTTATTTCACTCTGCTGCATTTAGTAGAGTATTTTTGTACTTTGATTAAAGCAATAGGCTTGTCAAAATGGTTCGAAAGGCAGGATGAATGAACCAGGTAGAACACTTATTTCCAATGAGAGGTAACCAAGAGACATAGCAGTCCAGGCAAATGGATAGTTTTTTTTCTGCACTGAAATGTATTTCTAAACAGAACATTGAATGTAAAATTAACTGACATTGGGAGGAAACAACCTTTTGGAAAATCCTAACATAGGCATTTACTGAATGTCAGAATGATACTGTCACATTTCTAATATATGAGAACCCAATGTGATAATTACAGTGCGCTCCACAAATGTGATCAAGGAGAAGGGGAATTAGAGGTTTTATATCTATATATATAAAAGTCTAAGCAACTGTTATGACCGAACAACCGGTCAACCAGTTGCTATGACACGCACTGGCCACCAGGGGCACATTCTCAACACAGGAGCTGCCCCCTGGTGATCAGTGTGCTCCTATGGCCAGCCAACCACCCCCGGTCCCTCCCCCCAGCCGGCAAACCTCCCGCAGTCCCTCCCCTGTCCCTTCCCCAAGCCAGCGGCCAGCAGCTGGTAGGCCCTAGCCAGCCTGGCCCCAATGGGGACTGGGTGAAAAGGCCCCGATAGGCCCTGATCGCCGGCCAGGCCTAAGGACCCCACCCATGCATGAAATTTGTGCACCGGGCCTCTAGTTTGTAAATAAAAAAGAAACTTTTTATCAAGCTCTGAGTTCAGGGTTCTAAGGAGTTGGGTTTTCTCCTTTATTACCGGGAAGGTCTTGGTTTCATAAGGTAAATTGCTTGTACCTAAATCAATAAAAGTCTTAAAGTGAATCGTTAGTACTGTTGTATAAAAGGTGGCATTTTTATTTTTTCCAGTTCCCACTATTTCTGAATTCATATCTGTAGGGGTTTAGCCTAATTAGGAGACAGGAAAGAAATCTGTCAGAGCTGTGTTCTCTGGGCTGTGAGCCTTACACGTTCCTGTGAGTGTTCACATCGTTTCATCGTTGCCCAGAATGGGTCTCAGGGTCACTCTTTAATTACTCCTACCTCGTGGAGCTAAGCCAAATTTAAGAGCATTATTTAATTATAGTACTTGAAACAGAACAAAACAAAATACCACATATTTGGGTATTTTACTAAAAAAAATTGGACATCTAACTTGAAACATCCAACTGTAAAAAGGAGCTGTCTTCTTTTTCCCCTGTTCTAAGTAGGCTGCAGATTGTACGTTGTCATTGGTACTTACACAGATATTTAAGCAGATATTTCATTTACATCTTTAAAACATCCAAATGATTCAGCTAATTCCTATTCATAATCAAAGATAGTATTCCAATGCAAAGGATAAGAGCTTAATTTGTTAAATTCTCCTGTCCCACAGCCTGCCAAACCCTGGGCTGCAGACCAGACGTGCCTAAACCCGCAGAAAATGAGGAGATTGCCCAGGGCTGCAGAGGGGAGCTGAGTGCTTCTGTTCTGGTTGCACACAGAGACAGAGGGACAGGTCATGCACAGCCTTCTTGCCTTTCTTCCCCATTCATCTGGGACAAAGGCTTTTCCCTCAGACCAAAACGTCAAAGCCAAGCTCGGAGTAGACTTCGGTCCTGAGAAGTGTTTGTGACCTAGAGAAAGAAGCCCCTTTCTTAACTGGGTGAAAACTTTAGCAGAGTTCTAGACAACACCTGAGGCTATTAAATAAATATATTTTACAGTTTCAGTTTACCTCAAGTTAATTGACCTTTGATATAATAGGTAAGATAAAATTAGCCATCGAGGGTATAAATTTGAGTCTCTAAATCCTTGAGTATTGTAAGGATATGCATAAGAGAGTAGTAATTATGACTTATTCTGTCTTTCATACCCACTTGCTTAGTCAGTTGTGATTAAACGTTAATCAACTTGGAGCACGGTTATTGTAAATATCACAGCTAAATATACTAAACAAAGAATGAAGCTTGAAGAGCTGCATGATTTTTATCAAAAGGGCAAGGTGTTACTCACCTTTTCCTTTCTTATAAGTCAATGACCTGAATCCTATGGCTGCACCTACCTAAGCTTATATCCAAAAAATGTCATCTTACTCATCCATCTTATCTATCAAGTCATATTATATGGCTGAATCCTGGGATTTTTTCCCCCAAAATGTGTCAAACCAAATCTTCGGGTATTTTACCTTTGTGACACCAGTAGAAATGTTGGATTTAGTTTTTTAAAAAATCATCCTGATCAGTAATAAAAGTGAAACAGCTGGGGATCGTCTGATAATTGTATTTATCAACATTATCTGAAGACTTATTTCAATTTGAAAAAGCAATTCATACTTAAGAATGACATTTCTCCTAATTGCTTAGAAGATTTTTATGTTTCTGATTTTCCAAGCAATATGGTGTTTATAATAAATCCCTTACCAGTCTAGCACAGAAGCAAATTTTCTTAAATGGAAGTATTTTTTCCTAATATTTTCCTTCCATTGATAATGGTTTCCATGGCTTCTTTGCAACATTTTGGAGTGGAATATAAGTAACATAAGGCAAAATGGTAATTATAGAAGATAAGAGGACACCACAAATGAGTGTATTGGCATTGATAATAGGGTTTTTTCCCCGATTCTCACTCTGTAGAAGGACTTTGTATAAATGTGCTCACAGTGTTAAGTTTCATTAATTTTTGTTTCATTTATCCCAAAATGAGGATAAATACTTTTGGGAAAAGAGAAGACAATCACTTTTGAATATAGTCAAGAGTTAACAGAACAGTATAAAATCTGTATTTTATATTGCTCTGAAGTTAAAGCTAAAAGCTGCCTGTACCCTTCAATGTGTTGAAATGTTATGTCTTGATTGAAATTAATAATTTCACTAAAATCATTTTTAGCAATTTTTATACTTTTATATTTAAAAGCCCAATCATGTTGAATGTATGAGGAAATTTCACCTTCCTGTCTTTCTCTTTTATTTCTTGCAAAACACACACACATGAAAATTAGAAAAGAAAATTAAAGGAAACTTCATGTATATCCTCTAATTATAAGCTTTGGATGACATGATGGTGCTGGAATAGAACATAATTTTTATTTTCCTGCAATAGAAGAACTAGTACCAGAGTGAAAATTCTAATTGGAATCAACTGTTTAAAGACAATTTCAGTAACTTCAATACTAAATTAATCTACAAATATTTAATACCTAAACGATACCATGGTTACACAACTTTTAAAAGTGCACATTTGTTTTACATATATGCATACATTTTAAATGCATGCTGCTGTTTTTCTTATTCAAATTATTTCCAATCGTATCTGTCTTGGATTGTTCCAACTTTAATAAGAATATGAAAAAGAACCATGTTATTTTACCTGGTAAATACAGAAGCACATTCTACAGTGGCACAGGGGCTGGAGAAGATTTCTGTATAACCAGTGCAGCTTCCTCCACCTGGTTTTGGACTTTTCTGCAGATGTTAGTCTGGTAGGCACAAGAGTCACAGAGACTCCAAGCTCGCCTGGGTCCTGGACATCGGAAGGTTTGTCCCAGGAATTCTGGAAGCATCCAGATGAGAGAATGCTCCTTTGGCCAGTGACTGTTTTCATTTCTGGGAAACAAATTTGAGGCAAAGAATAGTCCTTGAAGCACTCTGCAGCCGGGAAAGACTCTAGCCCTGAAGCCAATGGTCTTCAAACTTCCTGTTTGTGTACTCCCTAAAGGAATTTGAAAATTGATACAACCCTTGCGAAACTTTAAGGTGACACCTAAAATGTGTCCAAAATAAAAATAATTATAAATTATGTAATTTCCAACTTCCTTTGAATATCAACTTTTAAAAATAAAATTGTTTCATGATTTTAAATGCAGCTTATGGACTACAAATACAAAAGTGATTAGATTCCTTATTATCATCCATCTAAAAAAATAACAGTTTTAAAAAATAGCAGTTTTTAAATAAGCTCTTATTTACCAATTAAAGAAATTTTAAATATTTTTATTTTTTTGAACTTTTTCTCTTCCTCGCCAGATTTTATTCTAATTTTATAAACTTTTATTCATGTAACTAATATAACTTATTCTTGAAAGTCTTTTCTTAATAATTTTATTATAGTCCTTTGCAGAAAAAAATATAAATTAAATTTACTCTTTAAACTTCCTAATAGGTTCTAATGTTAAAAAATATTTCTCCTGAGTAATATTACAATTATTAGTTAAAATTCAAATAAATAGATTGCAGCATTGGATGTTTAATATAAATCATATTAAAATATTGCTAAGCATATTAAATTAAAAGTAATGTTTTAAAAATAGCTCTTTTGGGATATCTATCTCTTTAATGAGATGGACTGAGCTAGATTTTTTTCCTGATAGATCTGTATATGAATATTATTTACTAATAGACTGAATTATAGATTTAGTGTTAATTCTATTCTTGTTATTTTAATTGAGGTTAGTGCTAAAACACCTTATTTATTAGTAAATTTGGAAGGATTTTTATTATAGTTGTGACACTTATTTTTTGGATCTTTAAACAACTTTCATGCCCAAATTTACATATTGGTCTATCATGCAAAATTAATTTTATAAATCCAGCAACTTAAAATTTCTTTCATCCTCATTTTTGTGGAAAGCCAAGAATTAGAGACTACCTATGATTTGTTAACCACACATGAAATTTCACTCTTTCACACTTATACCAGGATGGCACAGTATTTTTCAGGTATCCATGTGTTTGGTGTCACTGCTAATGTGTTTTCACTCCAGGGCAATGCAATGGGTGAAAATTGTGACTTACTTCTGTAAGGTGGCAGGAAAAAGGGCAGTCATGAATAGGGATGTCTTAACCATTGACCCTTTCCCAGGGAAGGATTCCCAGGAAAGGTGTGGCTCTGAAAACATCCTTAGCAGGATCCATGTTCTTTCCGTCTTTGTAAACTCCTATATTAGTACCCTTGTTTGAGGACCAGTGTCTTGAAGTATCTTTGGTCCCTTGGTGGCCTAAGAGTTATTAGAGCACAAATAAATAGGAAGATGGATTGTTTTCATGACTTTGCCACTGATGGCTTTTCTATCATATTTTAGTTAGTGATTCTTACAAGCCCTGCCTCAAGGTAACTAACATCATAAGTCAGTGTAGTAGCAAAGGCCCGGATTTAAGCATCCAAAAGCAAGTTTTCAACATAGAGCTCTGCTCCTAACTGCTTCTAGAAAACATCACTTTAATTCTCTGGGCCTCAGCTTTCTCGTTTGAAGGCCAGACTAGAACAGTATTTCCTAAAGCAAATGAGTTTAGGTAGTACGTGTATAAACTTGCTTTATTTGTTGCACATTTCTTTTATTATTTATCAAGAAAATATAGTCAGCATATTAAATATATGATTCTTGAATATAGTTTTTTTAAATGCATCTAAAAAAGTATCTAAGGTTTTTAAAAAAGATTTTTTTATTGAATTTTAGAGAGAGAAAGGGAGAGGGACAGAGAGAGAGAGAAAAACATTGATGTGAGAGTGGAATACTGATTGACTCCCTCCTGCCCATCCCCCACCAGGGATCCAGCCTACAACCCGTGCATGTGCCCTGACCTGGAATCAAGCCAGCAACCTTCTTGTGCACAAATTACAAATAATTAAATAAATAGATATGTAAAAATTCATGAATGTGGTATGGGAATTCATGAAATTTGAGAAACAGAATAGTTCAATTGCTGCGATTCCACCAAATTTCAGCATTATATGATTTTATGAAAAATATTTGGAAGAAATAAAAAGGAAGGGAGGAAATAAGGGAGAAAGAGAGGAAGGGAGAGAGGAACAGCTTTAAGAAGGAAGTATATTCTTAGGTAAGCTCATAAAGTGCCACAGTTATGGATGGTAAATATCAACCCACATAAGAAACTCCAAAAGACAAGTTCAGGCATATTATTCAGTTAAGCATTCATAGATAGATGTTTTAAAGGCAGAATACTAATTATGCAAGTCAGGCTTTCTCAACAAGCTGAGCATAAGCTAAAATATCTTCACTATGTCTACACAGCCAAGTGATGTGGAAATTTGATGTAATTACTTGGGCAAGGCAGGCAAATAAAACTTACCACAAAACTTGGGGTACCGAGTTACGTACCTACATCAGCTATCTTTACAGATCAAATTACCCAAGTAATCTATTAACCTTGTCACATTGCCTATGTTGCCACAGCCAATCCCAATGCTGGAATTTTAATTAAGAAAGCTTACTGAGAATAAATGCCCTCCAAATAAGTGTGTGTGTGTTTTTCAGATTAATGAAAAATTCAAGTTTTAAAAAGTTAATCATTACTCAGAGGTAAAGAAAGATTCAATTACTTGGTTAATGTGAGCAATTTTCTAAGCCTTGTAAATCTTGGATGTAAGGTGTAAATACATCCAGCTAGTGATTTTAAGATATTTTAGCTTCATTATTTTCCTGTTGTTAAGGTCGATTTTCCTGAAATTTTTTAAGTAAGATATTAAAAGTAAAATCTACTTTTGTTCTTCTTCTCTTCTGTGTCCTAATCCTTCTTTGAATCAATAAGATGAAAATTATTCAGTCAACTAATCTTTTTTTAAAATCCTCACCAAAGGATATGTTTTTATTGATTTTTAGAGAGAGAGGAAGAGGGAGAAAGAGAGAAAGAGAGAGAGAAACATCAATGTGAGAGAAACATTGATCTATTTCAAACCGGAAACCGGGGTATGTGCCCTGACCAGGAATTGAACCCAAAACCTTTTGGTGCACAGGATGATGCTCCAGCCAATTGAGCCACCCAGCCAGGGCCCAATAAAAATCTTTAATGTGTGCATATGCACATGTGTGTGTACACACAGATACACATAGATAAACACCACCAAACAACATTTCTTTTAGAATGCCACAGTCATACATATTAGTATGTAAAAATTGAACCTCAGTTATACATTAAACTCATGCTTTTTTTCCCCTTCTTGTCCTATATTATAACAAAGAAAGAATAGTCACTTTATTTGGTATAACCTTCAGTGTTTTTGGATCTCAAGTACTTTTTCTTTAAATAACCATAGTAACTTTGTATTTGTGGCTTTCCAAAGCCCTTTCCCGCCCATTTTCTCGGTTTAATAAAGCAACCTTGTGTGATAGGGCCATGTAAAGAAGAACTGGTCAAGTTTTGTGAACATTTCCTTTTGCTAGAAAAGTTCAGAATACTGAGAAAACAATACTAATAATAGCTGTCATTGATTAAACATATTACTACTATGAAGTCTTGTGTGCAAAAATATTATTCCTCACAACATTGTAAAGATACATCGTTTATTTTATAGATCAGTAAGCGATGCTCTGAGGTTAACATGCCCAGGGACATACAACTAGGATCGGCATAGTTGGGATTTAACCCTGAATTTACCTTTTTCTGAGGCTAGAGGGACTTTCTCCTACTGTACACCACCTCTTATCACTAATGGTTCCCACTTAATGTCAGTGGAATGAAACCTAATGCTATTTAGATACGCTCTTTGCAGATGGGTTTTGATAGCAGATGTCAGTTCAAATCCCTTTGGTAGCTAGGACCAAGAAGAGAAGGTTGGAAATTTTCCAATCAACTATGAGTAATAGTGAGGTCATCTGGGTAATATATAAACCCATTCACACACACACCCCTCCCCCCGCAAGCATTTTTGTTTAGCAGGACAGGCCTGAAAAGGCTTAGCTGGCTGCCTGAAAGAAAAGGTGGGTCCAAAGGAGCTTTGCTCTAACAAGGGCAAGTCATTCTATTGCCAGTACCGTCCTGGGAAGGTCTGGTTTTAATAAGTGTCAGTCCTGGGACCATCCCAACATGTAGATCTCAGTTCTCCTAGATATTTTAGCATTCGGGAAAGCTGGCACGGTGAGCATTCAATGGCCAGATATCTGTGGATAATGCTTCTTAAGCACATACAGGTTGCCATCCTCATTATTCATGGCAGAAATCAAATGCCACAGGCACTCTGAGTGCTGGTCTGTTAAATCTACATGCAGATGCCAAGGACTATGCCCAAAGATAACAAGAGCAAGTCCATATTCAGACACTGGAGAAAAGGAATGGGGGTGAGATAATGCTAATAGCTCACACTTGGGAGACACTTTCTCCATACTGCTTCCCTTTTTTCCAAGTTAGGAAACAAGTTCTGGGAAAAACTGAAATTTATTGAGTGCTAGTGTATTTAGAACATTGTTCCCTTTATCTTATTTAATCCTTGCAACAAGTTATCTTATTTAATCCTTGCAACAAGCTTAAGAGGAAAATTTCACTCTACTACCTGAGGAAACTGAACGTTAGGAAGTAAATCACGACCAGTCGTGTGGCTGGTAAGCGGTAGCACAGGCTAATCTCATTCCAAACTCCTTCAGCACATTTATTTGGTAAGAATTTAAGGGATTTTCCCCAGAGTTCCTAATTTCAAACACATCTCTGTTTATTGCTAACCACCTTCTCCTCAGTATTGAATCTGGTAGTAGATTTTATTAAAGGAAATGTGAATTCTCTAAGAATGTCTAAAGTGCAGTCATTTACCCAAAGATGGCTCCTTCCCATCCAGACAGAGGCATATCCCCCAGGAATAAATCTTTCCTGAGTGCCCTCCATCTGCCCCCGCTGTGATAAATATTGCTGAGCTCACCTAAAGGAACCCGATGGCTTCTGGAGTTTCCAGCAGCAACATGTTCCTATAAAACCAGTGAAAATAGGTAATCATACCTTTTCAGGTTACATGTTGACTGTTACCAGGAGTAAGGAAAGAAATGATTCCATTTCCCTTTTTGCTCTTTGAGGAACAGAGGCAGGAGCCCAGCTTCTTGTCTTTGAATCATACACCCTACAGGTCAGGCCAATTGGTGGTCACCTTCAGGTTCCAACCTGCAGAGCAACCCACCTCAGGAAGCCTCGTCATACAGGAGGTGAGTGTGCCAGACTCCGCAAACCTGGACTTGCTGGTGGAAGGACTCTCTAGCCAAGAAGAGCACAGCCAGCAAGGGTGGTGGGAGGTAGGAAGCAAGCTCAGGGCTGGCAAGTGGTCAGAGTGAGTCATCCCTTTGATGTGGGGTGGTTATTCTAAACACAGCAAAGGTGAGCAAGAGTTTCCTTCCCCCGCCTACCGTGACAACAGCCCCTGCGTGTAGGAAACTGAGTCACAGGGCAGGAAAGCTTGAGAACTACAGGAGGGGAAATTGCTAGTCTATACTGTTATATGCGTTTCACTACGATGACCTTGGTCTCGGTCTGGTACAATGTCAGTCTGCCTTAGGTCAATAACCTAGTTCTCTCCTTCTATTCAAAACCTTTCCCCACTACTCCCTGTTCTTGGTGAGGATGCCAATGAGAGGTATCCACATACAGTAAGACCTTTCAGTGGAATTAACAGTTTAAAGGAAACAATTAATTTCAGTAAAAAGACAACTCTTACGCATTTGTGTGATTGTCTTACTTAGAGAATGAAGAAACGAAAAGATTGCTAAACCCACTGATAGTCCCAGGAATGTCTGGTTCTTTCATAAGAACAGAAAATTCCAAGACCTGGGTCATGTTGGACCCATCAGGTCCAGTCTGAACGGCTCTAGTTTGGCACTACAAAGCAGGCAAAGGCACTACCGTAGCTACTGGTTTCACCTTTGGGCTAGTTGTCTGTTAGTATTTCAGCATACTTCCTACTGCCTTCTGAGCTCTCCTGGAAGTAGGGCCTAGAAGCCAGAAGACTACATTTCCTAGACCAGTGGTCTGCTTTGAAGACACTTGCCTGAGATTTGGAAGGTGGAAGAGAAGCACTATTGTTGCTCTGGTGGTGGCAAGAGGCACAGAGTCTGGCAGGTAGCAGACCTGAGGTTTTGCCAGTGACCTCTGAGAGCCTTCCTGCAAATCACCCACGTTGGCACTGCAGGCAGCCAAGATAACCGATGGAGAGTCCTTACACGTCCATCTAGAAATTCATTCTTTTAAGTTTTTTTGTATTTTCATTGTACACTACTTTCTGTGGCAATAAACTACAAAATGTACTACCCACTCATGAAGTATATGTCATTTATTTGCTCCTATTAAAAATATGCCAAGTTCCAGGGTATCTCTGATATGTTAATCAAATACATGTTCAGCTATCTTATGTCTTTTATGTTATTATGGATATTGATCATACTTGGATTGAAGGGTTCTGGTTGTTTAGCTTGTTTGTAGGCCAGAGAATGTTAAGAAAAACACACAACCTGAATTTTATTTTTTTAATTTAGTTGGCCCTATCTGAACTTTTCTGAGCAAAAACATAGGTGAGAAAGATAGAAATAAACTGAGTTCTTAACAATAGCATCCAAAATTTTGAATCATGCAGGCCAGAGTAAAGAGGCAGATAAGACTTTGAAAGAAAATGTCATCTCTGTGAATTAACTTCCTCCCTTCACAAAAATCAGGCTTAACCTTTGTTCCCTTTGCCTCTTTATCTCTATTTTATTTTCATTTCCCAACCAGCATAGGAACTATGCTTAATTTTAGACACTATCTACTTGTAGCTCAACACTGTAAGTAGCTTGAACTCTGAACCTTGTCAGTGTTGGATAAGCATCTAATCAGTGGAGCGAATAAAATACTATGGGATTAAGTTTGACATTATTGGATATGCTTTCCTTTTGCCTGTGAAGAACACTATAACTAATAGAAATGCTCTGTGAGATTGTGAATTATTTAATTTGATGACTTGAATTTCTCAGAAAGAGGTTAGATGTTCACTGTCCAAACTTCATCATGTCTCCTTCCTTTGGGTTGTCCCATGAGATTTTTCAGTATATATCAGAAGTCACAAATGAGAAGCTTAGACCACAGACCAAAGATGGCCTGCAAATTTATCCATTCACTCATTAATTGATTCAAAATCATTTATCAAGTGTCTACTATGTGCCAGACCCTGTTCTAGGCACTGGGGATAAAGCCATGAGCAAAATAAACCAAATCTCTGCCTTTACACTTCAAAGTTTACATTCTACCATAGGAAACAGCAAGGAAAAAAAGTCAAATAAAATGCATATATGTTATATCATGATAAGTGCTTTCTATAAAAATTAAGCAGGAATGTAACTTCCAATAGGGTGACCAGGGAAGGTCTCAGAGAGAAGGGGACATGTAAAACAATATCTGAAGGTAGTGAAGGGTGAGTTATGTGACTTTAGAGAAAAGCCATTCTGCTGAGGAGGGTGCTGGTGAGAAGGCCATGAGACAGGAGAGTGGGTTACACGTTCAAGGAATAGCTGGACAGAGTGAGTGAGTGGAAAGCTGCAGGAAGAAGGTCAGAGAGGTCATGAGGGCCTGCTGGTAGCCATGGTGAAGACTTGGTAGGTAGATGTATTTTGTTAGTAAATGCATTGGTTTTAAAAAAATAATTGGCTGCTAACATTAAAAAGTAGAATCATATAAACATTTGGATTTCTAATACCTTTAGAAAAATATACGATTTGCCAACACTAGAGGTCCATTACCTCATTGTGGCACAACGCTGAGTAGTAGCTGTCCCTTCATGTGGTTCCAGAGCTCAGTAGTGACCCTTATTTTCTCGCACTTGGCCTGCCCTGCTAGGCTCTGAAGGGGTTTTGGTTTGTATCCTTATAAAAGGGGTTGCTTTGGTAGTTAATTTACTAATGCACATGGAATGCCTTGGAACTGCCTTGGTCTCTTCCTAGCCAAAATCTTAGTGGAATAACCCTGGGTTTTCGGGCTCCTGTTCTGGCTGAGAGTCCATGTTGCTCTAAAAATGGCCACAAGCCACGTGTATTACTATCTTGTGTGACAACACGTGACAAGAACAACTATCTCAGCACAACAACTCACAGCCCAGGGTCTGCCACTGTACATCAGGAAGACGCAGCTCTGGACCAGCATGTGATAAACAATCGTCCCAGTTCCACTTTGGGCATTCAGAGCTACCTTTTGATATGTGGGGGGTTTATTATGCTTTGTTTATTTGTTTTTGTACCCTGATAGGTTTTTTAACAGATAACACTAAGGAATCGAGATTATTGGTGGATCCATGTGCTGTGTGTGGTAGAAGTGAGGAAGAAGAGAAGAGAAGAGAGAAAGGGTATTGTCCATTATCAAATAAAAAGAAAGGATATTCACTCTTTAAATTTGTGTTATACTTGCCCTCTGCTAATTACCAATACCCAGGAATTGATATGGACTGTTTGGGAAATCCACAAGGCTTAAAATTATTAAATAGTCTCTATATGGACAGCTTTCTCTTCATTATAAAATATATCTACCCATGGGCTGACGACTCAAAAACTATTATATTTTTATCTTCCTAATTCTGCCAGCCAAAAGTTAGGGTTTAATCAGCCTCATGCTTCCCAAATGAGTTGGGATTGCTACACTTACTCATGAGAAATGCTATTGTATACAGCCAACTTGTTCTGGGGCAGTGCCAACTTTGCCTGGGAAATTAGGTATTTGATGTTTTAATTTAATTTAAATCACATGAGTAAGACTGATTTTTATAGCTGACCTGCACCTTAATAAGTCTGTATTAAACAACAGTCATGTAAATGACAGTTTAGAAAGTTCAAGTTAAACACTTTGGAGTAAACCTAACCCAAAAATACTTTAAAGTGAAAAAGAGATATGAGTGTTTAGTAATTTCTTCCAAATGATTAAGGAAAAGCCCAAGCTGGTTTTGCTCAGTGGTTAGAGTGTCAGCTACAGATTGAAGGGTCTCAGGTTCAATTTCGGTCAAGGGCATGTACCTCAGTTGCAGGCTTGCTCCCCAGCCTGGGATGCATGCAGGAGGCAACCAATCGATGTGTCTCTCTCACATTGATGTTTCTCTCTGTCTCTCCCCCTCCCTTACACTCTAAAAAAAAAAAAAAAATCAATGGAAAAAATATCCTCAGGTGAGGATTAACAACAACAAAAAGATTTAGGAAGATAACTGATCTAACCCTAAAGGATTGCCTTTAATACATCTCTCCCTGAGTGAGGAAAATGGAAAATGCTTATAAGAGCAAGAATGTCATTCTAAAGTAGGTCTAATGGGGGTTCATGGCTTGCGTAGGAATTGTGGTTTCTCTAGTTTAGCCAGGGCTCTGATAGCAAGTATACAGAAATTGCCTCCACAGAGTAAAACACTAAAATAACAGAATCTCATTGGGTGTGGATAGAAGTAAAGGTAATTGCAGCTATGACTAAAACCAAACATTTAGCCAATTTAGACACAGTAAACTGGTGACTTAAACAATGTAGGACACATTTGTTCAAATTTAGTGCTCACTATGTTGATGTCCTAGGTTGGAGTTCATGAGAAAGAAACTCAGAAACAGAAATGTTTGTGCTGAAAGTTTACTGGAGGTGTCCCTGGGGAGTAATATCTAGGAGAGAGTGAAGGAAGCAGGGTTGAGCAGAAGGAGAAGTTGATCTGTGATTCAGTAGCAACAAAGGTCACGTGGGAAGCGCTGGTTGGGATGACCTTAAGAGCGTTGTACTAAATTGGAGGAAGAAGTCCTCTTGGCCAAAGGCATTCTGGACAAGGGACTCATCTTCGAGCTTTCGTAAGCCAACGTGGCATGAACGGCTCAGTCATGAAAGGGAATTTGGGTCGTGCACTTCAATATCTACTACACTTAATAAATGTAACTTTCTTCCCTCAAAGACAGAAGTCACGGTACTAGAAATAATGAATGATAGATACATGGACATCATTAACTGACCACTATTCTGTCAGTTTCATAGGAATAAGGATGGTACAGTGTGTTATTTGGATGCAGAAAATCTAGGATCAGATTGTGCCTTGGCCACTTATTAGCCGAAGGCAGAGTCATCTACGTAATTTGCAGGACGCAGTACAAAATGAAAATGCAGAGCACCTTGTCCAAAGGGTAGGAAAAGGTGCCATTAAAGGTGCCATAATAGAGAGCATCTTACTTCCTTTGCAGTCTCTCTCTCAACTTGTTATGGTGTTTTTATTTGCTATTTAATGTTGTACGAAGTAAAGAAAAATGTCAATTTGAATTACTAGCATGAATGTTGCCATTTATATTTATATTGAGCAATACAAGATTAAAGCACAAATATAATGGCATTTAGCTTATACATGCCTATGTATTCCACTGTTACCAGAACAATGAAGATGTTGCACAAAACTAACTCAGCTGCGTTATTTCATTTCTTGAAAACTCACATTCTACCAACACTCACTCACTTCAACTTACTGCTAAGGAAGGAAGGACTTAAAAGAAGAGGAACTATGGGTTCCCATACCTCTATCCTCCTTCTATGTCATCCTTTTCAGCATAAGTGGGCAATAATATGCGTATAAAAGGGTATAGTAGGGTTTCTTGGTTATTTGTGTTTCTTAGAACACAACTGCCCTTTGTGTGTGTGTGTGTGTGTGTGTGTGTGTGTGTGTGTGTGTGTGTATTCAAAGAAAATTCTGGTCTAAATAGAACAGAAAGTTTACTCAGTTGTAGCCATAACACATTTACTTTATACTTCCTAGTCTTACTGAACTTCCACACATTCCATACCAGGTTTCTGTGTTCACGGGGTAGCAAGGAACAGAGTACACACCTATTGCATATATACCCTCTGCTCACACACATTCCTCCACTGTCCAATTGGACTTTACTTACAAAAAATAAATTCAAAGATAAAATTTTTAAGAATTTCAAAACAATGTCAGCAGTGTATTAAACTAAATTTGGGATGGGCACTATGCTGCTGCAAAGAGGGCGTGCCCCCGAAGCTGAACCAGGCTGTAGGACTTTGTAATCACCAATCTCTCTGAGCCTCAGTTTCCTCATCCGTAAAATAGGAGTAATTATGCCTTGCAAGTGAATTTAAATGATTGTCAGAGAACTAAAAGAGACAGTGTATGCAAAATAACTTTTAAGAAGGGAACAGAATTGTTTACTGAGCTCCCGTAATGAGCCCTACTCTAGCCATTCTAAAATACTTGCCTCAAGACCACCCCAGGCCCTCTCTAGCCTATAAGCCTTTGTACATTTCTCAGTCTTAGAAAATAATTCCTATTTCTCTAAACCCATTTACCTGCTAATACTTTTTCATTCTTAAGTTTGGCTTTGATGCCACTTAATGCAACAAATGTTTATTAAGGATCTCCTATGTGCCAGTGTGGTGCTAGGGCCTAAAATGGGATTCAAGTTCAAGACCCTGATCCCCATTTGCAAGAATGATTAGTTATCTCCCTCCAGTGAAATTACCTCTATTATAGCATACTAGAGGCCTGGTGCACGAATTCATGCACGGGTGGGGTCCCTCTGGGTGGCCTGCATGGATCAGGCTGAAACCTGCAGTCCAGCGCCCCCTGCAGATCTTACCTGCCACTCCCGCTAATCCCGTCCCCATTGTGTCTGCCGCAGACTCCTGCCCAATCAGTCCCGATCAGGAGAGGCTTGAGGCTAGGCTCGCGCTGCTGCAGCAGCATTTGCCAGCCATGAACCCTGTGTCTGGCACCCACCCAAGGGGAGTGGCCTGTGGGATCAGGCTGAAACAGACTCTCCAACATCCCCCGAGTGGTCCCGGATTGCGAGAGGGCTCAGGCCAGGCTGAGAGACCCCACTTCTGTCCAGCCCGTCTCACTCAGTCCTGACCATTCGGACTCCAGCAGCAAGCTAACCTACCGGTTGGAGCATCTGCCCCCTGGTGGTCAGTTCATGTAATACCTACTGGTCGACCAGTTGACTATCTGCCCCCTGGTGGTCAGTGCACATCACAGCGAGTGGTTGAACAGCCTTAGTATATAATTAGCGTATTACGCTTTGATTGGTTGTTCGGTTGTTCTGCCGTTCAGTCTATTTGCATATTACCCTTTTATTATATAGGATATCACATGATGTTATATTGCCTGTTTGTATGTCTATTATCTCCCCTAGACTGTCTCCTTGATTAACTCAACATATCTCCAGTGCATAACACTGGTACATAGTAGATACTCAGTAAATAATGATGATTGACTAAATGAATACTAACCATTATTAAAATGCAAAGTGAAGAGGTTGAATCAGCAGTTGAAAAGATGGTCTGGACAAGGAGAGAGGAATGGGCTAAAGAAATAAATTTGGCAGGAATCCTTAGCATTGATAATGGGATAAGTGGTAATAATAAAAATTTTAACACAAAAAAATTTTAACATTCATTGCACTTTTATTTAACCCAGGCATTGTGCTGTGATCTTTTTGTATGCTATCAATTTGGATTTCGGCTGTCCTCTGAGATCAGAACTATCAATTACCCCACTTTTAAAATGAGGAGGGCCAGGGTTAGAATAAACAAGTCCTAAGATAAGACCCAATTAGCATGGCAACCAAGTCCTGTTATAAATGAGTCCTCTAAATTTCTCCACCTCATCTCCTCTGCTTGGTACCATATGCTTTTCACTCAGGCACACCAAATTCTCACTTTTCCTTCTGCGCTTTTACACATGCTGGTATTGCTTTCCAACATCCACTTTTTCCATTATACTTTCTGGTGAGCTTTCCTCATTCTGGATGCAACACAAATATTGCCTCCTTGTGGAAAAATTCCCCACTTCTTGCTTTCCAGGTGCCATTGACAAGAAGATAATGTACAAAATTTCTATGCAGACTGGTTCCTATAAAAAACGTTTTCTGTGATGTCCTGGCCAGTGTGGTTCAGCTGGTTAAGCGTCATTCCATGCACAGAGCAGTCACTGGTTCCATCCCTAGTCAGGGCACATACTCTGTTTGCAGGCTCCATCCCCGCTAGGGGACATGCAGGAGACAGCTGATCGATGTTTCTCTCATTGATGTTTCTTTCTCTCTTCCCTCTCCCTTCCTCTGTCTCTCTAAAAAAGTTGATAAAAACATCCTATCTAATAAAAGAGTAATATGCAAATTGACTGTACCTCTGCTACACCCACAAGCCACACCCACCAGCCAATCAGGAGCAAGTATGCAAATTAACCCAACCAAGATGGCTGCAGCCACAGAGAGAGCAGGAGGCTTGGGTTGCCCCCGGCAATGGAGGAAGCCAAGCTTTCTGCCTGTTCTGGTGGACCCAGGCCTCCACTCAAGGCTACAGAGTTTCAATTATAGAAGATAAATAAATCCCAACAAAAATGGTGGCAGCCACGAAGCTGGAGAGAGCAGGAGGCTTGAGTTGCCCCCGGCAATGGAGGAAGCCAAGCTCTCCGCCTGCCCTGGTGGGCCCAGGCTTCCAATCAAGGCTACCAAGTTTCAATTATAGAAGATAAATAAATCCCAACAAAAATGGCTGCGGCCACAGAGTGAGCAGGAGGCTTGGCTCCGCTTAAGGCTACAACATTTCAATTATAGAAGATAAATAAATCCCAGATACCAGGGCCTCTGCTTGGGTTGCCGGGGGGCATGGCCAGCCTGCAAACCACCACAGGCCCCACGGCCAGGCCGCCCATGCCCCAAGGGAACCCCCACCCTGATCCGGAACACCCTTTAGGGCAAACCAGCCAGACCCCACCCATGCACCAGGCCTCTATCCTTTCTAATAAAAGGATAATATGCAAATTGACCATCACTCCAACACACAAGATGGCTGCCCCCATGTGGTCAAAGATGACTGCCCCCGTTTGGACACAAGATGGCCACCACAGATGGGGAGGGCAGTTGGGAGGGACCAGGCCTGCAAGGGAGGGCAGTTGGGGGTGATCAAGCCTGCAGGGGAGGGCAGTTAGGGGTGACCAGGCCAGCAGAGGTGGGAAGTTGGGGGCGACTGGGCCTGCAGGGAAAGGCAGTTGGGGGGGACCCAGGCCTGCAGGGGAGAGCAGTTGGGGGGGACCAGGTCTGCAGGGGAGGGCAGTTAGGGGTGACCAGGCCTGCAGGGGAGAGCAGTTAGGGGCAAACAGGCTGGCAGGGGAGTGGTTAGGGGGTGATCAGGCTGGCAGGCAGAAGCAGTTAGGGGCAATCAGGAAGGCAGGCAGGCGAGCAGTTGGGAGCCAGCAGTCCTGGATTGTGAGAGGGATGTCTGACTTCCCGTTTAGGCCCGATCCTACCGGGCCTAAACGGGCAGTCGGACATCCCTTGAGGGGTCCCAGATTGGAGAGGGTGCAGGCTGAGCTGAGAGACACCCCTCCCCCCCATGCACGAATTTCTTGCACCGGGCCTCTAGTATTTACAATAAATAAATAAATAAAAATTTCCCTGTGAGACACTGGGAAGATACAAACTTGATAGAACTGGAAGGTGATAGTTAAAAGACTTTGGAGTCAGAGCTGAATATGAGATCCAGTTTCCTGGACATAACTGTGTCATTTGAGGAAAGTTCATTATTTCAGTTTCCTCATTTATTAAAAAATATGTATTTACCATAAAATGTGGTTGTGAGGATTTAATGAAATCATTTGCACAGAAGAGCTTAGCACAGTGCGTAGAACGTAGTAAATTTTCAATAGATGATAGTCATTGCTATTTTTTAAAAATATTTTTTATTGATTTCAGATAAGAAGGGAGAGGGAGAGATAGAAACATCAATGATGAGAGAGAATCATTGATCGGCTGCCTCCTGCACGCCCCCTACTGGGGAACCAGCCTGCAACCCAGGCATGTGCCCTTGACCAGAATCGAACCCGGGACCCTTCAGTCCGCAGGCCGATGCTCTATCCACTGAGCCAAACCAGCTAGGGTGTCATTGTTATTTTTATCATTATCGATGGATTATGTTTTTATGTGGAAAAGGAGAAAGGTCCCCAAAGGTTAGGTGTTGGAAAAAAAAGAGGAATGCCTCTTCTAAATAGATAGAAGAGAAATAGAATGGAAATCAATGCACATGAATACGGATTTCAAATTAAAATCTCTCCCCCATTTCCCTTATCAATAGCTAGTTGTATATAACAAGAAATCAATATATGTAAGATCTCTGAAGAATCTAGAAATGTCTTTTACTATAAATTTCATTAAAATGGCATCCATCTAAAACCATATATATTTGTTTAGAGAAAATTCACTGCTATTTGCATTTGAAGCCTTGAGACAAAGGTTGTTTCTTTTATATAGAGTTTCATTAACATTCACTATTGTGTCCAAAAAATCTTCAGTGACCTAGAGTGAAGAGGATAAAACAGAGATGACTCACTGAAAGGTTAAAATTGTTTTGAAGTCTTCTGATTTATATTAAAAATTAATGCAAATTTTGTTATTGATACATTGCTATGTGTTTTAATATTAGGATATTTTTACTTAACATGGAGTAAACACTGTTGGTCTAGGAAGATAAGCCATGTTCCACACCTACCCCCAACACACTGCTAAAACTCTTCAATTTGGGATAAATCGATGTTTTTAGGTCTAGACCAAATAAGGAAAGTTTACTAAAATTGTCACTTCTAATGATCTTAAGTTCATACTTATAAAATACTAGCAGCCCGATGCACAAAATTCATGCACGGGTTGGGGGAGAGGGTCCTCAGCCCAGCCTGCACCCTCTCTAATCCAGGACCCCTCGGGGGATGTCCAACTGCCTCTTGCAATCCAGGACTGCTGGCTCCTAACCACGCACCTGCCTGCCTGCCTGCCTGCCTGCCTGATCACCCCTAACCCCTCTGCCTGCCTGCCTGATCGCCCCTAACCACCTCTGCCTGCCTGCCTGATTGCCCCTAACTGCTCCCCTGCTGGGCTGATCACCCCTAACCACCTCTGCCTTGCCCCACACCCAGGACCCAGGATTCCCTCCTCTGGCTGGTAGCAGGCACTTGGAACCCAAGCTTCCCTCCCTCTGGTCAGCTGCAGGCACCCAGGACCTGGGCCAGCTTCACCCGGGCCACAGCCGCAGGCGCTCATGGGGTGGACAGCTTGTCCCTCTTCTGGGGCGCAGCCTGGCTGATCACCATTCCTCTCTTGTGAGTTCATTTGGGCCTGGCTGGTCCCCATTCCTCTCTCCCCAGTGTTGAGTATCTGAGCCCTTACAGCATGACGACCATTTGCATATTAGTTCTTTATTATATAGGAGGATTGTGATCACACAATAATATTGTAAGATGACTGTTCAATTTGATAGTTTTAATCAATAAAAATAGCTGTTTATGTATTAAATATAAAATATAACTTGATTAGCCTGCAGTTTTCAATTTTAATTTGGTCTAAATAATCCTATGTAACAAAAGCCTAATATGCTAAATGTCCAGTCGACCGGTCAGCTGTCCAACCAATTAAAGCATAATATGCTAATGATATGCTAAGGCTGCTCAACTGCTCACTATGACGTGCCCTGACCACTAGGGGGCAGACAGTTGACCGGTCAACCAGTCACTATGACGTGAACTGACCACAAGGGGGCAGATGCTCCAACCGGTAGGTTAGCTTGCTGCTGGGGTCCGGCCAATCAGGACTGAGCAAGACGAGCCAGACACATCCTGGAGCCCTCCCATGGTTCCTCAGCTGGCCAACCTCCCACATCTCTCCCAGGTCCTGATCATGCGCCAGTGGGGTCCCTCAGCCTGGCCTGTGCAATTCAGGACCCCACAGGGGATGTCGGAGAGCCGGTTTCAGCCCAATCCCACAGGCATATCCTATCTAATAAAAGAATAATATGGAAATTGACCATCACTTCAACACACAAGATGGCCACCCCCATGTGGTCAAAGATGGCTGCCCCCATGTGGACACAAGATGGCCACCACAAGATGGGGAGGGCAGTTGGAAGGGACCAGGCCTGCAAGGGAGGGCAGTTGGGGGTGATCAGGCCTGCAGAAGAGGGCAGTTGGGGGTGACCAGGCCAGCAGGGGAGGGCAGTTGGGGTGACCAGGCCTTCAAGGGAGGACAGTTAGTGGTGACCAGGCTGGCAAGGGAAGGCAGTTAGAGGTTACCAGGCCAGCAGAGGAGGGCAGTTGGGGGCAACCAGGCCTGCAGGGGAGGATAGTTAGGGGCAATCGGGCCGGCTGGGGAGCAGTTAGGCATCGATCAGACTGGCAGGGGAGTGGTTAGGGGGCAATCAGGCAGGCAGGCAGGTGAGCGGTTGGGAGCCAGCAGTCCCGGATTGTGAGAGGGATGTCGACTGCCCGTTTAGGCCCGATCCCTCGAGGTGTCCTAGATTGGAGAGAGTGCAGGCTGGGCTGAGGGACAACCCCCTCCCCGCCCCCCCCCGGTGCATGAATTTCATGCACCGGGCCTCTAGTCTATAATAATAAAAGTGTAATATGCTAATTAGACCAGACAGCTGGACGACCTTCTGGACGTCCTTCCAGACGCTCTTCTGGATAAAGCCGCACTGTGAGGGCCGAGGCAAGCCGCCACAGCTGTGAGGGCTGAGCCCCTTGCATGAATTTCGTGCATCGGGCCTCTAGTCTATATAATAAATGCCTAAGAGACTGTTACAGCAGAATGACCAGAACAACTGATCACTATGATGTGCACTGACCACCAGGGCAGCTCCTGCATTGAGCGTCTGCCCCCTGGTGGTCAGTGCGCTCCCACAGAGGGAGCACCACTCAGCCAGAAGCTGGGCTTATGACTGGCTAATCTTAGCAGCAGCGCTAAGGAGCAGTGAGCCAAGCAGTAAGGAGCAGCGAGCAGGTGTATGGTAAGGAGCAAGGAGTCCCAGACTGCAAGAAGGCACAGGCCAGGCTGAGGGATCCCCCACCCCCAGTGCATAAATTTCGTGCACTGAGCCTCTAGTAATAATAATAATAATCTACTTCTAATAAACATAAGTATAATTTTTTAAATTTCCCTGTGAAAAACACTCAGATTTATTTTATTTTCCTGCACATACAAGTTCCATGAATAGGCTGATATATTACACTAGGTAGAAATTATTCTAATGACTGTGTACAAAATAATACACAAATCCTATCTAATAAAGAGGGAATATGCTAACTGACCCTCACGCCATCACAAAGATGGCGGTGCCCACAGCCAATAAGGAGGGAATATGTTAATTGACTGCCCCACCCTCAAATATGGCAGCACCCACAGCCAATAAGGAGGGAATATACTAATTGACTGCCACGCCCTCAATGATGGCAGCTTCCACAGCCACAAGATGGTGGCGCCCAGTCCCCTCAGCCCCGCTGGGGCGGCAGGCCTTGCCGCACGCCTGCCTCTGGAATCCCCCAGTCCCCTCAGCCCCCAGCCACCCAAGGCTGGCCCGAGGTGCAGGCAAGCCTCAGATGGCGGCTGCCCAACCACCCAGGGCTGCCCGAGGCTCAGGTAACCAGGGCTGGCCGAGGCTTGCGCTGCCGGCAGTGGCAGCAGCAGAGGTGTGATGGGGCATCGCCTTCCCCTGTGCACTGGGTCGCCTCCCGCCCCTGAGGGCTCCCGGACTGTGAGAGGAGGCAGGCTGGGCTGAGGGTCCCCCCTCCAGTGCATGAATTTTCATTCACCGGGCCTCTAGTATATAAATAATACACAAACAACAATTATTATATATCAATATAATATGTAAATCAGTCTTTGCTTTAGAAAGAAACTTGGTACAGGATTACATATGTTCCCCTAGAAATGACTTAAACTCTTTGAACTTGAAAAGTCCTTTGTGATCTAATTAAAAGCTTCAGAATTATTTTTTTCATGGAAAAAATATGCACATATTTGCACATTAATCACATTTTGGATATAATCTTATGAACTCATAGATTATGAAGTTTGTTTGTTTTTCCATGAATCCCAAGTTAAGACACAGTCCCCTAGTGTAATTAGAATGTAGTTTATCAGAAATTCAATTCCCAAATCACTTTTTAGGGACATATACAACAATCTAGCCAGCTAGCTATAATAACAATAATAAGAGATTCTTTTGGAAGAGAAGAGACATCTTGGTGCCTAATAAAGGCCTTTTAATGGGTTTCGTAGACGCCGGAGGCTGGAGGGAAGCCTGTGCCTCTCTGGTTTCAGCAGGACTGCCTGCCGCTGGGGCTTGTCTTGGAAAATCACCCTCAACTCTCTCCAGCCTCCACCCTTCCTTTTCCTGAGATAACATTTTGACTACACAACTAAGTGAGAAATATCTTCTGGTCACATCCTTTTCCTATATGTGAAAATCTCCAGCCAATCTGATTTGCTTGGGTGCTTCTCTCTATGATATACTTGCTTTCCGGACTCTATGACCTAGTAATAATCTTGGATCATGAATCAAAAAGTAATTATTTATGCATTTATTAACAAATGTTAATTTGGTTAGCATAGTGCTATAATGGGGACTCCAGTGCGTAAAATCACAGTCCTGCCCTCATAGGGATGACTCTAGTGAGACAGATAAACTATAATCAAAGAGACTAGCACAAATAAGTACAAGAGTCATAGTGCTATGCAGGAGAAGTACATGGAGCTACAAAAGGATATAATTGCAATATCGCACCAGTAAGGCGGTCAGAAAAGAAACTGACTGTACTGAGATCTAAAAAAAGATGAGAGTTTACGAGGGGAAATGAGTAGCAGTAGGAAAGCATTTCTGAGTAAGGGCCTGTGTCCTCTACTGTGTCCTGACTTGCTCTTGCCTTACTCAATTCGATCTGTCCTTCGAGCTGTTTGTATTTCACTCCTGTAGCCTGTGCAAAGGCCTGGCGGCTGGAGAACAAACTAATTAAAGGTACAGGTACAGTTCATATTGCTCTTACAGCTACATACTTTTTTACTCAAAGACTCAGGGCCTCAAGGTACCCCTAAGACTGAGCTTTCCTCTTCTTCTGTATCTAGATGTGGAGATAGTTTGGCTGGAAGGAGGAGCTCTGGATCTCAGCATGAGAAGAGATGGCTACTGTCAGCTGTATACTTCTGGGCAAATCACACTACTCGCTCGCTTCTCGGGTGTTGGTGTTTTCATTGGGATAATCCATACAGGTACATTTTAGCAAATACCTTTACTAAGTAGCTGTAAAGAGACTTATAAAGTGTAGTGGACGTAAGTGGAGTGATAATTTCAGTAGTGGTGGTGGTGGTGGTGGTATTCTTTTCTAAAACCCTTTTCTGCTCCATGTTTGCCATAAACTGATTAAATCGCAGCCACGGAGTTTCTGCTATGTGGCAGGGGCTAGGAGTCAGGGGGAGGCCTTTAACCTTAAGGCAAGTAGTCTGTACAGAGAGCATCCATTTTTTGTCTTCCAAACAGAACAAAATCATTGCCAGCGTGTGTGTTGGGGGTGGGAGGGTGGTCTTTAAGTTCAGGTAAAAGAGCTAGAGCTAGAAATTTGCACAGCATTTTAAAGAGAAGCAAAACCTAGTGGAAAAATCAAGTAAGGAACACTCAGACATCCTTTCAACAAGTTTAATGCTTAGGCCAAGGTTGGAGCAAGACAGACATCTGAGCACAGACCAAAGTGAGTAAGGCAAGGGCAAGTCCAGACACAGAGGCAGAGTCTCACTGGACCAGCACCCGCGTCTCTTCCCCTAGGACCGTGGTCGGCAAACTGTGGCTCGCGAGCCACATGCGGCTCTTTGGCCCCTTGAGTGTGGCTCTTCCACAAAATACCACAGCCTGGGCGAGTCTATTTTGAAGAAGTGGCGTTAGAAGAAGTTTAAGTTTAAAAAATTTGGCTCTCAAAAGAAATTTCGATTGTTGTACTGTTGATATTGGGCTCTGTTGACTAATGAGTTTGCCGACCACTGTCCTAGGAGACCCATCAGGGCCATCCTTCCTGCCGAAAGAGGAGAGCGTGGAGAGTCGCCTCAACACTCTGTTTATACATAAAGAGTAACTTTTCCTCCGTCTCATCTCAGAAGAGGGTTTCAGACTTTTCAGTGAGTCCTTTATTGCCTTCAGCGAAATATATTCTTACAAAGAGATACCCTGACTTGGTAAATCCTCCCTGACTATGATCCAAGACTTTGATAAACTTCGGACACAATCATCAGAGAAACCAGCCCGACTGAATTCTGTCTTGATCTTTGTTTGTTAACATATGTAATACTTTATATTGCATCTTGTTAAATATTCATGTCCTCATCCGAACTTTTGGAGTAAGTTGTCTCTTTAAAGCCAACTCGAGTCAGAACTATTTCGATTGAGCCAGCTACTCCCAGCGTTTACTGATACGTGGCTTTCTAACCCGTAATCAGCACTGCCTATCTCAGCTATTGATGGGGTTACTGTGAGCTCAGGCCAGTGGTCGATGCTGAGCTGTCTCACCTTCCAGCTGAACAATGCTCTCCTTTAAGAAGCATCTGGGAGCCAAAATTACTAGATGAGACCTGACTCAACTTGTCTCTATTGTAGCCTAAGATTAAAGCATTTTTTCACCTACTTGCCCCCACCCCTATCCCTGCTTAATCCTCTATCTGGCTGATTCATAACAGCTGTTAAATAACTAGACATTTAGGTAAAGGCAAACTGAACCTATAAATCAATGTGTGTGATATAATAACCAACTCTTTCCGGCACAGCCTGCTCTCACAGTTGTTGGTTTGCCTTTTTAAATGCTGACTTCGGTGGCAGCATCTTTATGAAGGGTTTTAGCAGAATTGTAAACACTGATCTCCGGGCGGCTAATGTCATTATGGAAATGATATAAGTAAAAGAAACTCACAGTACATTCCTAGAGATGGAGAGTTTGAAGATACACGTTTCCTCCTGAGTGTGAGTGGTAGGATTGCCTTGTTTGTAGACTACAGAAGCCAACGTCAGCTGGTTTCAACAGAGGGAATGCAGGGGGAACACCAGAATCTGAAAAGCCATAAAGATTTTCTCCCCATTTCATCTCTTTTCCTCAACCCATCTGTTCATTCTTTTTGCTCTCTATTGACTAGCTTTCTCTGTGGGCAGCTACCGGCTGGTTGTTCAGAAAATCCATTTTTATTTTCTTCTGGGGACACATTTAGACTTCATTTTCCAGTAGGTGTAGCCATGTAGCTCAGTTCTGGCCTCCACTTCAATGCCTGGTCCACAAGACCCTCTTATGCAACTCTCTATTCTCTCCCTCCCCACCTGATGGCAGAATGGGGACTGAGCCCTTGGAGGAAGGTGGGAGCCACAGGACGAGAGGAGCTTGGGCCGTGAGTAACTGCATGCTCCTTCTTCCTGCTGTCACCCTACCCGCAACCACCATGGACCTGATATGACTGAGAAATAGAGTTCTATCCTCTTAAGTTCAAGTCCATTCTGCTAAGCAACTGGGATTTGGAAATTTATCTTTTACAGCAGTTAGTATCACTATAAATCTCCTTTTCCGTTGTGGAAAATTCCCAACCTGCAACTTCAGAGCTTATATTCTATAAATGCAGCCCCCAAAATAAGAAAAAAAAATCGTCTCTCTATTGGGCTTAACTTTAAATTTTCAGGAATCAGATGGAACCAATGGGTCAATTCCTACCCTTGATACAATCAACTTTGATGAGGGAGGTGGGGTTGTCATGCACAAAATGGCCGCTAGAGGGCTCACCATGGGAACAGGGCTTTTTAAGAGAAATGAAACCAAGACTGAGATCCCAGTTCCTCTTCCAGCTCTGCTGCTAATTTGTTGGTTACATGTGTTACATTTTTCTTTAATAAATAGGTTTTCATTAATTGGATAGTTTCAAGCAATTCAACCCTTTGGGCATCAGTTCCCCCCTATCAAAATAAGAGATTTAGATGAAGACTTCTCCAAAGTCTTACAACTTTAATATTGTGTGACCCATAAAGCTTCACGCTATGCCTTGGGGGAAAACAACAACTTCACTCGCTCACAGTGAAATGAAAGTTCCCTTGAATGTTCTTGTGACTTAGCATAGAAATGCCCTAAATATCATAGTTTGCAGTTCCCAAACACCCTGCTCAGTATCCTCACATTATGGGAATGCACAAAGATACTACTATTCTACAAGTTACTTCTGTGTTCTTTGTGGAACACATCAATGGCTTGCTCTGCTGAACTTCCTGAAGGATTTTATCATTTCTGGGACTCTAGAGAATTGATTAGGAGCACAGATGCCAAAGTCAGATAGCCTGGGTTCAAAACCCAATTTTGCCATTTACTAACTGTGGGGATGAGGGGTGGGGGAGAGAGATGGATTTTAAGGAACTGGCTCATGATTGTTTGAAAAGTTCAAACTCTGCAAGGTAGGCTGCAGGCTGGAGACCCAGGGAAATATTGGAGTTGAGTCCAAAGGTAGTCTGCTGGCAGAATTTCCCCTTCTTCTCAGGAGATCTTTTTGTATTAAAGTCTTCAACTGTTGGTTTAGGTCCACCCACATTATCAAGGGTAATCTGCTTACTCAAAGTCTCCTGACTTAAAAGTTAAGCTCACCTGAAAAATACCTTCTCAGAAACATCTAGAAAATTTTTTGAATAAATATCTGAGTACCACGATGGTCTAGCCAGGTTGACATACAAAATTAACCATTATGGCCCAGCCAGTGTGGCTCAGTGGTTGAGCATTAACCCAGGAACCAGGAGGGTGCAGTTTGATTCCCCCCTCAGGGCACATGCCTGGGTTTCAAGCTCCATCCCCAGTAGGGGGCATGCAGGAGGCAGCGGATCAATGATTCTCTCTCTTCATTTTTGTTTCTATCTCTCTCCCTCTTCCTTCCTCTCTCTAACATCGATAAAAATGAATAAAATAAACCATGATGGGCACTAAGGACCTTATTCTTTGCCATTTCCTTTGCTTATTTGTGTTTTCTGTGGCTCTGAAGATAGTCCAGCAGGGCTTGCTTTACAATAATCTCTTTCCTCATGGTGGGGATTAAGGCTACTCTTCTGGAGAAAGCAAACCTGAAGTGGGAGGGTTAAAAGTCTGACTACTAGTAAAAAGCGCAGCTCCTGCAATGGCCTGGGGAGGATTCTGCCTGAGCTGCCTTTGTCTGCCAGAGCTCTCTGGTTTCACATTTGTCTCCCCGGGAATGTCTCTTAGAAAGCGGAGCTTCTATGTCTGTCAATGTACACATTCATCTGCTCTTATGGGAATTATATTCAGGAAATCTAGATTAATCCCAAATCAAAACTGCCGGTGTAACCAACAGATTCTCTTCTGAATGTACACACGATAGCTGTGTCAGCATGCAACTGCACTTTTCAAAAACCATGATTCTGAAGTTTGAATCTAGTCAGCATTCTTAACTAAAGGTTGCTTGGATAAATGAAAATATACTTTAGAATAAAAATGCCTTTACAATCATGCCTATGATTCCAAACGTGAAGTTATTTTTGAAGAGTACAATTGTTAAGCGTTGGCTTTTAGCTGATCTAGATTGAATGGCAGAATGGCAGAGGACCCTAATCTCCAGAATTATTAGAAAAGTGCTCAATTCACTTGACCCCAAGTGTTTGAAATAGACTTTGCAAAGTCTGTAAAACAAGTTTTGTAGCCAACATTATTTTCAGACCAAAACCTCAAAACTGGAATGCAGTAGAATGAACTGGAGTTTTTAAATAGTCAATAATTTCTGGTTAATCCCTTCTGCCTGTTAGATAGTTTTTACTCCTTTCTGATACACAGTCTGTATCACTGATTAAATCAGATGATTGGTTAGTCCTGTGAAACTTTAAGTGGATCATTGAATAATATGGCTTATGCATTCATAAGTTAAATCATGCAGCATTTTTATAATTATACTAAATTACCAATAACATGTTATTAGTAATCCACTTATTAAAAAGATAATTACTGACTTCTAAATTAATAGTACTACCCCAGTCTAGTTCCCACAGCTGCTATTGCTATACTAGCATGTGGTGCCTGCTCCAAACTAAAAGGATCACTCTTCCTTTTGATTGACTCAAGATATACTTAAAATATGGAGTCATAGCTCTTTTTCACAAAAAGAAGTTTTATATATGGTATGTCTTAGTTAAAAGTAAATTAAAATTAGGCATGTTTTGAAAGTTGTCATTAGATTTTTTTAATAGAGAGATTAGGAAACTAGTATTAGAAATTACCTGGCTAGAAGTATGAAACTACTGCATCAGGTTTTTCCACACTACCTTAGAACACAGTAAACCCTCAATTTTGCAGACCTTGATTTAACGGACTTCAGATTTAACGAACAAAATTTCTGGGCTATATGTCAGATGTCATAAAATGCTTTTAACCAAGATTTTCTTATAATTAAATTAACAGCTTATTTTTTTGTTATTAATTCACTGTTATTTTTAAACAAATTTTAGCAAACAGGCCATATGTTGGAAAAAAAAAAACACTGTGGTAATTTCACCAGCATACATAAATATTGCATACCTACAACTATAGTCTACGTATTTAAATCCAAGAGTTACCACTCATAAACACTGTTCCGAAAATGATCAGCATGTGATCGCACTGCATTGTGCACTGTAATTGGTTCTGTTGTTGCGTAGCCTTATTTTCTGCAGCTGTTTTAAAGTGTGCTGGCTGATGTTTCCATTTGCGGTAAGCCATGCCCCAGCCATGTGCATTTGTTAACTCATAGTGACTGGTGGATGCAGGCATTTACTAGACCTATTCAGCATAAATTTAAAATTACAGCAATACACATAGAAAACTTTTCTGTGAAATTAAACTTTCATACATACTTAATTTTAATTACACAAACGTGTCTACATAAATAAAAACAAGTAAACTAACTAACTTGTAAATTGTTTAACGTATGCATTCGGAAAACCTACTTTATTATATAACAGAATTTCACTTTAACAGACACCACCTCACTGGAATTAGGCCACTATATCAAAGTTTTACTGAAGTAAAAAATATACATGGCAGAAGAATATATCAAAAGTTCTCAAACAATGAGTTAAGATAATTTATGAGGTACATGGCAAATAATTTGTTGCTGTGACAAAAATATTAAGCTATAAGATTTGTAAAATTACTCTCTCTCTCTTCCTCTCTGCCCCCAATTCTAAAAAAAAAAAAAATTCTTCTTCCCAGAATCAGCTTTTGGAACCACTGTCCCTTTGTTGCACAAAATGCAGATAAAGGAGAAACTTAAAATTTAATAAAAGCAAAAGATGCAAAATTAATCTACAAAATAAAGAGCTAAGCTAGGAAGCAGAGGAAAGAAATAAAAAATCAGACTGGGTTTGTGAATTTGGGGAGCAATAGTAGAGGAAGATAGGGGCATCTGAGAATGTTTTGGAAAAATTGAAAGTAAGAGAGATGAGGAAAAGGATTTATTTTAAGGATAAAATATGGATGTAGGTTCTTTTGGCATTTTCAAGGGAAGTGAAGAATTAAATTGCTTCTCAATTATTTTGAATATCAGACTAATGTTTCTCTGAATGTGATTCCATGAAGAGAAAGAGCCACAGGGAGGCTCAGCTTTATGTAGATTATATTACTAACAATAATAATTTACATAGTTTAAAAAACTGGAGTAACATTACTTTCATTCAGCTACACTCTGATATGGGTCCATGAGTGGGGAGAAAGAGATAAAGTTAAAGCTCTTGCCAGGAACTACACAGCCCATGATGACCTTGGTATTGATGTATTGCTATTGGATCTGGCAGTTTTGGTATACTGGAGAGCTTAAAAATTATAATTTTATTTAAAAAATGTTACCTTCATATTGTTCATTTATCTTTCTGATGGAAGTTTTACACGGCTGTTATCAGAGTCACATTAAAACTCATATTAAATTTAAGAGATTGAAATCCTATCCAACATCTTCTCTCTTCTATTACCACAGTGGTATGAAGCTGGCTATCAGTTACAAGAACATAAATGGAAAAACACATGGAATCTAAATAACATGTTACTAAACAACAAATGGGTTAAGAACAAGATCAAGGAAGAAATCAAAACTCAACTTGAGACAAATGAAAATGAACACACAACAACCCTAAATCTATGGAACACAGGAAAAACAGTCCAAAGAGGGAAATGCATAGCAGTATTGGCCAACTGTAAGAAGCAAGAAAAATCTCAAGTAAACAATTAAATTTTATACTTAAAGGAACTAGAAAAAGAAAAACAAAAACAAACAAAGCACAAAGTAAGTAGAAGGAAGAAAATAAAGATTAGAGTGGAAATGACATAGAGACTAAAAATACAAAAGATAAATGAAACCAAGAACTGGTTCTTTGAAAAGGTAAAACAGATTGATAAATCCTTAACCAGACTCATCAAGAAAATAAGAAAGAAGACCCAAATAAATAAAATCCGAAATGAAAGGAGAGAAATCACAACAGACATCACGGAAATACAAAGGATTGTAAGAAAATATTATGAACAACTATATGCCAACAAATTGGACAAGCTGCAAGAAATGGATAAATTCCTATAAACACAACTTTTCAAAACTGAATCAAATTGAATCAGAAAATCTGAACAGACTGATTGCAACTAATGAAATCAAAGCAGTAATAATAATAATAAAACAAACTCCCAGCAAACAAAAGTCTTGGCTTCACAGGTGAATTTTACCAAATATTCAAAGAACAACACCTGTCCTTCTCAAACTATTCCAGAAAATTCAAGAGGAAGGAACACTCTCAAGCTCATTTTACTAGGCCAGCATCATTCTAATTCCAAAACCAGATAAAGACACTGAAAAGACAGAAAATTATAGGCCAATATTACTGATGAAGATGGATGCAAAATCCTCAACAAAACATTAGCAAACCAGGCAGGGCCCGGGAGCGGAGGGGTGGGCGCCAGATCTGCCTGTCTCTTGCTTCAACAGTGTTTGGATGGAACAGACCCAGGGACGCCCCTTCTTCCAGCCTCAGGCCACTCTACTGTCACCACCTTCAGAACCACCTTCCAGACAAGCCAACACACCGGTTTTTTTTCCTACCTTAACTCCTTATTGCCGAACAACCCTGAGCTCCCAAATTCATCAGAATTATTCCACCAACGTGGAGGCTGTGGCCAGCCACCTGGCCTACCCGCATCTGCGGGCCCCCCACACCTACCTCCCTCTGGACTTCTGTCTCGACCTTGATGATGTGGCTCGCGAGGGCATGAGCCACTTCTTCCTCGAGTTGGTGGAGAAGAAGCGCAAGGGCGCTGAGCATCTCTTAAAGTTGCAAAACATTCTTTTCCCGGACGTGCTGAAGCCTCCCAAGATGGATCTGGCAGTTTTGGTATACTGGAGAGGACCATGGCAGCCACCCTGGCCTTGGACAGGAACCTGACCCAGGCCCTTGTGGAGCTGCAGGCCCTGGTTCTCCCTGCTCAGACCTCACCTGTGTGACTTCCTGCAGAACCACTTCCTGGGTGAGAAGGTGAAACTCATCAAGAAGATGGGCGACACCTGACTCACCTCTGCAGGCTGCGGCCCCCAGGCTGGGCTGGGCGAGTATCTCTTCAAAAGGCTCACCCCCAAGCACAAGTAGGAGCTTTTGGATCCCAGAGGACTTTGAGGGGCCCTCTGCATTCCCCTGGTGTCTGGCTTTTACCTGAGCCTCTCCCCAGACTACTAGCCATTCTTTAACCACCCTGAAGCCCTCTTCCATGCACTGGGCCAAATGAAACAATAAAGCTTTTTACAGAAAAAAAAAAAACAACAATCAAAAAACACCAGAAACAAGCAAACAACAACAACAAAAAATATTAGCAAACCAAATCTAGCAAGTGATCAAATGGGATTTATTCTGGGGATGCATGGTTGGTGCAATTTCCACAAATCAATTAACGTGATACTCCACATAAACAAAATGAAGAATAAAAATCACATGATTATATCAATAGATGCAGAAAAAGCATTTGACAAAATCCAGCACCGACTTATGATAAAAACTCTCAGCAAAGTGAGAATAGAGGGAACATACCAAAGTGAGAATAGAGAAAACATTCAACATAATAAAGACCATATACGACAAATCCACAGTTAACATTATACACCGTGGGGGAAAAAACTAAAAAAAAGAAACACACACACACAAAAAAACCATTTCCCTAAAGATCAGGAACAAGACAGAGATGACCACTTTTACCACTCTTATTCAACATAGTAAGGAAAGTCCTAGACACAGCAATCAGGCAAGAAGAAATCAAAGGCATCCAAATTGGAAAAGAGGAAGTAAAACTGTCATTACTTGCAGATGACATGATATTGTCCATAGAAAACCCTAAAGGCTCCACCAAAACCTATTAGAACTGATTAATGAATTCAGTAAAGTAGCAGGATACAAAATTAATATTCAGAAGTTGGTTGCATTTCTATTTTTTATTTTTTAATCCTCATCTGAGGATATCTTTACTGATGTATTTCATAGATATGTTGAACTTTCTTGGTGCCCATTAGTAACCCATTCTTCCTGAGCCATCCAAGACATGCGCCCTTTACACTTGGAAAACTCTTTCTGGCCTAGTCTTATTGGCTTTTCCTATTTTCCCATATTTCTATTCATCTATTGGGGAGAGGGGTTTTCTACATCTTGAGGGTAAAAAGTTATTCCCTAAAAGAATCACATGGAAGACTCTCTGTAGCTGACTCCTGGGGCTCTTTTCCAGGGAAGATATTTTTTTACTTCCAAAAGATATTTTAAATTTATGGTGTGGAACTAAAGGCTTAGGTTAAGGGAAAGGGCAATGCAAGAGAAACTACAACACCTACTTCTATTGGCCTTAGGCGGCTTGTGGAATCTTTCTGCACCTCCTTGCCTCATCTGTGAAATGAGATCATGATAGCTGCCTGAGGGTTGGGCACTCCTCCAGGCTGTCCCTTGAGATCCCTTCCAACTCTGAGTCCATACTTTCATTATTCCGCCAAGTCAACACATAGCATAGTAATCACCATTTTGTGTTTCTACACTCCTGTCTTCTTTCATCTCTTTTCCTCTTTAATCTATCATCTCCTTGAAATCACTCAATCACACCTCTTCAACTATTTCTAGTAAAAATGAATTTAGAACATTATTATCAGAAATATTCCTTTCACCATAAGTTTAAAATATGCTTATATTTAAGATAGTTAACCTGTCATAGTTAAAACACCACGTGCTAAGTTAAGTGGGTGCAGGTGAAATGAATGGGTGTAGATAAAGAGCCATATCTGAGAAACTTAATAGTGGCCACTTAATTTAACTACCCACTAAGCTCATCTAAAATGCATGAGAACAAAATAGTAAGGTAGAGCCTCAAAAGTTTCACCTGCCATGGGAATAACTCAGCAAATACCATTAGTTCATAAAAATGTGTAAAATTCAATGAGCCACTTTGCAAGAGCGCCTGGCACACTAAACAAGTGTTAAAGGATGTCATTGTTGTTGTTGTTATTGTTATTAAAAATGCCACAAAGCACTTACCATTGGCCTATGGAGAGAAATGTGTATGAGATAAATAGAATGAACCTCCCTTGGATGGTAGAGGATGGTATATAGGCTTGGTTACTTTCTGCTATATTTTCCAAATTGTATTCCATAGGACACTCATATGTTTTACATGAAAAAAAAGTGTTCCATAATCCATAAATTTGAGACATGATACACAGATTTCAAAGTTAGACCCCTTTCTACTTGCATGACTTCTCCAAACATCTAGAAAGTTAATATACAAGATCATTTCTAGAGAATACATTATTTCCCAAAGATTAATTCATGAAAATCTTGAAGAGTTAGTGTTAAAGTGAATAAAGTTTAGGAAAGAACGGTATTGGGGAGGTACAAGGTTTGTTTTGGAAGGGACATAAGAGTATCATTCTCAATTTCCACAGATATATTTTTTAAAAAGGCTTGAACTGGGAAAGTGATTTGAAACTGGTCAGAGAAAAACAGGTAATGGAGACGGGCCTAACGGTATGCTGGAGACAGCTCATAACCAACTTCAAGAGTCAAGTGTTAAATTTTCAGGATTTTTGAGCCAGTTTTTAAACAAAGCCAATGTTTTTCAGCTTTATAGAGGCATAAATGACAAACTGAAATGTAAGTTATTTAAAGTGTCTGATGTGGTGATTTGATGTATGTATACATTGTGAAAGGATTCCCATTATCATTAATTGACATATTCATCCCCTCACTTTTACTTTCTTTATGAGAACATTGAAGTTCTAGTCTTAGAAAATTTCAATTATACAACACAGAGTTGCTAACTATAGTCACAATGTCAGGCATTAGATCTTCAGACCTTATTCATCTTATAACTGAAAGTTTGTACCCTTTTACCAGCCTCTCCCTATTTCTCTCAACCTCCAGCCCCAACCATTTTTCTACTCTAAATAGAGCCATTATTTAAAAATAAATTATATAAACTTACATTCAAAAGTAATCACTTTCTAAATATTTTATTGTACTTTTAAAAACTATCTATTCCTGGCCTGTGTGGCTCAGTGGTTGAGCGTCAACTTAGGAACCAAGAGGTCCTGTTTCGATTCCTGGTCAGGGCACACACCCAGGTTTTGGGCTAGATCTCCAGTAGGGGGCATGCAGGAGGCAGTCAATTGATGATGTTTCTCTCTCATTGTTTCTATCTCTCTCTTCCTCTCCCTTCTTCTCTAAAAAAATCAATAAAAACGTATTTTTAAAAATGACCTATGTTCTTGAGGCTATTTACATTTAATGCATCTGTGTAGCAGAAATACTATACAATGCTATGATATTGCACATCTCTTTCCCAACTCTGTTCAGTGACCTCGTGTTGGTAGCTTGAAATTGGCCATAATGGGACTATTTCTACTGAGGAAATGGGAAAATTCTATGAACCAGGGCTTGATTTAGTGTTTTATAGGTGCTAGGATTTAAGAATGCACTGGGAAAAAATGTTCATATTATTGATTAAACTTAGAAGTATGTTAGGGAGGGAGAAAAATGGCGGCGGAATAGACAGACGTGTTCCGAGCCTTGTCCCGGAGCAGAAAGAAAGAACAGCTGAGGGTCGCACTAGGAGTGTTTGTTGGCAAGTTGGGGGACAGCTGAACTCCAGAAGAAGGTGGGAGACTGCTAGACGGGGTTCCCCTGACCTGGCAGCTCCCACTGCGGCTGGGTCCCCTCCCGGAGCTGCGGGGTTGGACGCGGAGTCGCCGCCATCTGGAACCGGAAAGTGGAGCTTATCGGAAGCCTGAGAATCCACAACTGCGGCACCCACGGAACAGCTGCGAGCCCCAGAACAACGCTCCCCAATTGGCGCAAACACACGGGTTCAGAGGAGCTCTACACTCCACCACGGAAAGGTCAGATTTCGCCTAGGATAAGGTGAGGTCTCTGGTCCCAGCGCGAGAGAGGAACGCGCGTTTTGCGGGAGCTGGAGGACCAGGGAAGTCTGTGCCTAGAAAAATCGGTGGCTGCTGGGGCTGGCGTGATCTGTGAATGTGGAAGGGGGTCCTCAGAGCTGCTAACAGAAGGGCTCTAAAAAGCAACCCATTTTGATCTGAAGTGCAGGGACACCCTAAGAATTTCAGGGGTGTGCTAGACTTACGCGCAGCCACGGAGTGCGCACACTTGGGCTTTTTCCTCTTGAAATTCTTGCTTCTGATTACTAAGCCCAATTCATAGGTTCACCCAGTTGGGGACACCCTGGGAGACTGCAGGGGAAAGTTGTTTTTCTGGAACCTGGGGATTGGAGCGGGGAGTGACCATCGGAGAGCCAGCTCTGAGGCAGCCCACTCCCACAAACCGGGGAAAGAAGGCTCTAACACTCCCTAGAGAGGCCATAGATAAACCCGGAAGTCAATCCAGAAACACTGCCACCCAGAGGCTGAATCACAAATTGACACTTGTGTAATCAAAAATAAAGGAATACGAATCAAGACACACCGCCTGCTTAAAATCAGGACTGGCTTACATCACTGAAGAGCAGTGGAACGCAGGGAACTGCAATACTGTCCGGACTGAGAAACAGGCGTGCCAAACAGAACAACAGAGGAAGTGAATGACCTTCACTACTCCACATTTTATTTTTATTTTTTATTTTTTTATTTTCATTTTTTGCATCTTTTACTCAAGAAACTAATTTTTTTCCTCACTTGATTTTACCTTTTTAATTATTACATTTTTATTTTCAATCCGTATTATTACTACTGCTATTTTATCTTTTTTTTTTTTTTAAGTGTCATTTTATTTTCTCTTCATTTTGTTTTGGGATTAATGTTCTACATTCTATTTTTATCTTTCCTTTAGCATCATTTTACTCTATCTCAAATCTACCTTTATGCCATCACTCTCTTCCTCACTTTTCCCTTTTCAGTGTCCTGTTTATCTTACCCCTTTCCTGCTTTAGATTTTCCCTATACTTTCTGTTTACCCCCTTTTAAAATTTCACCCTACTTATATATCTAATCTCCAATCCCCTGCTCCAAGTCCATACACACCTCTCTCTTTGCTGTCTTAACTATCCAAAAAATTGTTTTTCTCTCTGTCCTTTTGTTGTTGTTCGTTTGAATGTAGATTATATCGAATTTTTATGCTTTTTTGTGAGATTGTTTTGCTTATTCTTCTTTTGTTTATTTTTTTGTTTGTTTAGTGCTTCTGTTTTCCCTTGCCTCACTCAATATTAGTTGGTGTTGTAGTTTGTATTAATCCCCAGGTACTTGTTGCTGGCATTTGCTGGGATAAGTGATTGTTCTATTGGAGTTTTATCCCCAATATATATAGTCTGTTTCTCTTTCTCTCTTAGACTCTTTCTTGTCTCTCTTACTTTTTTTTCTTCTTTTTTCCCCTTTTCCCAATTTCATTTTGACACCCCTTTTTTCTTCTTCTTCTTCTTTCTTTCTTTTTCCTCTTCTTCTTTCTCTACTATCCCCTAATTTGCCTTTCTCTCTCTGGTGGTCACCTTTATTGGAGGTTATTAATATCGTGAATACATTTCTGTTCAGTGCCTTGTGTGTTGTACCTGGTAGTGCTGTATTTTGTGCCTTTAAATCGACGCAGGAGAGAGAGAACTACATAACCAGACACCCAGAGAAGAGAGACCATGGGGAGACAAAGACACAGCCCGCATATGAAAGAAAAGCAGGCATCACCAGAAAAGGAAGTAAATGAAATGGAAGCAAGCAACCTTCCAGAAAAAGAATTCAGAGAAATGGTCATAAGGTGGCTGAAAAGAATGGAAGACAAATTTGACAATATGAGCAAGAACCAAGAGGAAATGAAGAAGAACCAAGAAGAAATGAAAAATGACATCGCTGCTGTAAAGAACTCAATAGAAAGCATCAAGAGTAGACTAGAAGAAGCAGAGGACCGCATCAGTGAGCTAGAAGACAAGATGGGAAAAAATACCCAAGTAGAGAAACTTCTAGAAAAAAAAATTAAAAGGCAGGAGGAGAGCCTAAGGGAACTTTGGGACAACACGAAACAAAACAACATCCACATAATAGGGGTTCCAGAAGGAAAGGAAGCGGAGCAAGGAATAGAAAACCTATTTGAAGAAATAATGACAGAAAATTTCCCTGATATAGAGAAGAAAAAACCCACACAAATCCAAGAAGCTCACAGAGTCCCAAGCAAAATGAACCCCAAAAGACCGACGCCAAGGCACATTATAATTAAATTGGCAAACACCAACGACAAAGTAAGAATCTTAAAAGCGGCCAGAGAGAGACAGAAAGTTACATACAAAGGAACCCCCATCAGACTAGCAACTGATTTCTCAACAGAAACTCATCAGGCCAGAAGGGAATGGAATGAAATATACAAAGTCATGCAAAGGAAGGGTCTGAATCCAAGAATACTGTACCCAGCAAGGCTGTCAATCAAAATTGAAGGTGAAATCAGGAGCTTCACAGACAAAAAAGGACTAAGGGAATTTATTACCACCAAACCAGCAATGCAAGAAATGCTAAAGGGTCTGCTGTAAAAAAAAAAAAAAGAAATAGGAAGCGAAGAAGGAACACAGGTGTAAAGAATAGGAATGGCGACAAATAAGTACCTATCAATAATAACTTTAAATGTAAACGGATTAAATGCCCCAATCAAAAGACATAGGGTAATGGATTGGATAAGAAAACATGACCCATATATCTGCTGTCTACAAGAAACCCACCTCAGAAAAAAAGACGCACACAGACTGAGGGTGAAGGGATGGAAAAAGGTTTTCCAGGCAAATGGAACTGAAAAAAAAGCTGGGGTAGCAATACTTATATCTAACAAATTAGATCTCAAACTGAAGGACATAACAAGAGATAAGGAAGGCCACTTCATAATACTAAAGGGAGCAATCCAACAAGAAGAAATAACTCTGGTAAACATATATGCACCCAATACAGGAGCACCCAAATACATAAAAAAACTCCTGGAGGATATCAAGGGAGAGATTGACAGCAATACAATCATAGTAGGAGACTTCAATACCCCACTATCACCATTGGACAAATCCTCTAAACAAAAAATCAGCAAAGAAACATCAATCCTAAATGACTCACTAGACCAGATGGAATTAATTGACATCTTCAGAACATTTCACCCCAAAGCCACAGAATATACATTCTTCTCAAGTGCACATGGGTCATTTTCAAAGATAGACCATATGTTGGGACATAGGCAAAGTCTCTTCAAATTCAAGAAGATAGAAATCATATCAAGCATCTTCTCAGACCACAGTGGCATAAAACTGGAAATCAACTACAATAAAAACAACCCAAAGAAATCAAACACATGGAGACTAAACAGCATGCTATTAAACCATGACTGGGTTACCAGAGAAATCAAAGAAGAAATAAAAAACATCATGACAACAAATGACAATGAAAACACTGCAATCCAAAATCTATGGGACACAACGAAAGCAGTCTTGAGAGGGAAGTTCATAGCTCTACAAGCCTACTGCAAAAAACAAGAAACAGGGGTAATAAATTACCTAACCCAACAACTCAAAGAGTTAGAAAAAGAGCAACAAGAAAAGCCCAGTGTAAGCAGAAGGAAGGAAATAATAAAGATCAGAGCACAGATAAACGACATAGAGACCAAAGAAACAATACAAAAGATCAACAAAACCAAGAGCTGGTTCTTTGAAAGGATAAACAAGATTGATGAACCTCTAGCCAGGCTCACCAAGAAGCAAAGAGAGAGGACCCAAATAAACAAAATCAGAAATGAAAGAGGTGAAATAACAACAGATCCCGCCGAAATACAAAGGATTGTTAAAAAATACTACGAACAACTCTATTCCAACAAACTGGACAACCTGGAGGAAATGGACATATTCCTAGAAAAATATAACCTTCCAAAACTCAATCAGGAAGAATCTAAACAGCTCAATATGCCAGTAACTATGGAAGAAATTGAAGCAGTCATCAAAGAGCTTCCGGCAAACAAAAGCCCGGGGCCAGATGGCTTCACAGGAGAGTTTTACCAAACATTCAAGGAAGAACTAAAACCTATCCTCCTCAGACTATTCCAAAAAATTCAAGAGGAAGGAACACTTCCAAGCTCCTTCTATGAAGCCAGCATCACCCTAATACCAAAACCAGATAAAGACAACACAATGAAAGAGAATTACAGGCCAATATCCCTCATGAATGTAGATGCCAAAATCCTCAACAAAATTCTAGCAAATCGGATCCAGCAGTACATCAGAAAGATCATACACCATGACCAAGTAGGGTTTATCCCAGGAATGCAAGGATGGTTCAATATCCGAAAATCAATAAATGTGATACATCACATAAACAAATTGAAAGATAAAAATCACATAGTCATATCAATTGATGCAGAAAAAGCATTTGACAAAATCCAACACCCTTTCTTGATAAAAACTCTCAACAAGGTGGGAATAGAAGGATCATACCTCAACATAATAAAAGCTATATATGATAAACCCACAGCTAACATCATACTCAATGGGCAAAAACTAAAACCATTTCCCCTAAGAACAGGAACAAGACAGGGATGCCCACTCTCACCACTCCTGTTTGACATAGTACTGGAAGTATTAGCCATTGCAATTAGACAAGAAGAAGAAATAAAAGGCATCCAAATTGGAAAAGAAGAAGTAAAGCTGTCCCTATTTGCAGATGACATGATATTGTACATAAAAAACCCGAAAGACTCTATCAAAAAACTAACAGACTTAATAAATGAATTCGGCAAGGTAGCAGGATACAAAATTAACGCCAAGAAATCTATGGCATTTCTATACACCAACAGTGAACTTACAGAAAGAGAGACTAAAAAAGCAATCCCATTTTCCATCGCACCAAAAAAATTAAGATACTTAGGAATAAACCTAACCAAGGAGGTAAAAGACCTATATGCGGAAAACTACAGGACACTGAAAAAAGAGATAGAGGAAGATGTAAACAGATGGAAGAACATACCATGTTCATGGATTGGTAGAATCAACATCATCAAAATGTCCATACTACCCAAAGCAATCTATAGATTCAATGCACTCCCCATTAAAATACCAACAGCATATTTCACAGACCTAGAAAGAACTCTCCAAAAATTCATCTGGAATAAAAAAAGACCCCGAATAGCCACAGCAATCCTGAGAAAGAAGAATAAAGTAGGAGGGATCTCAATACCAGATTTCAAGCTGTATTACAAAGCCACTGTTCTCAAAACAGCCTGGTACTGGCACAAGAACAGACATATAGATCAATGGAATAGAATAGAGAATCCAGATATCGACCCAAACCAATATGCGCAATTAATATTTGACAAAGGAGGCATGAGCATACAATGGAGTCAAGACAGTCTCTTCAATAAATGGTGTTGGGAAAATTGGACAGATACATGCAAAAAAATGAAACTAGATCACCAACTTACACCATACACAAAAATAAACTCAAAATGGATACAGGACTTAAATATAAGACGGGAAACCATAAAAATACTAGAGGAATCCACAGGCAGCAAAATCTCAGACATATGCCAAAAGAACTTTTTCAGTGATACTGCCCCTAGGGCAATGGAAGCCAAAGAGAAAATAAACAAATGGGACTACATCAAAATAAAAACCTTTTGCACAGCAAAAGAAACCATCAACAAAACAACAAGAAACCCCACTGTATGGGAGAACATATTTGCAAATGGTATCACTGATAAAGGTTTAATCTCCAACATCTACAGGCAGCTTATACAACTTAATAAAAGGAAGATAAATGATCCAATAAAAAAATGGGCAACGGACCTAAATAGAATCTTTTCGAAAGAAGACAGAAGGAAGGCCAAGAGACACATGAAAACATGCTCAAAGTCACTTATTATCCGAGAGATGCAAATCAAAACGACAATGTGATACCATCTCACACCTGTCAGAATGGCTATCATCAACAAATCAACAAACGACAAGTGTTGGCGAGGATGCGGAGAAAAAGGAACCCTCGTGCACTGCTGGTGGGAATGCAGACTGGTGCAGCCACTGTGGAGAACAGTATGGAGTTTCCTCAAAAAACTGAAAATGGAACTCCCATTTGACCCAGTAATCCCACTCCTAGGAATATATCCTAAGAAACCAGAAACACCAATCAGAAAGGATATATGCACCCCTATGTTCATAGCAGCACAATTTACAATAGCTAAGATTTGGAAACAGCCTAGGTGCCCGTCAGCAGATGACTGGATCAGAAAACTATGGTACATCTACACAATGGAATACTATGCTTCCATAAAAAAGAAGGAATTACTACCATTTGTAGACACCTGGATGGAATTAGAGAACATTATGCTAAGTGAAATAAGCCAGTCAATGAAAGAAAAATACCACATGATCTCACTGATTTAGGGATAATGAAAAACATTATAAACTGATGAACCAAAAGATAGTTACAGAGGCAGTAAAGCATCAAACAGAGTGTCTAATTACAGCGGGAAGGTTAGGGAGAGGTGGGGGAAATAAGAGATCAACTGAAGGACTTGTATGCATGAATATAAGAGTAACCAACGGCTGCAAAACATTGGGGGGTGAGGGCAGGTATGGGAGTGGGGTGGGGGGGGCAATGGTAAGATATGTACACATATAATACCTTAATAAAAATTTGAGAAAAAAAAAAAAAAAGAAGTATGTTAGGTCTGTAGTGGTTTACATTGTCAATAACACAAAAAATTAAGGAAATATTTCTTCAGTATTTAAAAACTGACACCTCATTCGGCAAAGAAGTCACTCACATCATTTATTGACTAATGAGTGAGGTCCTGACATACATCTTCATTGCTTCATTTTTATCTTGTTCATTAATGTAAATGAAAATATCAACCAACATTCATGTCAGAACCAGTTGTAGGACTGACCGTTTAGAGTGAGCCAGTTAGGTGAAAGATAAAAATGTTGTTGTAGGAAGAAGGGAATATCATCAGTACTAGTAACATGGAACAGTAGTGTGGTTTCCCCCAAAAGTTGTTTTATCTAGCAAATATTCAATAACTTTGTTTTATCACTCTTAGAAAGGCCAAGAGCAAAAATAATCTGAAAAAGGTTAGGGCTGATCTTAAAGAACTTTTTTGGTGGCTCATAAGACATGCTATTTTCCCTTAGCATAACCCCTGTGAGGGTTAATGTGTCAACTAAATTGGCCCAACGGATGCCCAGATAGCAGGTTAAATATTATTCTTGGGTGTGTCTGATAGGGTGTTTCTGGAATTATTTACCATTTAAATCAGTGGACTCAGTAAAGTAGGTTGCCCTCCCCAATATGAATGGGCACCTCGCAATGCATTGAGGGCCTAAATAGACCAAAAATCAGACAAAGGAAGGATTTGTCCTCTTCTAGCCTGTCTGCTGAGCTGGGACATCACTTTTTCATCCCCTTGGACTGAGATTTATACTGTTGGCTCCCCCTGTTCTCAAGCCTTCAGACTTAGAATGAATTATACCAATGGCTTTTCTGGGTCTCCAGTTTGCAGACTGTGGGACATCTCAACCTCCATAAACATGAGCCAATTCCTTATAATGGAAGAATTTCTGTCTTAATTTAGGCTACTATAACAAAATACCATAAACTGGTGACTTATTAACAACAGAAATTTATTTCTAACAGTTCTGGAGACTGGAAGTGCAAGATCATGGTGTCAGCATGGTCAGGTTCTGGTGAGAGCCCTCTTCCATGTTGCAGACTGCTTACTTCTTGTCTCCTCCTATGGTGGATGGAGAGAGAGAACTCTTTCAGTACTCTTATAAGAGCACTAATCCCATTCATGAGGCATCATCTTCATGACTTCATCTAGTCCTCATTACTTCCTGAGGCGCCACCTCCTAATACCATCCTGTTGTGAGTAGGGTGTTGACATATGAATTTTGGGAAGACCCAAGCATTCAGTTCATAACAGCTAGTGACCAGTCAGAATAGAATGGAACTTTGTATGAGTCTCAACACCATGCGCCTCACAATTTTGTTAATTTAGGGAATAAAAGTAGGGTCTCAATATGTCCCAGAGTGCTTCAGACAGTCCTAGTTTCCAAGAGTTTATCCCATTTCCTCCATGAGGATGCTCATATCTTTACAATCATATTTTTAAGTTTTTGTTTGGGAAAATTAAGTCACTATAGACATAGCTACAAGAAATTTAACATTAACAAAAGACATTCAATGAAGTTGAGTACCTATAATATGCTCTGCCCTATATTGGGTTCTGAGGCTAAAACCATGAACAAATCAGATACAATCCCTGGCATTATGGTACTTACTGTCTAGGGAGGGATGCCCACTAGTGAACAAGCAACAATGAAATATAGGTATAGTGTGATGCCAAAGCACAGATGAGGAAAATCAATCCGGACTTAAAAGGGAGGTGGTCGAGAAAGACTTCACAGAGGTGGTGATGTTCAACGTGACCCCTAAAAGATGAGTGGGATTTAGGGGAAGGTGAAAAGGGTTCAGCAAAAAAAGGGGTTTCTAAACTAAAAGAACATTTTCAAAGGCTCTGAGACTAAAGAGAACTTGACATATTTAAAAAACTGATAGCGTCTAAAGTGGAAAGGGTGAGAGATGAGGCTGAAGTGATAATGCTGTTAGATCTCAACAGGACATATGAGCCACATTAAGGATTCAGGGTGTTCTGCAGATGGGATTGGGAGTCACTGAAGTGTTTGAAGAAAAGGAATTTCGCATTTGCATTTAAAAGGCTGGCTGGGGGTGCAGAGTGGAGAACTGTGAAGAGGGAGTTGAGACTGGAGGCAAAAGACCAGGCTGATGCTGTTATCCCAGAAAGAGATAAGGATGTTTATAAACTAAGGAGTAGCAGTGTGGATAGGGAGAAACAGAGCTAGCTGATGTTGTGGACTAACAGGATTTGGTGGTTTATATGTTGGGACAGGTGACACAAAGCAAGTCAAGGATAAAATGGGTAGACTATTCATAGAATAAGGATCCCAGTGGGAAGAGAACATTGTAGGAGGGGAAATGAGTATATTAACAGCTATGTTAAGAGGAGATGATATATTTCTTGTTACTACTCTGTATAAACCTAATACAAAATGTATATTAACAATGTATATTGTCATACTGTCATTAATGTTACACATCAGTAAGGAACATCATAATAGAGAATTCCTTACACATGAGTTAGTAAAATTTGAAAATAATCTCTGCTCCTCTTCTGGAAACTTATAGATTTTTTTTTCCTAATTATCAACTACTATTGTATTATCCTAGTGTTCCTGATTTTAAATATATTTTTATGAAATTTATTGGGGTGACATCCTATATAATAAAAGCCTCATATGCTAAGTGTCTAGTCATCTGATCATCCATTCAACCAATCATAGCATAATATGCTAATGGTATGCTAAGGCTGCTCAACTGCTCGCTATGATGTGCACTGACCACCGGGGGCAGATGCTCCGACTGGTAGATAGCCTGCTGCTGGGGTCCAGCTGATCAGGACTGAGTGAGACGGGCCAGACATGCCCTGGAGCCCTCCCATGGTCCCACCCCAGCTGGCCAACCTCCCGTGTCCCTCCCCGGCCCTGATCATGCATCGATGAGGTCCCTTGGCGCCTGTACCCTCTCACAATCCTGGACCCCTCAGGGGATGTGAGAGAGCCGGTTTTGGCCCGATCCAGCAGGCCAGGCCAAGGGACCCCATTGGTGCATGAATTTGTGCACTGGGCCTCTAGTTGTATAATAAGATTAAATGGATTTCAAGTGTACATTTCTATGTAAATATATTTTGATATAATAAAAGAGAAACTAAAAGTCCAAAGTAATCAGACAGAAATAAATATAAATTGTGAGCTATAGATGAACTCAAATTTTTGTATTTGCATAAGCATTGTATGCTTTTGCTTCATATTTCCAGATTGTTTGTGCTCCTTTTAAAATATTTTTTTCTAACAGTTGGTAAAAATCCCCCATGTGGGAATACCTACAATTATGGCAGCTGGTGTTTATAGCAAATGACAAGGCTGAATTAAAGAATTATTATCTTCATTTCAGGATGGCTTATAAAAACAATAAAACCATTTTTTAAAAAGCACTAACTTTTAAATGAGGCCCAATGGAATATGTGTTCCTTTTTGGAGCTATAGCACTAATCTTGGCATCAAAATAGAATGCTACTAACATGGAAAAGTGACCCCAAAAGTTGTGCAAAAGTTTAAACAACTTGTAAGAAAACATACTCTGAAAATAAATTACAAATCTAATGTGCTAGCTGAATTGGCAAAAGTCTCAGAAATTTTCATATAGGAACTCTGGTAAAATCCTAGCTTTGAAAACCAATAAGAATTCTTACCTGTTATAATCAAGGAAGCACACGAAAAACAATAGTAATTCATTTTGAAAGAAAAAAACCATATTCCAAATAGAAAAAAGTGCTTCTTTATTTATCATAATTGTGTTTTGCTTATTTGTCCCTATTTTTGTTTTAAGTAGCAGCTCACAATATTTATTACATGTTTTAAATGAAAATGGTAGAAAAAATTAAAGAAAAGAATTCTTTTTCATGTTTTTTCTGGTAGTATAGGAGGTAACTCCAGATACATTAGAAATGTTGTTGAATGATGGGGAAAATATTTTCCTACACCTCAGAAGTGTAACAAGCACAAGATGCCAGATACCACAGGGTGTTATATCAGCAGACGTAGCAGATTTCCTGCTTCTCTAGCCTTATGAAGTGTGTATATGAAGAGTGTATAGCTCTTCCACTTAAAATTAGGCAATCAAGCAGAAACCGGTTTGGCTCAGTGGATGGAGCGTCGGCCTGCGGACTCAAGGGTCCCGGGTTTGATTCCGGTCAAGGGCATGTACATTGGTTGCGGGCACATCCCCGGTGGGAGGTGTGCAAGAGGCAGCTGATCGATGTTTCTCTCTCATCGATGTTTCTAGCTCTCTATCCCTCTCCCTTCCTCTCTGTAAAATATCAATAAAATATATTTAAAAAAAAAATTAGGCAATCAAAACTTATCTAGGGGTATGAAGATATTAAAGAACAACCAAAGCAGTCAGGAGTATAAGATGCAGAGAGAAGAAAAATGCATTGCAGTGATCCTATATTTGCCGCCACATTTTCCTCTTGCATACTTGCTAATTCACACAGCTCAGGACACGAAAGCCAGTGAAAGTAGTGTTCTAATGTCTATGGCAGTCTCACTGGGCTGAGAGATCAACAATTAAGAGTTCCGGTTGGCAAAGAAAGCCATTACTGAAAGGCCCCATATTCTAAAGAAAACTGAGTATGACATTATGCATGTATTTGACCCCTAAAACTGTACATTTATGATAGGGAGACCAAAAACAGAATTTATATCCTGTTAAGGCAAATAGTCCAAGATTTCATTGACTATCCTTAAAAGATTAGGCCCTAAGTATAAACACAAATTATAAATATACCAGTTCTCACAAATCTTGAAATATAACTTTAAATTAATCCAGTCCCTCATTGAATCTAGGTAACTTGCTTATACTATATCTTTCTCCCAAAAGAAAATATAAATCTTATTAGAGAAAATTAAAATCTCTTACAATTTTTCATAGACAATATCCAACATTCAATCCAAACTTAACAGGCATACCTGTACAAAGAGTTAAATGACTGAAGACCAAGAGCAAAAACAGACAATGAGGATAGATCAATAAATTATCCAGGCACTAAAGTTATCAAACAAAGACTTTAAAACAATCATAATTAATATTTTACAGAAAAAAGAGATTTAAATTTAAGAGAACTTTACCAGAGAACTATAATATGAAAAAAGCATTCAATTAAAATCATAGAACTTAAAAAGACAGTAACCATATTTAAAAATTCAAATTCATTAAATGGGTTTAATGTCACAGGCAGCAGAATACAAGATTAATGACCTAGAGAGATCAATAGAAAATATCCAAATTGGTACCCACCAAGACAAAAAGAAAAAAAATACAGAAAAGATGAACCAAAAGACTTGTATGCATGCATATAAGCCTAACCAATGGACACAGACAACAGGGGGGTGAGGGCATACGTGGGGGGAGGGGGGTTGGGAAGTAAATGGGGGGATGAGGACACATATGTAATACCTTAATCAATAAAGAAATTAAAATGCAAAAAAAATCATCATTCCTATCATAACAATGAATAAAAGCCAAGTAATCTTCAAAAAAAAAAAAAAGAACATAAGAAGCACCTGGGACTCAGAGAATACTAGTATATCTAACATATGTGTAACTGAACATCCTAAAGAGAAGAAATAACTGGCCAAAAATTTTGCAAAGTTAATGTAAGATGCCAGAAATTTAAAAAACTCTTTGTAACCCAAGCAGAATAACTACAAAGAAAACACATTATAATACAATTACTGAATGCCAGAAACAAAGAGAAATTCTTAAAAGCATTCAGAGGAAAAAGACAATATTACCTTCAAAAGGGTTAACGAAAGACCAACTAACTTCAAGATTTTCAACAGAAATGTTGGCAACCAGAAGAAAATGAAATGGCATCTGTAAGGGATGAAAGAAAATAACTGCCAACTTAGAATTCTTATCAGGGAAAACAGTCTTCTATAATGAAGGCAAAATGAAAATGTCTGCAGACAAACAAAAACTGAAAGAATTTTGTTGTCATTATAAAAAATGTAATGGGATTCTTCAAGCAGGAAGGTTAATCATACAAGAAGAAATGAAGAACACAAGAAAGAATAAATAGGTGGGTAGTTCCAAATAAATAGTAACTGTAAAAAATAGGTAAATGCTTTCAAACTACAACTTGCAGTTTGAAAAACACAGCCCCTACCAGACTTTGGAGCCATTGTTCTAGTTGTTTGAGTATGATGGAATAAGTACAGGATATGTGGGATGGCAGAGCAAGGGCATCCAGACACCTTGGAGACCTGGGAAAGATTCTTCTGAGAAAGTAATCCTATATAATAAAAGCCCAGCAACCAAACGGCTGGAACTACAGCGGCCCCTTGCCCCAGCTGGCCCCGCCCCCGACTGGGCCCCCCACCCTGATCGGGATAGGGTCGGCCTGCAAATTGCTTGCGGCCCCTCGCCCGGCTGGTCCCACCCCTGAGCGGCTCCCAACACCCCTAAATCACCGCCTGGCTCCCTGGTGCATGTACATTTAGTAAAAGCACAATAAAATAATTATCAGTCCTTTCTGTCCCCAGCCAGAGTCTCCAGAGGGCTCTGCTAATACTGCAGCCAAGGTGTGGAATTCTCCCTCCACGGCCCGCAGCCCCAGGAGACCTTCCAAGGTAGCCAAAAAGGTGACCTAAGCACTAACGGGATGGCAGCCCTTTGCTGAGGAAGGTAGAGAGGCTGGGTGGGGATTTTGTGAAATTGCAGTGCCTTGCAGATCAGGTGAGCTTTCAATCTCTCTTTAGGGACTGCAGAAAGGACCTGCAGGCTGCCAGGAGCAACAGCGAAGGGTAGGCACATTCAAAAATGGAAAAACTTTTAAACAAACAGACATGAAGATCATATTGGGAAGCTGAGGGCAGAGCCCCAGGAAGAACGCAAAAATCACTAAAGGCCATCATCCATTTTGATATACGTTTGCAAACAACACATAAGCAACTTCAACTCATGGCTTATGAAATGCAAAACAGTTCTGTTATGGGTTTTCTTTTGGCCATTCTTAAAGTATAATTAGATCCAGCTGGGGGAAAGCTATAGCTTCCAGCATTAGACCCCACGGCCAACCCCGCCAGACCCCACCAGTGCACGAATTCATGCTCTGGGCCTCTAGTAGAATATAAATTATCTCTGATTACTCCACTTATTAAATTCTTTGCTTCTGACAAATTAATAGTCCACAGTTTCTTATACATATTCTACTGTTTCTTTGCTTAGGATGTTTGCTCATGCTGTTCTAACTAAAATGCAAACATCCTCCTCACCTCACCTCCCAATCTCAGTATGTTCAGATCTTTCAGGTTTGAATTTTATTGCTTCTATCACTTTTAAGCCTTCCTTGGTCACACTCCATCAACCTTCACTGATACTCAGCCCAACTCAAACTGTAATAATCTCTGTCTTTCTTTTATAACAAGAATGTGTTTTTATATCATCTTCCCTATTATGATTTAGGTTTTTCAAGAATGTTATATAAATATTGTTTACCCTCCAATAAATGTCTGTTGAATAGATGGATAAATGGATGGATGGGGAAGACTTTATGACCATTCTCCAGTTAAATATTAAATGTCTGTGATTTGGCACTTGCTGAACTATTAGTCAAGGCCCATCATGTCAGTTTCTCTCCATTCTTGTCTGCTTTCTTCTGTTTTTAATCAGACATTTGCTGGATCATCAAATGCTACAGCAAGAACATGTGCAAGCTAATAAAAACTCCCAATAACTATTTTTTACCTTGAAGTCAGTTAGAATGGTACTATACAAGGGGAACGTGAGAAGTTGATACTGTAATTTGGTGAGGAAGAAATATAAAATATGGACTGTTTTTTAGTGTATCTAACTGGTTTATAATTTGCAGAGTAAAATACCAGCAAGTATATGCACTTGAGATCAGTGTTTCTCTATGCTGCTTTCTGTCTAGATCAAGACAAAGAAAGTAAACAATTTTCACAGTAAAATGAAAACAACATACTGAATTGTTCTTTTGTGCAATGCACTGGCCTGCTTACAGATAGAGGAAGTTTATAAAAATAATCTTGCGTAGCTAAAAATTGCCACTAACACCAGCAATTCGGAAGAGAAACACTGCCTGGACCTTCACATACACAATGAAACAAACCTCCTCCAGTAAGCACCTGTAATGTTTTTGATATTTTTCCAGTAAATATCCAAGCAAATGATCTAGGAAGGTCAGAATTAACCACCAGTGACTCTTGATTTGCTCATTGGAGGCATTTAAAAAGAGCCTGTGTTTTGGCATATGTGCATTGACTGAGTTTTCCATAGCCCTTAGAAGCAAAATTAGGCAGAATCAACAATATATCCTAAGGACTTTATGTTCCTTGAGTAGATGCAACTAAATGCCTACCTAATGTTCATTCTGCAGTTCTTCCTAACATTCATGATTTTGTTGGAGACCTAAATGTGCTCAGTTTAAAACAAAAACACACAAAAATTATGTTTCTTATAATCTTTCTAGAAGTTAAGGATAGGTTATATGACATAGGTCTGTTCAATGATAAGAAGTCAAGTGGAGATATCTCACAATTTTATTTCTTGGAATGAGCACTACTCTCTTCTTTCCTACTGTTTGTGGTATGAGCACAATTACTGGAGCTGGAGCTGCAACAACCATCGGATAACCTTACAGAAAAAGTCAGAGACTTGCAAAGACATCTCTGACTTCTCAAGGTGTGGAAGCAATGTTAACAAGAGGTTTAAATGAGACAAATGAATGTGTTTTCTAAGCCAAAAATTTTAAGGTTTTTCTGTTAATTTGGCTAAAATTTAATCCCACCCATCAAGAGCATGAACCATTTTTTATGAATTTCTACTTCAACTACCTGGCATATACTGTTTTCTCAACAAAATAGGAATGAATAAATGAGTGAGTGAGTGAGTGAACTAATCATTCTACTTACTGTTCATAGCAACATGTATGTAAAATGCCTAAAAGAAGAGGAGTGTGAAAAGCCAGTATCAAACACTATGGCAGGCAATATTACCCCAATTCAAAACAGACTACTGGGTATCATGAGTCATAGAATACACATTTGAACAAATCAAAAGTGGTCACTGGTTTCTCGAAGATCTGTCACTGAGGCCCTGGAATCCTATGACAGCCAGCTTTCTTCATGAAGAGACATTAAAAATGTGGAATCAGACCTGTTAAAATTGGCTGCTTTTCTGTGACCACCTAGATCAGTAACAAAGAGGGAGTTAACTCTGCCTTGGAGAAAATCAGTAGAGATCATCTTAGGCCAATGGGAAATGCAGGAGCAGAGGAAATACATTGAGGGAGTGAAAGTTCAACCTTTCCTCCTTCAGGAAGGTCTCCAGTCAATATGCCAAGATAGACAGATCAGGAAATGAAGTTTCTTCCCTACTCTATTCAATAACTTTTTAGGTCAAGGTCCTTTGACTCCACTGGTCAATTTTTTACTTCAGAAACATAAAAACGTAGCTCTGCTTCACAGAAAGCTCTGAGACCTCTCTACCTCCTGCTACTTAAAGTGTAGTTGCTGGACCAGCACCATTAGCACCAGCACCACGAGATTCAGCAGAATCTCGGCCCCACCTTGGACTGTTGAATCAAGTGCTTCTTTTGCATATTTATGTTTGATGTATACTGTGCTAGAAGGTCTTACTAAAGGTTGTGTGTCTTGATGTTTGAGTAGTTACTTAACTACATTTAAGTCTGTTCAGGTAATAAAAAAATCCTTTCCCCTTTGGTTTGTAAATCTTTTCATTACTAATTTGCTCAGGGATTATAACTTCTATAAATTTTAAGTGTCAAATAATTTTTTTAGAATGTCTCTCATACAACTTTTCTTTTCCACACTATTTTGTAAAATGATTATGTTAGAAAAATAATCTTGAGATAATTTCATAAATGAAAACAAATGAGTCCCCCCCCACCACCATCCCTTCTTTTCCTGGAGGTTGAAAGAGATGTATCATACTTGAGGAAGTGCATTTATCAAATCTGGAATCGGTCCCTTTAGTAGTACTTTTGTTATCTATTTCAAAGTGAGGTTTTAACTGTGTCATTTGAGAGGCAACAAAGACCTTGGGAATTCGAATTATCCCCTTTTCCCTTTTGCTAATATACTTTCACTATAGGAAAGCTCTGAATAAATGGCATGAGAAAAGGCCAAATGACTTGATTGGAAGGCAGATGATGAGTATTTAGTCATTTTCAGACATTCTTAAAGAACATGAGTAATAGTGAGATGAGAAACTTGGAAATCTTTCTGCTGACCTTGCCTACCCCAGAAACTATACAACTATAAATAAAATTATTGTTTCTACATTTCTTTCAAGAAAGATATCAGGGCAGGCACAGGGTGGTTAATTTACCAAAGGCTCAGTCCTCTTGTCCACAGATATGCACATTCTTGGGAGTAATGGTTGCAGTTTTAAACATTACAGCCCAGATATGCAGAGAAAATACAACTTTTCATTTTCTCTGTAACCTATTGGGTGTTCCTTGATACCCAGAAGAGGGGAAGCTTTAGTTCAGCCTCATACACTTAGTCTTACACAACAAACAGGCTGTTGGAATAAATGCTTTATCTGATTTAGGTAAAAGGTTCAGTCCTGCAGGTTCTGTCCCCCCAGCCCCTCTTTAAGAAGCTGTGTGGATTCATACTTTGCATCGTCCTCTCCTTTCTTTGCTGAAGAGTGGCTGCTCTGGGTTGCTTTCTGGTGGCTTTCAGGAAAGACCACATGTGACTCGTTCCATCCCTATCCTTGCAGGCAGCTACTGCTAAAGTTTGCAGCAGGTAAAGCTTGTAGCTCCTTTCTAAGTGCAGTCACGTCCTACTAACTCTGAGTGATTTGGTCTTGCCATGGGTCACACTGCTCCTGCAGACCCCTCTGAGACTCTGGCATGTTCTCCATCTATACCTTGGCCTTGGCTACCCAACCCACAACCTCTGTCATGCAGTTACTTGATGCCTTGCCTCAAGGGACCTATAGTAGACCACCTGCTCCCAATTCAGCTTTGTTCAGCAACTGCCAAGGGACAGGCAGACCACCCCCGAGTTCTTCATCTGCCTCCCTTGTTACCTCTGCCAATAAGACATGCCATTGCCCTTGCTGTGGTAGAAGTAGATGCCAGTGGGGCAGAATTCTACAAAAACAATGTGGGGGATGGAGGTGTAGGAAGAACAAAAGAGCCCTGTATTCTGTCTTCTTGATCTGATTCTCCCTCTTCTCTAAAATCTCTAGGGCGGGAAACTACTGATTTCTGGCTTTCCAATTCCTGTACACCAGGGCTACTAAAAGAGATGCCAACCCGGGGACCATCACTAGCCCACAAGATACACACAGAAATTGAGAGTAAATGTTTATGATACACATAGCAACTAGGCAAAGTAATTTTTTTAGGTTATCTCTAATAAAATGGTAGGGCTTTTAAAGTATGTTTTTGTTTTCCTATTTTATTTCTTCATACTTGATTTTTATTACAGTTTACTAACTCATAGGTGCACGATGTATTGGAACTTTAGCCAAGTGCTCCTCCTCACAGAGAGTTCGAGAAGCCATGCTCCTCATCATATCTACCTCCTATGCAGTAGGCTTCATGCCTAGAATCATAAATGGGAGGGGCCTCTTCTCTGTGCTATGGAAGAAACAGATGAGTTCACCAGACTGGAGCCGGGACATGCTTAAGGAAGTTATGATATCTTTTATTCTCAGCAAAGCCTATTATTTGAGCTTATTTGCAAATTGTAGACACAATCGAAAATCTAATTTAACAGTCAGAGCTGAGCAGACTCCCTGTGTTCTGTTGGGGACCGTGTTCTGACACCTTTCCTGTGAAGCAACAAAACCCACTGCTTGGAGGAGTGAGAAGCCAGCCCTACCGCAGTGGGACTCACAGAAGAAGGAGAAGACGTATCAAAGGAAATATTGTCCTAAAGTTGCTGATGTAAACAAGATTTGTTAAAGATTGGCTCTATTTCAAGAAAACCTGAAAAGAATTTTTTTCATAATCTTAATAAAAGCCCATATCAGCAATCAATACAGGGTGTCTCAAAACCATGTATATACAGTTTGAATAATTGTTAGTTCCAATAGGTTAAGTTGAAAAAGAAAGAAACATCAATTGAGCTATCAGCTGTTAAGTGGGCCTTCATTTTGGGGGACACCCTATATAATGTGTCCCATGTGTTCCTGTTCTTTGCAAGTGAAGAATATCTCTAGCAAACCATCAGCAAACATGTATACTTTGCAATACCTGCAACACATGTTAAACATTGGGTCTCAGTCTTTTCCAATCCAAAGGCCAATGAAAAGAATTTGAAGACCACTTTGAAACAACCACAGATTGAGTGTGTTCCCTAGAGAAAGATCACACCAGCTGAGATGCCGGAAGCAGTTCTGGCATTAATTAGATTAATATTATCAATATTAATTTTTAATTAAGCTTCTGACTGAGCATCCTGCTGATTCATCTATTTTTATTGTTATAATTTCATATTTGCTTGTCTTATTTTCTGATTGATTCTTTTTCAACAATGGTTTCCAATATTTTAACCTCGAATTGCTCTCTCTCTCTCTCTCTCTCTCTCTCTCTCCTATTTAATGATCTGAATCTAATTCAAGAGATGCTGAGATCCTTTTTATAATGTGATGCTTGCACTCTAATTGGTTCTTTTAAAAGTGCAATGCTCAGGTACAGACATGAAGTTCTCTACTTCAGAATGTAAAAGAATGTAAGACTACTCCATGAAGGAAGGAAGACTCTACAGAAATATCTTCTTGAATCTCCCTCCACCCCAGATAGTGGCCTGATAATTTTTATAAAGAACAATCTGAAAATTTAAATGCTATTTTTAGTACTCAGTAAAGAACCAAAGAGGGAGAAAGGGAACAGCCACTTTTGTGGAGAATTTGATCACACTGTTCAGATTCGCCAGCTCATAGGGATTATATAAAAAGGCAGATTGACTTTTGGTCAGTTTTATTATTTTTTGGTATGTATTTCTATTTATTTAGCTCTTGTTTAAATAGTTTTATCATTTTCTCCATATGAATCGAATATCTTTTCCTTTAATTTATTTATTGTTGACAGTATTATGGATGTCCCCTGTTGCCCTCCTTTTGCCCCTCTCCATCCAGCCTCCACCCAATCCCAGGCCTTCCCCACGCTATTGCCCGTGTCCATGGATTATGCATATATGCATATATGTTCTTTGGCTAATCTCTTCCTATCCCCTTCACCACCCTTCCCACTGGATCTGTCTCTTTTTTAAAAAAAAAAGTTTAGCAGGCAATAAATCCCCTTATTCCTTGCACCTCAGATGGATTTCTCTTACCATCTCCATCCCCCCTCCACCTTGGTTTGCTTTTGGGTGATGCAGTTGATACTAATACCAGTAAGTTTTATGAGTTTCACCTTGCCACTCCTTTAGCTATAAAATGAATTTCTTGGACAGAAGCTCTATTGAGGACACCATGGCAGTGAATAGGCTGCCCAGGAATGGTGGTTGGCAAAAGCATTGCAAGCATGGGGAAAAAAAATTTAATCTGGAACACATGACTACTAGTATTCTATGAGGACATATATCTGCCTTCTCCAAGTGGCTATTTTCCCTACAAACAATGACATACCAGGGGCTCACTGCTGGCCTCTGTGCTACCACAATGGCCATAGCCAGATCAGCCTTGGTGATGTGAGTTCCATGTTGTTCATCAATAACCATATTCTTGTCATTGGAAAAGTTTTCTGGCTCTTCACTCCTGCTTTGAGTTGGAAATTCAAGGCCCTAAAATTGCTGTTTTTCTTGTATAGCTAACACAATTTATTGCAGTTAACAGCTACTAGTATAATCTTTTTAATCACTTTGTTGCATAGCAATTGGATGTAACCTCTACTTGGTCACTCAGAACCTGGCTCTGTAGCTGCTCACCATCTCACACCATCACCAGTGAGAATGTGAAAAAGCATGACATCATTACATGCCGCTCATTACCAGGGTTCAGTATCTACCTAGCAAGGAGGTCATTCATGTGATCATAAAATATATGAGCGACCCTAGTTTCAGAATTCCCTCCAGAAGGACTGTTTCCTAAGGCAACTCTTAGTATGAACTACTATATCAGCCAGAGTATTTTCCTAGCAAGAGAGCTGGCACAGAGCAGGACAGAGGAGGTAGATAATGGGAGGGGGAGGATAGGAAGGAACAATTAGATAAAATACTTAAAAGAGTCAATTTGCCCAGCTGGTGTAGCTCAGTTGTTGAACATCAACCTATGAACCAGGAGGTCACAGTTTGATTCCCAGTCAGGGCACATGCCCAGGTTGCCAGATTATGAACTCAGTCCCAGGTTGGGGGTGCACAGAAGGCAGCTGATTCAATGATTCTCTCTCATCATTAATGTTTCTATCTTTCTGTCCCTCTCTCTTCCTCTCTGAAATCAATAAAGATATATTTAAAAAAGGGTCAATCACTAAAACTGGGAAGATTACTTCCTCCATTTCAGGAACTCTGTTTTATGGAATTGTATTTAAAATTAGAAGTTAGAGAAGACAAAGTACAAAAATCCATGGAAACCTAGCCCTTTGAAAACTCACTTATTTTAAGGACTGCTCATTGGTTCTGCCACTCTTCCATGTAGATATATAGGCATGAATCTTCCTAACTTCTGCTTCTCTTTCCCATAGTTCTAGCTCTTGGCTTTTACATATTTCATCAAAAACACAACAATTTGATTCAATGCCTGGCTTTGCTGCTAGACTAATAGCCCTAAAGAGTGACCACTGCAGAAGTCACAGGTGTTCACACCTGTGATGATACAAACTCTGTACCCAGAAGCTACTTATCTGAGGACAAGCTCTACACAGACATCTAATCCCCTAGTTTTCTTAAAATTGTTTTCCACCAAGTTGTGGGATATTGCTTGGTCTAACACGATGGGGCATGACATAATGGGTGTCAGGAGAGTCAGGAAAATGTAGGGGGAAATTTGTCAAGAAAAATAACACATACAATTTTCTGCCAGATTCTTCACCCTTGACGTGCTGGAAACTCAGACCTACTATGGTAGTCAAAGCAAACTTTGAGTGGTGCTAAGAAACCTTTGACATGTGTGAATTAGCAGCATGTATTGCTTCTGATTCAGCATAATTTCTTAAGCTGCTTGGCATGCTTGTTAGGGTTATGAAGCACAAAAGCTCATGTCTCTTTTAGAAGAGAGCCTATCTAGTGATTGGGCAACTTACAAGATCAAGAAGGCGGGCACTTAGCACTTCCTGACTGCAGCTGGTAGCTCAGGACCTCAGTGGGTGGAGGTGGAGATTTTATAGTCCTGTTGTTCCATGAAACGGGCATTCCCTAAGACCTCTACTTAAGGAAATCAAAGTTCTACTTTACTACATGCCATTGTCTTGTCCGGGATGGTTGCTTCTTGGATCCTCTAGATCTGGATTAGATGCCCAGTGTTTAACATCATCTAGAAATCAATACTTTATCTATCAGTAACCAGTTGATTTGCTTGTGGAAAAACTAAACAAAGCAAAACAAAACAAAACAAAACAAAACAAAAAAAAACAGTTTCCAAAAGCAGGGATATGGTCCAGTCCTTTTAAATTTTAAACTTACTGGCTTTCATAATCCTAATAAAAGCCATAAATCCAACTATCCAACTCACAAGTGAGTTGCAGAGATGGGGCAAAAGGATGCAGTTGGACTAATATAGCTCCTCTAGAAAGTGTCCCCAAGTGTTTGTTCTGCTGTGAAACCTACCACACCATATCACAACCTGTCAAATTTCCTGGCTAGTCAAAGAGAGAGCGGAGGTAGGTAATTTTAACCTCTGGCTTTACTCCAAAATAAATATTCACTTGAAGTGTCTTAACCACAATCAGAAGTAACCTTTTTTTCTGGAAAGCATACAATTTCACAAGTATATGTTGAGAACCTCCACATGTCCAGCATTATTCTAGGCAGTGTAGCTACAACAATAAACATAAACAAACAAATGAAGCTTACATTCCATTTGAAGAAGATAGATATTTTTAAAGAAATATGTAAAATATATGAAGAATGCAAAATGATAAATTAATAGAGAGAAATAAAGTAGAAAGATGGTGTCAGGGAAGCAGGCAGGGATCAGTTTTAAATAAGGTAGTCAAGGAGGACTTTACGGAAGAGAAGTCAACATTTGAACAAGGACATGAGGAAGGTGAAGGTGAGGTCACATGGAGGTCAGGAGAGGCCAGTGGGCAGGAGCAGAGATATAAACTCAAAAAGGGAACGAGAAGTCATAGCGCAGGGCATTGCAAGCCATTATGGCCTTTACCTGTGCAGTGATGAGAAACCGTGGGAGGATTTTGAGCACACCAGTAACTCCTTTTAAAATAGTATATGCTGTATGAGACCACTCTGTTAAAATCACTCTGGCTGCTTGGCTGGAACTGACTACAGAGGAGCAAAGGTGAAAGCAGAGAATCCAGTCAGGGGTCATTGCAGTGATCCAAATGAGAGACGATGGTGGCTTGGGCCAGGGTGAAAGCAGTGGGAGCGGTGAGAAATAGACTTCGAATGTATTTCGTAGTTCAAATGACAGAATTTGCTGATGGATAGGATATGGAGTGGGAGAGAAGGAGAAGCATCAAGTGTTCTTAAACTGGGCAACTGGAAGGCCAAACTCTAACGTGTAAATAGAATCACCAGGCAAGCAAGCAAGCCAGATGCAAGATGGATTTGCATGTTTATGTCACATGCAAAAGGAAGTTATGTGCCCTGTCCGGGTAGCTCAGTTGGTCAGAGTGTCATCCCGTTATACCAAAGTTGTAGGTTCAATTTCCAATCAGGACACATACAAGAATTAACTAATGAATGCGTAAGAAATTGGTACAACAAATCCATGTCTCTCTCTTTAAAATAAATCAGTACTTTTTTTAAAAAAAAAAAGGAAGCTAATGTGTAGCTATTTTCTTATGTCATTCTTTAATCAGCATGAATTAACTATTAGGGTGTGTCATTTAAGGGACAGGATATGGTGTGCACATATTTAAGCTTCATCACAGTAAACACTATTCCTTGTTAACTGGGAGTTGACATTACCCTCTGTCAGCCTGTGGTTGAGTCTCAAAGGGAGAAAGCCTTTTAGCCGTAAGAAAATAATGTGGGCTTTTACCTAATATAAAAAGAGCAGCTATGAAAGAGAAAATGCATATTTAGATTTACGAGCATAAAAGAAAGAGCATAACAAAATACTCTAACATTGAAGACTTAATACCAAAGTTTATTCTGTTATAAAATTTTTAGTCATGCATCTCTTTTTTCAGAGTGTATTTTTATTCCCCCCCACCCCCCATAGTTCTTAGCACTTTTCTGGCCTCAAAATTTCAGCAAGGTAACAAAAAATTGGTTTAAAAATTTGAGCAAAAGTAACAAAATACATAAATTGTTATCCCTTTTTTTTCAACCATTAGATCACACTTTCCAAAAACAATCCAAATATTTCATTTGATTTTCAAGGTAATACAAATCTCTGGAAACCTCAGGGATCACCATCCTGCCTTACTATTCTCATGCTCTAATCAGTTTCTTGCTATGACTGTATGGTGCAGTACCTTTGAAATTATGTGGAAGAAGTTTTGAAAGTAGAAAAAACAAGCAAAACTGGGCACCCAGGCCCTATAGCAAATCAGTGTGACCATGGGAAAGTGATTAAAACACTCTAAGCTTCAATTCCTGTAAAGAATAATAATGAATAATATTACTGGATAATAATATCTTATAGGATTATTGTAAGATTCAAATTAATTAACATGTATAAAACACCTATGTAAGGCCCAATTAACTAGCTATAAGAGAAATGCAAAACAAAACCGCAATGAGATACCCCCCTCACACCTGTTAGAATGGCTATTATCAATAAGACAATAAATAATATTAGTTGGAAAGGTTGTGGAGGAAAGGAAATCCTCGTATACTGTGTGTGGGAAAGTAAACTTGTGCAGCTGCTATGGAAAACAGTATGGAGATTGCTCAGAAAATCAAGAATAAAGCTACCATATGAGCAATCCCCCTTCTGGGTATCTACCCGAAATTTTTCAAAACACTTATTCGCAAAGATATGTGTACCCCTACGTTCATTACAGCATTGTTTACAATAGCCATGATATGGAAACAACCTTTGACCAATGATTGAATAAAGATATGGTACAACGGAATACTACTCGATCATAAAAAAGATTAAATATTGCCATTTGTGACAACACAAATGGATCTTGAGAGTGTCATGCTAAGTGAAATAAGTCAAAGAGAAAAGGACAAGAACCATATGACTTCACATATAGGTGAGATATAAAGTAAAAAGCAACAAACAAACAAACTTATAGATATAGACAACAGTATGGTGGTTACCATACTGGGGCCGGGGGTCGAGCTTACAACCTAGGTATGTGCCCTTGACTGAGACCCTTTGGTGTGTGGGTCAATGCTCTAACCATCGAGCACACCAGCCAGGGCAAGAGAATGTTTCTTTAAAAACTTCATTCTACACTTTCTCAAAGAAAGAGTAAGTGTAGAATGACATTGTTTTAGTTTGCTCAGCATGCCTTCCCTGTGTCTTTGCACAAAAAAATACCACCACCTCATTGATTGAAGGGTTGCACACTTACAAACTAGTCAGTTAGACTCCTTCCCCAGATTTTTTTAAAAAATTAAAATGAGGCCCTGTGTAAGGTGAAATGGAGAGGCAGGGCTTGCATTCATTGTGTAGGCTGGTCATTCTCAAGGTGTGATCCCAGAACCAGCAGCATCATCTGGAAACTTACTAAAAATGCAAAACCTTGGGCTTCACTACAAACTTACTGAATTAGAAACCCTAGAGATGGAGTCCAGGAGTCTTTTAACATACCTTCCAGATGATGCTGACGCACCCTTAGCCTTAAAAACCACTCTTTAAGCGAAGCAGAGAAGTTATAGGTGATACCAGTAGCATATAGTTCCAGAGGAAGAGTCTGTTCTGCTCAGGGTGGAGAACATTTTGTAAGTCATTATCCAGACTATTCCAAGTACGTCCTCTGAAATGAAGACATGATCAAGAGGCCAGGGTTCAAAACAATAGTTTTGAATATGCTGTACAGCTAAATGCTTCCTGTAGGAAGTGTGCTGTTTCATCTGAGATCAATAATGTCCTATAAAAAAGGTAAACTGCACCTTGTTGGTCATTTCACCAATGTGACTACAATGGTGTTAAGAACTTGTGATGGGCCCTAACCGGTTTGGCTCAGTGGATAGAGCGTCGGCCTGCGAACTGAAGGGTCCCAGGTTTGATTCCGGTCAAGGGCATGTACCTTGGTTGCGGGCACATCCCCAGTAGGAGGTGTGCAGGAGGCAGCTGATCGATGTTTCTCTCTCATCGATGTTTCCAACTCTCTATCCCTCTCCCTTCCTCTCCATAAAAAAATCAATAAAATATAAAAAAATTTAAAAAAAAAAGAACTTGTGATGGGAGGAAATGAAAAATAAACTCTAACAGTACTATCTCCCAAAGTGCCTGGGGGGAAATACTGGTGTAAGCTGACCCTGATACATGAGTCTTCATCATATGAAAGTACTCTACAGAAGGAAAACAATAGAACCTGTGGTATATCCAAATATATGTGACTTATACCGGATCAGAGTTCTAAACTAATTGCCCACATATTACTTATTAAACTAAGAAGGAAAATGTCTCAAATATATATTTCTTATTTTAATTTATTCTTATTTGATTTAAATTTTAAATAAAAAATTATTTGCTTATATCTAAAATCTCCTCATACCCAGTCCTCCTTTGAATATAGAATTCATTATAGATTTAGCTCTTGCCTATATTTATAACTGCTGAACACAGTTGAGCAAAACTTAGCCTATACAGTAAGCTTAAATCCAAATTCTCATATAAGTGTCCCTCTACACGGGAACTTTCATTTTCTTAATTTATCTTTATTGTTGAAAGTTTTATAGATGTCACTCCTTCCCCACCACCACATTGACTTCCTCCACCCCACTTGGACCCCTCCCCCCAGGCCTTTACTGCATTATTGTCTGTGTCCATGGGTTGTGTGTATATGTACATAAGTTCTTTGGTTAATCTCCTCCCACCCTCACTCCTTCCCTCTGAGATTCATCAGTCCGTTCTGTGCATCCATGTCTCTGGATCTATTTTTTTCATCAATTTATTTTGTTCATTATATTCCATATATAAGTGAAATCATGTGATACTTGTCTTTCTCTGGCTGGCTTATTTTGCTTAGCATAATACTGTCTAGATCCCTCCATGTCGTCTCAAAGGGCAAGAGATCCTTCTTTTTTACAGCTTCATAGTATTTCATTGTGTGAATGTACCACAGCTTTTTTATCTACTCATCTACTAACGGGCACTTGGGCTGTTTCCAGATCTTAGCTATTGTAAATTTATAATAGCACTGCTATGAACATAGGGGTGTATATATTGTTTCTGATGAGTGTTTCAAGATTCTTAGGATATATTCCTAAAAGTGGGATCACTGGGTCAAATGGCAGGTCCATTTTAATTTTTTGAGGAAACTCCACACTGTCTTCCATGGTGGCTGCACCAGTCTGCATTCCTACCAGCAGTGTACTAGGGTTTTCTTTTCTCCACATCCTCACAAGCACTTGTAGTTTGCTAATTTGTTGATGACAGCAAAAGAAACCACCAACAAAATGAAAAGGGATCCTACTATAAAGGAGAACATGATTGCCAATGATACAATCTGATAAGGGGTTAATTCCCAAAATATATAAAGAACCCATACAACTTAACAAAAAGAAGATAAACAATCCAATGAAAAAATGGGGCAAAGGGCTTAAATAGACCCTTTTCCAAAGGGGGCATACAAATATCCAAGAGACATATGAAAATATGCTCAAAGTCACTAATCATCAGAGATGTAAATTAAAACAACAATGAGGTATCACCTTGCAGTGGGACTTTTAATCAGTAAATCATGAAACAGCTAATTTTTTTTTATAACAATGCTGTGTTAGATGTTCCAAGAGATGTTGTCGCATGTCAATGTGTTTGTTCCTAATGTCTCAAGCTCAAGTGTTGAAGCAGTTAACAATTAAGTGCAGCATGCCATGTGTAACACACTAGGGGATGGTGAGGACTGTAACAAACTATAGTATGCCCACATGCCTTGCATTCGAAAATTCAAATTTGAACGTTGTGAAAATACTGTACAGGCTAAATAAAACATGTCAGTTATTAGATTCAAATTATGGATCCTATTTTATGAACCTTGGTTTACCCCTACTGCATTCTTGCACGTATGGACTTAGGGAGAGAGTGAGCCTGGACCAATCACAGAAGCAGCAAAGGACTTCTCTGTGGAAAACAGGTGTGTTTCTTATTTAACTTCCTCATACCTGGGTCAACACCATCTAAGAATCAGGCTCAATGTCTAAGTGGAAACACTTTTTTTAAACACTTTTATTGAGATATAAATCACATACCATATGTTACAGGCTCAATTGTTGTCCCCTCAAAATACATAATATATGTTGAAGTCCTAACCTTCTAACCTATGATCCAGAATATGATCCTATTTAGAGATAGGGTCTTTATCAAGTAATTAAATTTAAATGAGGTCATTACAGGGGGCCCTAATCTAATATGACTGGTGTCCTTATAAAAAGAGGAAATGTGGACACAGACATGTACAGAGATAAGAACATGTGAAAACAGAATAAGAAGATAGTTATCTACAAGTCAAAGGGTGAGGCTTAGAACAGATCCTTCCCTCACAAGCTTCAGAAAAACTAACTCTACCAACACCTTGATCTCAATGTTTTAGACTTCAGAACTGTGAGAAAATAAATTCCTCTGGTTTAATCCACCAAGTCTGTGGCACTTTGTTCTGTTAGTCCGAGCAAACTAATAAACCATGCAATTTACCCACTTATAAGTATCCAATTCAATGGATTTTGGTATAATCACAAATATGTGCAATCATCACCACAGCAAATTTTAGAGCATTTTTCTAACCGCAGAAAGCCCATATCCTTTAGCTATCAACACCTTAACACCTTGTCCTTCTAGTACTAATCTATTTGCTGACCTTGTAGATTTGTCAATTCTAGATATCCTATATAATAAAGAGGTAATATGCAAATTGACCATCATGCCCTCACAAGATGGCCATCCCCATGTTATCACAAGATGGACGCCACAGATGGCTGGCAGGGGAGGGCAGTTGTGGGCGATCAGACCAGCAGGGGAGGGCAGTTAGGGGCAACCAGGCCAGCAGGGGAGGGCAGTTGGGGGGGACCAGGACTGCAGGGGAGGGCAGTTAGGGGGGACCAGGCCTGCAAGGGAGGGCAGTTAGGGGAAACCAGGCTGGCAGGGGAGGGCAGTTGGGGGTGATCAGGCCAGCAGGGGAGGGCAGTTGGGGGTGATTGGGCCAGCAGGGGAGCAGTTAGGCGTTGATCAGGCTGGCAGGGGAGTGGTTAGGGGGTGATCATGCTGGCAGGCAGAAGCGGTTAGGGGCAATCAGGCAGGCAGGCAGGGAGCGGTTGGGAGCCAGCAGTTCCGGATTGTGAGAGGGATGTATGACTGCTGGTTTAGGCCTGATCCCTATGGCAGTCGGACATCCCCCAAGGGGTCCAAGATTGGAGAGGATACAGGCTGGGCTGAGGGACACTGCCCCCCCCCAGTGCATGAATTTCATGCACTGGGCCTCTAGTTTCATATAAGTAGAATCATGAAATGAATGTGTGGCTTCTTTTACTTAACATGTTTAAGATTCATCATTGTAGCATGTAAGAATGGTGCATTCCTTTTTATAGCCAAAGGATGCTTCATTATATGGATACTAGAGGTCCGGTGCATGAATTTGCTCATGGGTTGGGTCCCTCGGGGTGGCCTGCAGGGATTGGGACCCAGCTCGCACCCCTAGGCTCACAGCCTCAGCTTGTGCCCCCAGCCTCACAGCCCCGCAGCCCCTCCTGGCATCTCACTGTGGCCTGGAGCTGTCCCCTCACCTACTCCACCATCCTGCCTGCAGGGCAATTGATCGGGGCCGCCCAGCTCCCTCAGAGCTTGGGAGCCAGGCGGTGGCCCCGTCCCCCCCCACCACCACTGCTGGTTGCCGTCTGCAGGGCAGTTGGCGGGGCGATTGGGTTCCTGCTCCACCGCCTTGGCCTGGTGCCACCCGTTCACCTGCTCTACCATCCTGCCATGGTCCCACTCTCATGGGGGCCCATCAGGGCCGGCAGTGCCTCCACTGCCATCTGCTGCCAGCGCCAAGTCGCCGATGCCCACCATGTTCCGTGCTGCTCCCTGGTGGTCAGCATACATCATAGCGAGCAGTCAAACTTGCAGTTGAACAATTTGCATATTAGGCTTTTATTATATAGGATACTATATTTTTTAAAAAAATATTTTATTGATATTTTACAGAGAGGAAGGGAGAGGGATAGAGAGCTAGAAACATCAATGAGAGAGAAACATCGATCAGCTGCCTCCTGCACATCTCCCACTGGGGATGTGCCCGCAACCAAGGTACATGCCCTTGACCGGAATCGAACCCGGGACCCTTGAGTCCGCAGGCCGATGCTCTATCCACTGAGCCAAACCGGTTTTGGCTGGATACTATATTTTATTTATCCATTAGTTAGTTGATGACATTTGGGTCATTTATACCTTTGTGCTATTATGAATAATGCAACTATAAGCATTCATAAAGAAGAGTTCTTTATAAAGAAATTTTATAAAGGGAAAAACCTGTGTTTTGTTGGTGCTAAACCTGTTCTAAGTGAACATAGTGACAAAACTCCTCACTATTTCCTTGAGTCTGATTTCTGACAAATTTCCACCTTTCTCATTTTCTCTCAGGCCCTACCATCATTCTGACTTTAAACAATCCATCACAGGGTGAGTCACCATCTAGGGGCGTTGAGTTTACTGAAGAATATACAGGACCCTCAGGGGAGAATGAAAGTGTCCTTGTAAACGAAACATGAGGTCCATTATGAAGCTCAGGCTAGGGAAAGGCATGCAGGTGAGTGGGTGGGTGGGTGTGGGGATGAAGGACTGTATGTGTGTTCAGAAGCATTAAAGGTCTCCCAGGTGTGGGAGGGCTGGCCAAACCATGTTAGATTGGAGTGCAGTGGTTGAAGCTCTGCCAGAAAAGGAGAGGCGTTTGAGCTAGTTGCGGTACACCTGGCGTATTAGCTCATGGGCTGCTCTTCAGTGCTCATATAAAGACATGATTTATCAGAACCCATTTTACCATTAGCTGTAATATGAGCCAATAAACGGGGGGAAAGTCGCAGGAATCTGGATTGTTGCTCAATTATACCACACAATGCCTGAAAGAAGAAATTTATGAGTACACTGATGGAGCAGGTCACCAGTCTCTATTTTAACGAAGGTTTACTTCCCCTTTTTTGGCATGGGAATCCAATTTTTAAAATAAGAGCTTTTTCATGCTAATAATATACAGGTAGGAGTGTACATTGTGTCTTTATGGCAGGCTTGTAAGAATAATGGTCTGGCAATGTTGGTTCAGCAACTATGTGATAAGCAGAACTCATGCTACATGCCAGATGTACCATTGTGAAATGAGATAAACATGGCCCCTGGCTTCACACTGTCTCAGACAAGGTTATTAACAAATCTGTGGATCAGTGAATGTTCTGACACATCTACTGGAAGTTTCCGTCCTACAGAATCTGATTAAATAATATCTGTCTAAGCCTTTAAATATTCTTAGATTCTTAAACATAAATCTAACAACATGACCATTCAGAAGTGCCAAACACTATGGCTAGGCACAGCAAGTTCAAAAATAATTAAAATACATGGTCCTTGCCTTTAAAAAAAACTAACCATCTAGGATGTGTATAGGCATGTGCAATATCATATACCGTAGAATGTGCATATCCCATATACATATTGGAAGATGCTAGAATAAAGGTATAATAAAGTAAAGCACAGAAGTCAGTTATTCTCTCAAAGAATATGGTTGGTGGTTGTGCAGAGGGAAAGGGTTGGGGACTTTTCATGAAGAAAGTGAGGTCTGAGCCAGATCTTAAAGATAAAAAGGATTTGGGTAGAGAGTGAAGAGAATTCTAGTTGGAGGTAACAGCTTGAGGAATGGCCCAGGGACATGAAAGTGGGGTTTGAAGGAATGACATGTAGGCAGACATTCCGTCTACTCTTTTCTCTGTCACACCTCAAAGAGGAAAGGCTCAGACTCAGAAACTGTTCTGGTGAAATATTTCAGTGCAGAGTTAAGACCAGTCTGTCACTTCTCATTTGAACACCTGGAAGGTCTCTAAGCACATCAAAGTGCGCACAACTTTCTGGGGCTTACCACACATTCAACTTCAATTTCTATAAAAGCAGAAGACAGGTTTAATAGGCAAATAACATTGATTGATAGGATCCTGCCATGTCAACACTAAGGAGAGACGAAAGTTTAAGTACAGAATGCCCTTTAGCAAAGCTGCCACCGGGTAGTCCTTCCACTTCCTGTGATGACTTTAACTTGGATATAACTGACAATTCTCTTTCTGTGGATCTATGGAAGTAGGATTAGCACAGGTCACCCTCATGCAAGCATCACAGCTTACAGCTGAGCTAAGCTCTGAAATCTGATTGTCTTGGTCTAAATCTCAACTCTTCTACCTATGAGGTTTATTCTTTTTGAATCACAGAAACTCACTTGGACTCAATTACTTTATGTGTAAAATGTAGATAACAATTGTACCTGTCTTCAGGGGCTGTTGTGAGGATTAAATACAATAGTGCATGTGAAGTAGTCATTCTGGCACCTGTATGGCCTTGGCATGTAGGAACCGCGACTGTAGGGTAGTGAGGAAGGACTGGAGCGTCCTTCTGTTCTAACCTGGATCTGAGGCCTGCCTCCTGGGATCTCTGGCAATTTACTTAGTTTTCAAACCTTGGCTTCCTCATCTATAAACAAGGCAATAACATAGACTACTGTGAAGATTAAATAAGAAAAGTACATCTTAATAAAATTGGTAAAAAAAAAAAAAAGACATACTGAGAAAACACAAAAGAAAGTATATGTATATAAAGTGATAATACCTGGCACATAGTAGGTACTCAAAAAAGACAACTCTTGTTAATATTAGTATTATATAAGTCATACTTTAGTTCTCAGTAGTCATATTTTCTAAACCTTTCAAAATTAATTTTTAGGGTAAAGTAATTTGAATACACTCTTGATATTTAATGAGAGCCTGTGGTTGGTCCTTTCATACAGTGAAAATTGTTACCGGACAGGGACTAGTAGGTCTGCCTCAGGCCGGCCTGTGGTGTGTGGGTTCTTGACTTCATGTAGGAAAGATTTCACGGCAAGAGTCTAGATGGGTTTGAGAGTATGTTTATTCATGCCTGGGACAGTGAAACGAAGGAAGCAATTAGGGCAGAAGAAACATCAGGAGAGAGACTAGGCAATGCTCTGCTTTGGTTCTCTAGAAATATTATAGAAAAGAAGGGGCCTGGACGGGGCTGCTGTTAGCTCACTGGGAAGTCAGAGAAAAAAGGGGGCCTTGGAGACAGCCCAGGTTGAGCTGCCGATGCCTACTGCTCCCCTGACTGCAAGCTTTTTGTGTGTTTGTTTGTTTGTTTAAATACATTTTCTTGATTTTAGAGAGGATGGGAGAGGGAGCGATAGAAACATCAATAATGAGAGAACCATTGATTGGCTGCCTCCTGCATGCCCCCTACTGGGGATCGAGCCCACAACCCAGGCATGTGCCCTTGGTCGGAATTGAACCTGGGACCCTTCAGTCCGCGGGCCGGCGCTCTATCCATTAAGCCAAACCAACTAAGGCCTGACTGCAAGTTTTGTAGGAAACCTTAAAAATACAAAGTTCATGCCCGGGAAGGGTGTGCTCCAGAACAAGCTGAATTGAGTCATTGTCCTGAGGGCTTTTTATCCTTATTTTTTCTGCAGGCGAGAATCTTAGGGGAGAGTTTCAGTAGAATATTCATGAGCTTTCCAAGGGCATTTTTAATATGCTGATTCATCACAATGAGAGTATAAGGGGCATTTTGGGTTATTCTTTGGTCTGTTTCACTTTTATCTTAGCTCTGCCTGGCTTTAGTGGGATTATTGTTATTTGTTGCCCAACTTTGGGTTTGGCTGGCACAAATGGCATTAATTGGGTCTTTGTTCTCTATTTCCCAGGCCAGGGTGATGTAAGCTAGGTATTCTTTGGTTAGGGAAGGAGGGTATAAAACGTTTGTTTGCAAGTGTCCTTGGTTGAGGAAGATAAGGTTTCTGATTCACAAGCTGGCTGCAAGCTGCCCAAACTGTTTGGCCCTGTTTCATTTTCTTGTCTCCCTTTCCCCATTCCACTTGCCCAGGGATTTTCCAAGCTTCTTACTATCCTGCCACAAAAATCATCTGATGACTGTCTCTTCATTTATATTAGAAATTTCATGGGGAGGTTCCACTTGCCGGCAGCACTTACTCCTTTCCGTTTTAATGTTTAGTCTTTATAGTTTTAATATCTATTGATATACATATATATAGTATATATATATATATATATATATATATATATATATATATAAGTTTTCAACCTTTTTCATCTCATGGCACACATAAACTAGTTACTAAAATTCTGCAGCACACCAAAAAATATACTTTTTGCAGATCCAACAAAAAATAGGTATACTTTTGATGCACTCACACCACACGGCTATTATGTTGGCTGTTGTCATTTTTTTACTTGACAATCTAGGGGAAAAGAGGTCAATGCCCCTGGCTAAATAGTCAGTTATTGCATGTTTTAAAAATTCTTGCTGCTCACCAGTTGAAAATTACTGATATATATGTTTGTTTGGGTGAAGTGTTGGGGTTCATGTCCCTGGGAAGCTGACCCTGAGATGTAGTGAGGAATGTGAAAGGCTCCATGGAAAGAAAGAAGGCAGGATTGGGCAGGGATAGCTTTCAGACTCGTCGCAGACCAGCAAGGACTCTGCCAGGCCCTAGGAGAGCTCCAGATCAAGATTCGCTCATCAATGTCATCATGAGGTTGGTGGCACCTTGTGCCTACCCTGCCTCAACCCATTATTGGTCAGAGCAGTCCTGAGAAGCACATGACAGCTACCACACTGGCTTAGTCGTTTCCAGAGCACTCCAGGGGAGGCACGCCGTCCGTCCGTCCGTGTGAAAGCTGAGATGGACTGTGAAGGAATAGCCGGAGGCCTTCAGCTGGTGGGATTGCTCACAGCCAGGCAGCAGGTCTCTCTTGAGAAACATCTGAAAAGTGCAAGTCTGTGTCTGCTACAAGAACATTTCAGGAAATACTAAGGGTTGCGCTAACAGAACAGAACACCGTGTTCTTCTCTGTGGTCAGGCTATCTGTGCTATTTATTGCCCATGGGCTCCCACCCTACCTCAGAGACCAGCAGACAGGGGCCTAGGCTTCCTCGATGATTACATTTCAAAGTGTTATCTCTCGGGCCATTGGGAAGACAGTTCTGGGTGTACAACTGGCAAGAGGCTTTTTCAAAGATTTACGAAGGGGCAGGGAAATAATTCATAATGACAAGTTTTCTTATATAAATGCTCTAAGAGAAGGGAGGTCAGGGCTGGAGTCAGGAAGAAGCCTGTGTCAAGTTTAGTCAAGCTGAGGAAACAGAAAGCGATTTTAGTCAATATGCATACATTCACACACATGTGCACATAATTCACCTTCAAATTGCATGCTATGCTACCAGTGTTCACAATGCTTTCTCTATTATGTTATATTTACTCAACAGAATCTACACATCAGGCATTTTTAAAATGTGTTTTATAATTACATGAAAGTTGCCGTCTATAACAAATAACATAACAAACAGCCCAAATAATATGCTTTGAACGTAATCCGTTATTGCTAATAAAATATAGACAAAGCAACAGAGGTATGATATAGGTGTTCGACAAATGCTTGATTGCTGATTGATTCTTGAAATTTGTTTGATTTTTGTGACCCAATCTTCCTAACGTTTCAGAAGATGTCTATTAAGTGCTTTTTTATCTTTTAAGAGCATTTGGGAAGTATTTCAGGATATTCCTTAAAATTATTTGCGTCACTGTGGAATGTCACATAAAACGCTGAGAATGCTTTTGAAAGATTAATACCCCTGAATGCCAAGAGCAGCCAGGGAGCAAATTCAGTCATGTTTACATAGGAAATGGCATCACATTCATCTTTCCACCAAATGGAGGGTCCATTTTCAACTCAGTCTGAACGCTCTTTCTGAGGGCAGCACGATTTAACAATTCCCTTCAGTCCCGCTCTTAAGAAGCACGTGGAGGGAGCAGGCTACTTGAGAGAGAGCAATCAGACAGTGCCCAGGAGTGGCAGGAAGCAGAGGTCCAGGCAAATGGAAAGAGAAGTTGCTCCAGAGGGTTACCCAGAGGCCAGCAGTGTGGGGGAGTGTCACCTTCTATTAGTACACTTGATAAAGACCAACCAATGAAATAATTCAATGACCAAAAATGTTTTGGTATTACTGGTAAACACTGACATATAAAGAAATGACCATCTTAGTAAGATCAGCAAAGATCATAGAGATGAGCCCTAGCTGGTTTTGCTCAGTGGATAGAGCATCAGCCTGCACACCAAAGGGTCCCCGGATTGATTCCCATCAAGGGCACGAATCTCGGTTGCAGGCTTCTCCCCAGCCCAGACCCTGGTCAGAGCACGTGCAGGAGGCAACCAATCGATGTGTTTCTCTCACGTTGATATTTCTCTCTGTCTTGCCCTCTCTCTTCCACACTCTGAAAATCAATGGAAAAATATTCTCAGGTGAGGATTAAAAAAAAAAAATCATAGAGATGAGAATAAACGGGACCTAGCTAACAAAAGGAAAGAAATCCAAATGAGACCAAACCAGAGACAGCCAACACACATTGGCTTATTCTTGGAAAGAAGGGATTTGAAATTTTGGCAGAAACCTACAAATTTCACTTATAATAAGTAATTATATATTACTAGAGGCCCGGTGCACGAATTTGTGCATGGGTGGGGTCCCTAGGCCTGGCCGGCGATCAGGGCTGATCAGGGCCGGGCCATTGGGGCCTGCCGGCCCTGGGAAGGGACAGGGTGTGGGAGGTTGGCTGCTGGCCCCAAGGAGGAAGCCGGCCCTCAGCCCCCCTGGGAAAGGGGCCACGTCTGCTGCCACCCACCCCTGGCTCCCCATCCCAGCCCGGGGCCGAAGGCCCCAGTGGGGGGTCGGGAGAGGAGGTGATAGTCGTCAGGCCGGGCATGGAAGGAAAGGCCACCAGCCACCACTGGCTGGCCACGGGAGGTTGCCTGTGGGAGCACACTGACCACCAGGGGGCAGCTCCTGCATTGAGCATCTGCCCCCCTTGTGGTCGATGCTTGTCATAGCGACTGGTTGACCAGTCGCTCCGGTCATCTGGTCATTCGGTTGTAATGGTCGCTTAGGCTTTTATATATACAAATAATGTAAATAATAATTTATAATGAATAATTATGCTGAAGTGAATGTACTATAAACTATATATAGTTTCTATTCCCAAGTGTAGTTTCAATGATTTCAACTAATATTTTACTTTTTCCACAAAGTCTAGAGACAAAAGACCTCTCCAGGTATTGAAGATGGGACACCAGGTCAGGGGAATCCCAACTGGCCATTGCAGCTAAAGTTCTGGTGCCCAGAAGGTAAATAGAGCACTCTTCACAGGTCTTCTTCCTGTCTGGGTCTGCTCCCAAGACAGAGCTTGGGAGAAGGAGGACTACCAGCAATCTATTTTCCCTGCACTTTGAGTAATTCTGTCACAAGCAATATATGAGGAGCATTTAAGGAAACTTGGTAGTGCTCCTTGCAAACTGAACTCTTGGAGCTTGCCACTGGAAATCAACCATTTATTTTCTAAACAAAGGTTGAGATTAAGCTTAAAGGACTTAACTAAATCTCTAATACAAGAGGATTCGGTGAAAATTGGAGCTCATCTCCTCCTGCCTAAAATTCAAAAGAGATACAATCTGCCCAAAGCCCTAGGGTGCAAGGGTGCTTGCATAACTGTTAGGTATAATATTGCCCATTAGCACTTTGTGAAAAGGAAGCTATAGGAGGCATTAAAACTCCCTCCTTTTTTTTTCTTTCTGCTTTCATTTCATTTACTTCGACCCAGGATCATCACATGACTGAGATGATTAGGTCCAAAAGAGAAGGGAAAATGGTGTGGGTTTCCATTTCATCTTGTACATCTGGCTTGATCGATCATTTCAGCAGGGACTGTGTGATACTCAAAAATGCATCAGGCCGGCGTAGGTAATCTCTATTCTCTTGACATTTTAATTAAGTTATTAAATAGACAACATCAGATATCACTTTTGCCTGCAATGGTATCCTATATAACAAAACCCTAATATGCAAATCAACCGAATGGCAGAACGACTGGTCACTATGATGCGAACTGACCATCAGGGGGCAGACGCTCAATGCAGGAGCTGCCCCCTGGTGATCAGTGAGCCCCCACAGGGGGAGTGCCGCTCTGCCAGAAGCCAGGCTCACAGTTGGTGAGCACAGCGGTGGTGGCGGGAGCCTCTCCCACCTCCGCAGCAGCACTAAGGACCCCTTGGGGGATGTCTGACTGCCAGCCTAAGTGGGCCTAAGCTGGCAGTCAGACATCTTCCGAGGGGTGCTGGACTGCGAGAGGGCGCAGGCTGGGCTGAGGGACCCCTTACCCCCAGTGCACGAATGTCATGCACCGGGCCTCTAGCATTCTTTAAAGAAAAATGATCATCTGAAAGTGGAACTGAGATTGTTTAATACGGATCCATTTGCAGTTCATTTAAGTTTTTATGTAGGTCTATCAATGTTTTCTATTTCTGACAGTCCTGTGAGTCTATCATCTTGTCTATTACAGTAGTCAACCTCTCTACCTATGTATCTACAGGGAACTGGCAGGCACCTGAATTTAGGAGATGTCTGGTGAGATTGGGTCAGGGAAAATACAACAGTGGCTCCAGGAAATGGGCAAAAGGATCTCTCAAAAGGCAGAAAGGGTATCAGTTTCCTCCGCCTTGGTTTTGATTACAACCCCTCTTTATTTTTTCCTTTTGAAAATCTGGACAATATGCAAACTTTGATATTTCCAGGTTCTTAATCCTACCCCCTAAAAAAACTGTACATTTGAGACTATCAAGAAGCTATCTCTGCTCCTAATATTCAAGAAAAATGATAGGAAAAAAAATATCAAACCAAAGAGCTGATGAGAAGACCCCAGAGGACTGAGCTTGTAAATGAAACACATTTTTTCCTTTAGTTTGAGTTTTTCTTTTCATGAGGAAACCTCTAAGATCTACAAAAAGAGTTCTGTATGGCTGGAGGCTCTTATATTGCTAATGGCTTTGACAGTGTTCCAGCTTGTTTAACCCAATTGAATTTGGTTATTCATGTCAGTAACAAGATAAACCAGTTGACAGAGGGAATATTTTTCAGCCACTGGTTCATATCAAACCTGTAAACGCAGTTGTCTAAAAAGAACAGATAGGGACAAGATAGAAGCTAGAGATATAGTATATAATTCTAATTCAGGCTCTTCCTAAATTTGAATTTGACTATGGAGAAGATATTGTGGAGACAATGGATGCTTATTCTCTAAAAAACAGCGTGAAAACTTTTCAGTGGAATATACCCCACTCATGGAAAGATGGAGCCAAACTATAGTATCTACCATGTCCAGCAGCTTACACACACATACACACACACATACCTATGCTGTAGTTAGTTATACAAATCTTTGATGCTTCCTAAATAGAACAAATTCCACTTTCCTGATTCTATGCCTTTGTAAATTGCATCGTTTGCCCAGAATACCCTTCTTTGTACTGACAAATTTCTTATCCTTCAAAATGCAGCAAAAATGCCATCTTCTCAATGAAGTCCTCCAGGATCCCCTCATGTTCATAGTAATTTGTACATCCTCTTTTAAAAAAAAATATTTATTGATTTTTGTTGAGAGAGGGAGAGAAACATTACTTGAGAGAGAAACATCAATCAGGAGGACCGAACCCACAACCTGGGCATGTGCCTGACTAGGAATTGAACCTGTGACCTTTCAGTGCACGGGATGATGCTCAACCAACTGAACCACTCAGGGAAACAATTTGTATATCCTCTTAATTCAATGTCCCTCAACCTTCTTTGTGCTCCAGCACCCCTGGGATATGGCATGATCCTATTAGTAATGGTGGTTCAATGGGATTCTATATGAGAAAGGAGTGGTATGATGAGGGGTGGGAGCAATGCCTGTCTCCTTTGGAATTGAAATTTCAGGAGTAGGAGTATAATTTGAAAAACCCACAGTTTTCCTGCCCCACTCACACTCCAACAGCAATTCCAGTTTATCTACTTCTAATTCCATAGCTAATCACGACTGCTCTTTTTTTTTCATCTTATTATATCTTGTGAAAATGTGTTTACACCTTTATCTCTGATACTAGATGGTATCACTCATTTTTAAAATACATATTTTATTGATTTCAAAGAGTAAGGGAGAGAGAATCATTGATTGGCTGCCTTCTGCACTCCCCCTTACTGGGATCAAGCCCAAAATTCAGGCATGTGCCCTGACTGGGAATCAAACTAACCAGCAACTTCCTGGTTCATAGTGAGGCCTGTAGGCTGAATTCGGAAATTTGATGATTGTTGTTCAGCTCATTCAGTATTTTTTAAAATAAGGTGTCAACATTTAAATTTTAGGATGTTTTATATGAAAAAAAAATCTGGATTTCCAGGCCATTAAGCCACACGGGCCAGGCAGAATTATTCATGTTTTTTTAAATCTTCTCCCATGGATATGTTTATTGATTTGAAGGAGAGAGAGAGAAACATTGATGTGAGAAACAAACATGGGTCGGTTGCCTCCCATGTGCCCTGAATGGGGATTGAACCCACAAACTAGATATGTGCCCTGACTAGGAATCAAACCCACAACCTTTTGGTGTATGAGTTGATACTCCAACTAACTAGGCTGCCCAATCAAGGCAGTATTATTTATTTTTATAGTCATCTTGACCCCTACCCTCAGTACAATTCCTCATACATGGTAGGTGCTCAATAAATGTTTGATCAATGAACAAGTAAATAAACAAGTAAATAACTGAGTAAAGGAATGTTTTTGGGACATGATAGGCAGTTAGCATCCAAGATATGTGTCTGTCAACAGATGAATAGATAATGAAAATGTGGTATACACATATACAATGGAATGTTATTCAATCTTTAAAAAGAAGGAAATTCTGTGACTTGCAAAAATATGGATGAAACTGTAGGATGTTATTCTAAGTGAAATAAGCCTAACACAGAAAGCCAAATAATATTGCATGATCTAATATATAGGTAGAATCTTAAAAACCAAAAAAAGGTTAAACTCATAGTAATAGAATCAAATGGTGGTTACCAGAGCCTGGGGAAGGGGTGGTGGGAAGAGGAGATAAAGGGTACAAACTTTGTTATTAGATGACTAATTTCTAGAGACTTAATGTACAGCATGGTGAAAGGAGTTTTTAGGGGTAAAATAGGCAGGTTTAGGACATTTTAGGAATTAAGGGGTCCGTGGGAAAACCACAGGGCTGCAAAGCTGATAACTGCAGAAGGTATACAGTCACAGAATAGGGGAGCTGCCGGAAGGTATATTTCCACAGAATAAGGGAGCTGAGAGCTGCAGAAGGTATGCATTTACAGAAGAAAGGGAAGGAAGCCCCTCATTCAGAAAGGGAAGAGATAGGCCAAAGGGAATAGAAAACAATAAGGGAGAAGATGAGGGAACTTCATGTGAAGTTTGAGCTCTGAAGCTGCTATAGTGACAAATCAGAGGGGATATCAAGATACAAATAACTGCAGCCTTTATAAACTGTAGGAAAAAAGGGACTTAGTGGGACACTCTCTCCCCTTCCCCACGTGGGAGTCTGTGCTTGTTTCTTAATAAATTTCCACCTTTTCCTTCTTCACTCTTTGAACCAACTGGGACAAGAACCCTGGAAGCCATCCTGCCCAGGGGAACACCACGCGTTCCAGTTCAATTTTCATGTTTCAATGGTGTCTATAGTTAATAACAATGCAGTGTATACTTGAAATTTGGTAAGAAAATAGATCTCAAGTGTCCTCACCCCCCACAAGCATATATACAGGTAACTATACAAGGTGATAGATATATTAATTAGTTTGATTGCACAATGTATGCACATATTAAAACATACTGTACACCTTAAATATATTCAATTTTTGTCAAATATATATCAATAAAAGTTTTTAAAGAAACAATCAGCAAATAAAATGAGAAAAAGAAAAGCTCACTTGAACATCAAGGTGAGCAATTTCTCTTCCATTAACTCACATGCCTTCAGCCAAGATAAATAGATGTTGAGGTCAAAGGAAATCTGCTGAAAACAGGGGAGTAGAAGGAGCTCTCTTATGTATACCAAGATGACAGCGTGCATTCATCTCTAGCCTCAGGACTCACTTCTGCACTGGTCTCAACTCTGAAAGAAACGTGTTTGCCCTCCGGGGAGGTGAGGCTGAGCTGTCACCTCCAGGGAGGTTCATAGGGATAATTGCTTCCATCAAGTTGTCTGTCAGCCTTCTCCATTACTAGGACTATGACAAGGCTCACTAAGACAAGAATCTGTTTAACGAAAGGAACCCATTTCCTAAGTACTCCGTTTCCCCAAGTGGATGGCTACCTTTTTCATCACCTGAAGGGATTTTCAACTGAAGTCCTATACTAGTATGTACAGTAGCATTTTCTTATACAGGGCTATATTATGCTTGTGTAGGGGAGGAAACAAACTTTTAGAAGTCGAGCCCTTTTGACTGACAATTTATTTTTCATAGCTTATGAAGTATTTTCCCAAAATACTTTAGACCTTTTATTCCTCCCTAAGGATCAGATTCTGTCCATCAGTTAGAAAAATTGCAATGCATTGCCTTAACTTAATTATTTAATTAACTTTCTTGAATGGTGGAAGGGCTGTGAATAAAACATAAATAACCTAAATTTTCTAAAACTTTACCTGTGATTCCATTTTACCACCACCTATCAGAGAAATGGTGCAGGGACAAGGAAATGGTGTTAGAGATAAAGAAGGAGAGAGCAGAAACCCTGACTATCATTTAAAGTTTTATTTCCACATTCAGTTTTCAAGACCTGTTCCCATCTTCATATTTTATTAGAAATTTGTTCCGAGTGAAGATGCTAAACCTATCCATTTACGTGAAATGTTTGAAATACTACCAATTTAAATGTGAACATCTGTGGAGGGGTGGTGGTGGCGGAGGACTGACCCAGTCCATCAATCTTCCGTTTCAGACATATTTTGATGCACTGAATACAATAACTGGAGGACTGGAGTTTCACATTCTCTCCCAGGCAGCTGGAGACATTTGGATAGAGTCTTTAAGTTGGTTAAGATTCTCTCGCATACAAATGTATAACTAATTATAAATAACTCTAGAGGCTGGGTGCATGAAATTCGTGCATGGGGGCAGGGGGGGGGGCAGGTGTTGTCCCTCAGCCCAGCCTGCACCCTCTCCAATTTGGGACCCTTTGAGGGATGTCCAACCGCCCGTTTAGGCCCGATCCCTCTCACAGTCCAGGACTGCTGGCTCCAAACTGCTCACCTGCCTCTGCCTGATTGCCCCTAACCACTTCTGCCTTCCAGCCTGATCACCCCCTAACCACTCCCCTGCCAGCCTGATCAATGCCTAACTGCTCCCCAGCAAGTCCGATTGCCCCTAACTGCCCTCCTCTGCAGGCCTGGTTGCCCCCAACTGCCCTCCCCTGCTGGCCCGGTCACCCTTAACTGCCCTTCCCTGCTGGCCTGGTCACCCCTAACTGCCCTCCCCTGCAAGCCTGCCCCCCCACAACTGTCCTCCCCTGCAGGCCTGGTCCCCCTCCCTACTATCCTCCCCTGCAGGCCTGATCTCCCCCAACTACCCTCCTCTACTGGCCTAGTCCCCCCCAAACTGCCCTCCCCTACAGGCCTGGGTTCCCCCCAACTGTCCTCCACTGCAAGCCTGGTCCCCCCTCAACTGCCCTCCACTGCAGGCCTGGTCTCCCCTTCCAATTGCCCTCCCTTGCAGGCCTGATACCCCCCAACTGTCCTCCCCTGCAGGCCTGGTCCCCTCCAACTGCCCTCCCCTGCAGGCCTGGTCCCTCCCAACTTCCCTCCCCTGCTGGCCATCTCGTGGTGGCCATCTTGTGTCCACATGGGGGCAGCCATCTTTGATGACATGGGGATGGCCATCTTGTGTCTTGGAGTGATGGTCAATTTGCATATTACTCTTTTATTAGATAGGATAGAGGCCCGGTGCATGAAATTTGTGCACAGGGGGTGGGTCCCTCATCCCGACCTGCACCCTCTCCAATCTGGGACCCCTCAAGGGAGCCCTCTCCAATCTGGGAGCCCTGACGGCTTAGGCCCACTCTCTGTGGTTCTCTGCTCTCTGCAGGGCCTGGCCACTCCGCGCCCACTGACCAGAGGCTCTCTGTGGCCCAGAGGCCCTCTGTGGCCGGGACGGGATGCTTGCCTCGTTGCCACAGTGATGAAGCAAGCATTCCGCCAGGCCGCTCATGCTGCCCGCTCTCAGCAGCCGCCCCCCCAGGACTGGGGGACTCCGGCAGGGCTGAGGGGACTGGGCGCCACCATCTTGTGGCTATGGGCGCCGCCATCTTTGTGACAGAGTGATGGTTAATTTGCATATTACCCTTTTTATTAGATAGGATAAGAATAGAACTGCTATATACTCTGTTGTCACCTACCAAGTCTTCTTCAGCAGGGTATAGGTGATTCTCTTAAGCAGCTGTGACCAGAGTAGACATCTGTGTCAGTATTGGTATGGATTTGCCTCTCCCTTGTCCTAAATTTGTATTTCTAATCCTTGTTTATTTTTTCTACACCCCACACTGCTATATGCCAGACTAGTCACTTCCTGGTAATAGGATGGTCCACTAAAGGTGGAACATTTTGGTCTACTTTGCAACTGTTCTAAACTCAGAGATCAAATGCAGGCTTTCCATCTTAGCCTTAAGATGGAAACATAAACTTCATTAACCACGTTTCTACAGCTCTTGCTATTTCTACTTCTGTCCTGAACTGCTCTTCTCTGTTTCTATTGCAAGAAGTAGACATGACACTCTTATGTGAATAATGTCAGATGTCCTAGCCTTCTTGCCTGAGTCTCAATAGGAAGTGTTGGGATGCCATATATGGCTTTCAAAATGAATAAACCCTCTCACTCAAGTGCCCCTTATTGCTGAATTCCAAGAGGGATTATTTTCTGATTATTATGAATATACTCTTTTCCCCCTACTTTATTAAGATATAATCTTATATAAAAAAAGCCCAGCGACCAAACAGTGGAACAACCAGAATGACTGGTTGACCACTGAAGTGCACTGACCACTAGGGGGCAGACGTCAGTGCACTCCCACAGTGGGAGTGCCGCTCGGCTGAACGGGATGAGTGGCTGCTCTTGCAGCAGGAGCAGCCGCTCAGAAGGCAGGTCCACAGCTGCTTGGCTGACCAGGATGAGCTGCTGCTCCCACAGCAGGCCAATCCCCACAGGCCATGCCTCCCACCAGTGCACGAATCCCGTGCACTGAGCCTCTAGTCAACATATAACACTGTAAGACACACTCTTGATGCAAATGTCAGACTAGCTTTTTTTTTTAATCCTCACCCAAGGATATTTTTTCCCCATTGATTTTTAGAGAGAGTGGAGGGGAAGAGAGAGAAGCACTGACGTGAGAGAGACACTTCGATTGGTTGTCTCCTGCATGCACCCCCACTGGGAAGAGGGATCAAACCTGCAACCGAGGTACAGATTGCCCTTGACAAGGAATTGAACCTGTGGGCCAACACTCTAACCACTGAGAAAAACAGGCCAGGGAATGACTTGGCTTTTTAGCTCATAGTCCTCAATGTCTTCAAAGAGAGTCTGAAATGGGTATAAATAGGAATCAAGTCAAACCTAAGGATCTAATTCCTGCTTTTTAAAGGCTTTACACTAGTAGAATAATAGTTTGTCTGCTTCTTTAAAAGGTTTTAGAATAGCCCAGCCAGTGTGGCTCAATGGTTGAGTGTTAACCTATGAACCAGAAAGTCATGGTTCCATTCCTAGTCAGGGCACATGCCCAGGTTGGGGGCTCAATCCCCAGTGTGGGACATGTAGGAGGCAGCCCATTGATGATTCTCTCTCATCACTGATGTTTCTATCTCTCTCTCCCTCTCCCTTCCTCTCTCGAAATCAATAAAAACGTATTTTTGAAAAAGAAAATAATAATAAAAGATTTTAGAATAGACACATTTTTGTATAAATATTTATTGAGAATCTACTAAATGCCAGGCAACTAGAATCAGTAAGACATGTTCCTATTCCCCATGGAGCTTGCAGTGTAGAGTAAAGGCAGCTAACTGAATAAGAAGCTTTGACAAATTTGATCTGTGTTACGAAAGATGAAATTCAAGGTACTCTAGTGGCAAGGAACAGTCAAAAAAAGTTATTCTGAAAGAAGTGTCACCTAAAAAGGTACCTGAGTGGTGGGTAAATTGGGCCTAGGAAATGGAGAGGTAACAGTATGTTTGAAACATTCTCCAAAGCATTCACTGATTTGTGTGCATAATGAAAACATGGAACTGACAGAAATTCAGGAAAGCTGGGATTCTATGGGAGAGGAACAAATATAAGATGAAGCTGAAACCTAAGGATGAGACTGAGAAGACTATCCCCTTCCCCCTGTTCCACAAGGAGAATAAGAAGCAATTGAAGGACTTTTTTGCTTTAGAAAAAACGTCATTGGCAACAAGGTGGCCAACATATCGGGGCAAGTTAGGACACAGGAGATGAGTTAAGAGGCTGTGCAAGAAAATGGTGATTGGACTAGTAGCAGAGGAAGAGAGAGAAATGGATCGAGTCAGGATATTTTTAGAAAGTTAAATAAATTGTTTGGAAGTGAAGGGGAAGGAGGAGGAAGAAGGAAGATGGGAAATGGATTATAAAGAATCAAGATAATAGCTTGAAAATGAAGCTGTTACTATGTTCAAAAATATGATTCCAAGAACTTAAGCATAGAGCTTTATTTTCATCAAAGAGTTAAAACTAGTAAATAGTGTCCGTGACTCAGCGTCTTTCTTTTTCACTGGCTTCACAAGTATCTCCTAGTCATTTGGTGGTAAGAGGCAATTTAATTTTTCAAGTCATCTTTAGCTTCAACTGAAATCCACAGAACAACCCTGTGAAACAACCATCTTCATTCAGACTTCAGTTAACCAACCCCACATGTAGGGAAAAAATCCAGTGTTCACACTTTCAACACTATAAAATATCTGTGTGTAAATATTGATCTGCTTAGCATAATTTGAGAAAGCATGGTTTGGAAAATTTCTAGTGCAAAATAGTTTGAATTATACAGCAATAAAGAATAACTTTCATATGGCATTTTGTAGTCTCTAAAACATTTGAAGAATTAATATATTCTTTATATAAATCATTGAAACAATCAAAATCTTAATGGAGTTCCATAATTAGATTTCATTGTAAAGGATTAAGAAAAGAATACAGAATATTATTCCATTTGTAGTATGGGAAATCTTTAATAATTATACGTGTGTGTTTTTTTCATGTATGTCCATGTTCTATATCTACAGAAACTATTGAGAAAAAGATACTGGAAGACAACCACATACCAACAGTTCCTCTTGGAGGCATAATGCATGTTTTGGAGATTGGGGAAAATAAGAATACTGAAAATAAATATTGGAATTCTGTCCTGCTCAGAATCAATATGCTGGGAATATATTTTAGAAACCCAAAATTGCTGGAGAGGAACATAATAAATTTGAAGTTCTATTAGTCAAGATATTATTGTGAAATACTGAGGTATCCAGTTTATTTGTTTGTTTTTCCTAAATATATTTAGAGCATACCAAACTAAGTGATTGAAAGGCTACACTGGATGTGTACAGGCAACAAAAACAACCAACTCCTCGATGCCTCTGCCCCTAAATCTGTTCATCCTCCTATGTTCCCTGTCTCAGTGACGGCTTGTTCTTGCTATTCAGCACCAAAATAAAAATCTGGGAAGCATGCCAGACCTCCCCCCTGACATCGACTCAGTCTCTGATTTCAGCCAATTATATTGCCTAAATATCGCTCAAGCCCATCTTTCACTCCCTAGAAGCACCTCTCTGGCCCTTGATGACTCTCACCTGAATTGCTGCAACATTCTAACTGGATTCCCTGAATCAAGTTCTTCCTGTCCTTTCAGACCCATCACCCACGCCATTCCGCCGGAGAGATCTACCACAAGCCTGGGCCAAACCAGGTCACACTCTGTCTAAACTCCTTCATCACGTTGCCAGCGCTTCTCTCATAGAGAGCTTTCATTCCTTCTTTGAAAGGTTTTAATGGAATTTCAATGTCATGATCTCAGATACTTCCAGCTTGATAATGACAGAACATCTTACATGAAACAAAGCTTTCCTCAGAAAACAAGGATAAACTCTGCACAAAATATTTAAAAAGCAACAATTTAAAGGCACCGGGGAGTGACCAAAAGCAGGCAGAAAATGAGATGATATGACCCCTGAAATTAGGGGCTCACATCAGGTTTATATAATTTTTCCCCTGAGGGCCTCTCTGGTCTCTGTGGTGTTTGAATATAGAGCAGTCTTATTAGCCTGAGGAGTAAAGGATTTCCCTCCCAAAAAAGTCAGACAAAGGAAGCCTCAAAAATGAACAAAGCTTCCATGATCTAGGATAATATCAATCTAACTTGTGTGTAATTAGAATTCCACCAGAGAACAATGAGTTTTTTTAAAAAGTGTCTATCTATATCTATACAGACATACCAGCCAAAAAAATATATACCCAGATTTGATTAAAAACTATATTCCAAAGATCCAAGAAGCTCAGTGAATTTCAAACACAATAAATTAAATGCTGCATTTTGAGTTTGCTCTCAAGAGGCACAGGAACAGAGAGAAACCAAGATGGCGGCATAGGTAAGCACCTAAACTGCTGCCCTGCACAACAATTTCAAAATTACAACTAAAGGACAGAACGGACCGTCCAGAACCACAGGAAAACTGGCTGAGTGGAAATTCTACAACTAGAAGGAAAGAGAAAAGCTCACAGAGAATTGGAGGTAGGGAAAAGGGTCTTTGTGCGCGCAGAGAGGAAGGGCGACTGAGAGCCTGGCTGACTTTCTCTGGCGGAAGGGGGAAGGAAGCCCCTGACCCCACTGAACCCCAGTTCTGACTGCACTGAACTCCAGTCCTGGGCGAAACCCCGTGGACCCAGGCTCATACAGGGGGAGTCTGGACTGTCAGGTAGAGAGAAAGGCGCCCGGAGACTCGGAGACCCGGGGGAGACCTGGGGGAGCCCCGGCAGGCAGGGGTATGGTGGTGCGCATGCCAGTGTGCACAAAGGCTGCGGAGGTTGCCACAGGCTTTCCCTAGCAGAAGGGAGTCAGAAGCTCCTGACTGCACTGAACCCCAGTTCTGACTGCACTGAACCCCAGTTCTAGGCGAGCCCCTGGGGACCCACGCTCTTGTGGGGGGAATCTGGACTCTCGGGTGGAGACTTGGGAGCCGGGGAAGGCAGAGGTCTGAAGGCGCACACGCGCGCACGCACAAGGGCAAGGCTGACTGGAAGCCAAGACTGTCTGCTCCGCCCTGAGACTCCACCCCATCCAAGCTGAGTACAGAGGCTATTGCAATTTGGCAAGTCTAATCCTATAAGGCTGTCTCCAGCACCGAACTTCTCCCAGCGTAGACACAGCTGATCCTTACAGCCAACTGGCCTGGAGGTCAATTCCTCCCAGTGATACCAACAACAATCAAGACTTAACTACAACAAGGCTGTACACACAGTCCACAAAGGGGTGCACCAAGAGTGTCCACCTCAGGTTAACTGGGGAGGCAGACCCACTGGGCCATATAGGAAACCTAGCACGCAAATCTACCCCACCAACTCAGGGAAGCAGTGAAAATGCAGCGTCAAAGAAACAGATCACAAACGAAAGAAATGGAGGAAAACTAATGACTGGATATAGAATTCAAAACCACGGTTATAAGGCTTTTCAAGAATATCCTAGAAAAGGCCTATAAATATAACGAGACCCTCGAAGATATGAAAAAGGACCAACTAGAAATTAAACATACACTGGCTGAAATAAAAAATATTATACAGAGACCCAACAACAGACTAGAGGAACACAAGAATCAAGTCAAAGAATTGAAATACAAAGAAGCAAAAAACACTCAACCGAAAAAGCAAAAAGGAAAAAAAATCCAAAAAGTTGAAGATAATGTAAGAAGCCTCTGGGACAACTTCAAGCGTACCAACATCAGAATTATGGGGGTGCCAGAAGAAGAGAGAGAGCAAGATACTGAAAACCTATTGGAAGAAATAATGACTGAAAACTTCCCCCACCTGGTGAAAGAAATAGACTTACAAGTCCAGGAAGCGCACAGAACCCCAAACAAAAGGAATCCAAAGAGGACCACACCAAGACACATCATAATTAAAATGCCAAGAGCAAAAGACAAAGAGAGAATCTTAAAAGCAGCAAGAGAAAAACAGTTAATTACCTACAAGGGAGCACCCATATGATTGTCAGCTGATTTCTCAACAGAAACTATGCAGGCCAGACGGGAGTGGCAAGAAATTTTCAAAGTGATGAATAGCAAGAACCTACAACCAAGATTACTCTACCCAGCAAAGCTATCATTCAGAATTGAAGGGCAGATAAAGAGTTTCACAGACAAGAAAAAGCTAAAGGAGTTCATCACCACCAAACCAGTATTATATGAAATGCTGAAAGGTATTCTTTAAGAAGAGGAAGAAGAAGAAAAAGGTAAAGATAAAAATTATGAACAACGAATACATATCTATCAACAAGTGAACCTAAACATCAAGTGAATTAAAAACCGGAGGAACAGAATAATCTGGTGAATATAATAGAATCAGGGTCATAGAAAGGGAGTGGACTGATAATTCTCAGGGGGAAAGGGGTATGGGGGGGTTCAGGAAAAGACTGGACAAAAATCACACACCTATGGATGAGGACAGTGGGGGGGGAGGTAAAGGCAGAAGGTGGGGTGGCAACTGGGTGGAGGGGAGCTATGGGGGAAAAAGGAGAAACAATTGTAATAATCTGAATAAAGATTTATTTTTTAAAAAAATAAAAATAAAATAAATAAAATAAAAATTAAAAAAAAAAAAAGAGGCACAGGAACAGCTGGTGTTGGAGGCTCACGTCTAAGAGCCTATCAATAGCTCTGCAGAGTTGCTCTCTTCTTCATAAGGACAAAGGTCTTGGTTCCTGGTAGAAGTAGTTGGGGAAAATAAAAAGAAGAACTGCATCATCAGTTGTGAAATCGGTATACATTTTGTTGTATCATAAATCAGCAAATGAGATACAAGACGCCTTAATGAGCCAATTAATTAGGAGTCATTTAATTAATGATGGCCCAGAGGGAGGTGTCTCTTCCAAATCTCTGAGCAACACATACAGGAAGTTTCCCGTATTTATACTTTTCGAGCTTCTTTGCAGATATTATAAAGGGCTCTGTGTGAGTTATTGTTACAGACAGTTGTAACCTTGAATACATAATGAGTTAGTACTTGGCATAAGAATATGGGAATTATTATCAGTATTAGTCCATATTAGTCTATTACATTGGATGGCTAGCTTGCAAGGTCAGACAGTTAAGTTTATCTTTTTCTATTATTTGAACTAAAAACAAAGTCATTTTATAGAATAAGAGACTGTCTTAAAGTGACAGAGTTTACAATGACAGAGTTCACAGGACAAGGGATTATCTAACAATAGCAGAGAATTTCAAACAGCAGTTTTTTATTCAAGATGGAAGTTACTATGCTTCAATTTATCACTTATTGAGTTTCCACTAGGTCATACTGCTACCGGACAGGGGCAGCCCGGAGCAGGTCTGCCTCAGGCCTGCCTGCAGTGAGCTGGTTCTTCACTTTGTGTAGGAAAGATTTTGCAACACGCGTCCAGATGGGTTTGAGAGATTAATGCTGGGACAGTGAGATAAAGGGAGAACTTAGGGCAGAAGAAACAACAGGAGACTAGACGGGGCTTTGCTTTGGCCTCTAGAAATGTTATAGGAACGAAGGGAGGCTGGGCCGGACAGCTGTTAGCTCACTGGGAAGTGAAGGTCATGGTGATGGAAGTGAGCCACGGTGGGGCTGCCTTAGTTCACTGGGAAGTCAGAGAAAAGGGGACCTTGGAGACAGGAGCTGGGGGTGAGCCCCAGTCGGGCAGCCGCTGCCCACGACTCCCCTGGCTGCAAGTCTCAGGGTGAGCCTTAGAATTTAGGAACAAATAAAAAGTTCATGCCTGGGAAGGAGGGAGCCCACCCTGAGTCTTTGTTTTGAGGGTGTTTTATCCTTTTTTTCCCCCTGCAGGTGAGAAATTTTAGAGGAGGGTTTTAGTAGAATGTTCATCAGCTTTCCAGGGGGCATTTTTAATACGCTGATACATCAAAATGAGTGAATAGGGGAGTTTGGGATTATTCTTTGGTATATTTTACTGTTTCACTTTTATCTTAGGTCTGTCTGGCTTCCATGGGGTTTTTGTTATTTGTTCCCCAACTTCATCTGTCCTTGGGTTCAGCTGGCACAAATGGCATTAACTGGATCTTTGTTCTCTATTTCCCAGGCCAGGGTGATGTAAACTATGTATTCTCTGGTTAGAGAGAAGGGTTTGAACCGTTTGTTCTCGAGTGTCCTTGGTTGAGGAAGATAAGGTCTCTCAATTCACAAGCTGGCTGCAAGCAGCCCCAACTGTTTGGCCTTGTTTAATTTTCTTTTCTCAGTTTCCCCATTCTACTTGCCCAGGGATTATCCTAGCTTCCTACTATCCTGCCCCAATTCTGGGTGCTTTAACATGTTACGTCATGTAACCCACACAACCTTGTATACAATTTAACAGATAAAAATCCTAAGGCTCACAGAGGTTTGCAACTTGCTACAGGTCATAACACTTGTAACTTTTAGAAGCAGAATTTATATGCAATTCTGTCTATAAATGAAACCTGTACTTTTCCCATCACTTTTTCTTTAGACCTCTTCTAAATACATACATGTATACATACACAGAATTCACTCACTATTTGCTAAACTAATGACTACTGTTAAACTGCTCTATGAATCTAGTGGCATGTTATGCACTGTCATTTCCCAGGTTTGGCCAGCCATACCCTGCAACCAGCAAGCAAACCCTGCCCACACCCAAAGCAGTTAAGTACTTCAATCTACAATTAGTCTTGTTCCCCTAAAAAGAGTAGCCAGTGTACCAAGATGATTCCACCAGGCTGTTTTCTTTGCTCAGCAACTGGCTTGTTTGTTCTATAGTTCAATGCTGAACTTGTACTTTAGTTTCCTATTGTGTACTAGAGGCTCGCGTGCAAGAGTAGGCCTTCCTTCCCCCGGCTGCCGGCACTAACTTCCCTCTGGCACCTGGGACCTGGGCTTCCCTCACAGCCCTGGTTTTGTCTGTAAGGTCGTCCGGAAGGAGGTCTGGAAGGACATCTGGTCTAATTAGCATATTAAGCTTTTATTATTATAGATTCCATTTACCTAGGTAGTCCTATGACTGCCCATGGCTAAAATCCAGTCATCAAGATATCTTTCAATATGAGTGGACACTACCCTCTTTATACACTGGCAGGGGCCTTGATCCAAACCATATAGGCCAATTGGAGCCACACTAATGACTTGGAAAACTACTCTGTCCCCCATGGCTGTCAAACACCTACCGTAGATTGAGTACATAACAGTCCGTTTTTCAATGGTCCTTATGAGCATTGAAAAATGGACTGTTACGTATATACTAGGTAGAGGTCTGGTGCACAAAATTCGTGCATGGAGGGGGGGGTTCCCTCAGCCCAGCCTTCACCCACTCCAATCAGGGACCCCTAGGGGGATGTCTGACCCCTGTGGGATCGGGCCTAAATCGGCGGTCAGACACCCCTCTCATAATCTGGGACTGCTGGCTCCTAACCACTCACCTGCCTGCCTGCCTGATTGCCCCTAATCCCTCTGCCTGCCTGCCTGATCACCCCTAACTGCCTCTGCCTGCCTGCCTGATCGCCCCTAACTGCCCTCCCCTGTTGGCCTGATCTCCCCCCGAACTGCCCTCCTCTGCTGGCCAATTTGGTTCTGATTGGTCAGTTTCTATGCCAGTCAGCGTCAAAAGCTCCACCTCCTAGGCAGCCATTGGCTCCTCACAGTTGACCCAGATTTGGTTCTGATTGGTCAGTTTCTATGCCAGTCAGCATCTCTGGTCCTATCAACGTGGCCTGATCAGAAAGGCGGGGCTGATCAGCAGCCCCAGTGGAGGCCTGGAGAGAAATGGAGGTGTGGCTGTTGACCAGGCCAGGAGAGAAAGAGAGGCAAGTTCTGAATAACGGCTGCCACAGAGGCTATGGATCAGACCATGCCTCTCTGCAGGCCTCTCTCCAGGCTTGATCCACAGCCCCCTAGGGAGTCAGTGCTGGGTCAGGACACCGGCAACCCAGCACTGACTTCCGGTCTGGTCAAGCCTTCGGTCTTAATGGTCGTTACGACCCTGGCTCTTTATTATATAGATCTATGATGACCATCCTAGCTATGAAGGTCATATCCTGAAAATCATAGCATTTCCCAATTACCTGATCCACCCATTATGAAACAGGCAGACACTGAGGTCCCAAATGCCTAGCAACAGAGCCTACTAAAAATTGCGGAGTTTTCAAAATTCAATCCCTGTGAATATTTACCTGAATGTGAAGGGCGGTAGTATTTATGATTGGTGAGCATTCCATTGGTGGTAACACACCTAAAACCATGCCTTTAGAAGGTAACAAAATAATATTAATTAGGATTTATTGAATATTTGTTATGGGCCAAATTTACATACGTATTGTCTCATTTGACCCTCACAACAATCAAAGAGAAGTGTGGTTGGCAGACTAATGGTCTCCAAAAGTTGTCCACATGCTAATCCCCCCAAACCTATGAATATGATATATAATAATGCCAAAAAAAACCCAACTAAGGTAGCAGATGAAATTAAGGTTGATAATCAGCTGCCTTTAAAATAGAGAGATGATGCCCTGGTTTGGCTCAGTAGATAGAGCATCGGCCTGCAGACTGAAGGGTTTCAGGTTTGATTCCAGTCAAGGGCACATGCCTAGGTTGCGGGCTTAATCCCCCCCGTAGGAGGCATGCAGGAGGTAGCCAATCAATGATTCTCATCATTGATGTTTCTGTCTCTTTCTCCCTCTCTGAAATAAATAAAAATAAATTTTAAATAAATAAACAAACAAATAAATAAATAAAATAGAGAGATGATGTTGTATTATTTGAGTGAGCCCAAAGCAATCACAAGAGTTCTTAAATACGAAAGAGGGAGGCAGAAGAGCCAGTGTCTGTACCAGGGGTGGGCAAACTTTCTGACTGGAGGGCCACAATGGGTTCTTAAACTGGACCGGAGGGCCGGAACAAAAGCATGGATGGAGTGTTTGTGTGAACTAATATAAATTCAAAGTAAAGGAGCGGAGGGGAGAGCAAGAGAACCGGATAGAACAGCCGGATCCGGCCCGCGGGCCGTAGTTTGCCCAAGGCTGGCTAAGTGATATAATGTGAAAAAGACTTAGCTGGCTCTTGGTGGCTTTGAAGATGGAAGGGGATCACAAGCCAAGGAGTGTGGGCAGCCTCTAGAATACAACCCTGCGAACATCTTTTATTATAGTCCTGTGAGACCCACATCAGACCTCTGACCTACAAAATGAAAAATAAATGTGAGTTTTTTCAAGCCACTTAGTTTGTGACAATTTATTACAGAAGCAACAGGAAACTAATATGGAGGGTGGAGGAATTTTAGATGAGAAAGTACTATTATTCCCCTGAATTTTAGATGCAAAATTTTGAGTCCCAACTAAAGGAAATTAATTATGTCTATACAGAAATACTGTGTTATAAGACAGTCTCATAATTTAGAGTATGAAGAAGACAATAAGGTGAAGTTTCTGTTTGTTTCCTTTAATGACATTATTACTTCTTTCACCCCTCCCCCAGAATGGATGTGAAGCACTGGTTGACTGCACTTATCGTCATACAGCATGTGGCTTTAAAAACTAAAAAGTTGGCCTAATAAAGGAATTTTTCTGAGAAAATGTTCTTTTTCTCACAGACATGAGATGAATATTTCACATAACTCAACTGACAAAAGCATCCTCCCTGTTCTAGCATAATTTTTCATGTAAAAAGTCCAAGAACTTTTTAAAAAATCCAATAAAAGGGAGTTAGCAAGCAAAGAAATCTATCAGAAAATGGTTTAAATCTATCAGACAATGGCTTAAATGTGGGACTAGCACATGGATGTTTTTAACTGAGCTAAGTGCTATTTTCTGTGGTCTCCTGTAGAATTCAAACAGTTGTGTCTCTTGCAGTAAACCGCCTCATATTAGTGTCTCTGGCACCATGTGGCAGAGCTTTAGTGTTCGTGCCAAATTCCTGAGGGGTGTCAGACACATCATGTGAGCATATTTCATAATAAGCCCCATACATGTTTTTATTAAATATTACAGTAAATCCTCACCTGCATAAGTCTGAATAATATATTTCTGTGCTAAATCCCTCACCAGGCTATGATCTATATGGAGACTAAAAGTGCCTCAAGAACATTTCATTTTTAGTACTTTGTTCCAGTGACTTTAATCTACAGCTTACTTTATGCGCAAAGTATACACCAATATCTCTAATGAGGCCTAAACCTATTTGGCTTAAAATACCATTCTCCAGGGAAATGAAATGTGGTTACTATGATGAAGTCAGCTAGTAACATAAAAACGATGTTTAGTGATTGATTAATTTCATTTGTAAGGCTGCAGAGCAGAGAACCAAGACAATTGCCTGAATCCTTTGTTCCTTATACCATTTCCACCCATTGACAGGCACCATTTGGTTGGCTCCTAGAGCTGAGCTTAGGGGCCTCCCTAGAGAAAAGTTTTCACACTGATGGGGCTCTCTTCCACCCCTGGCCCTCAAGCTCTGTCCTTGGTCACACAAATAAACACTCAGGAACAGTTCTCTCTGGTGTGCTAAGACCATGCATTCAAGTCCTTTACTCATGATCCTTCATTTCTGACTTTCTGTCTTGGATGACTCAGAAAGACTAAAGAGCAGGAAGAATATTTTCCTCCTTATGCATCGTCCATAATTTTGTGTGCACCTCATGGCTATTTCAGTCACCTAGAGGCACAATATTGCTGCATAACGAATGATCCCTAAAACGCAGGGGCTTACAGCAATAAACATCTTCCCTTACCTTTGTGGATGTGTATGGGATATGGGTTAGCTAATTAGCTCTCTTTCAGGGTTGGCTGGCCTTGGCTCCTGGGTGTAGGTTCAGTTCCAGTCTGTCCCACGTGTCTTTGTTCTGGAACTAGGCTATGGGCATGTTCTTCTCCTGGTGGAGCACCAGCAAGCAGAACTCACATGTTTCTGGTCTCTGCCTGTGTCAACAACACCCCATTACCAAAGCAAGTTGCATGTCCAGGCCCAAAGTCGAAGAGTCGGAAAAATACACTTCACTCACATAAGAGGAAGCAAGTCAAGGAAAGGAATGTTATTATCTTTTATGAGAAAATGAAGACTTGACATTAAAAGTTCAATCTGTCACAATGGCCAATACCTATAGGATATGTTGTGCTTCCTGGTGAACTTATTCCTGGCATGATCGGAGTAGAAGGTTAAAAAAAAAAAAAAAAAAAAGCAAACTGCAGTAGAATAGCAATAAGTTCCCAGCGATAAATTAAATTAAGCAGGTGTACATTTACATAACATTGGGTAGTTTTACTAGCTAGCATCCTTCATTCTTGTATTTTAAGTATAATTACAATACATTGATACCTTCTTTTATAGTTACACTCCAATTTCCCCCTGTAGATATTATGCTATTAGCACTGAGGTATTTAAAAATAAGCTAGCACTGGAGCTAAAAAGACCTGAATTTTAATCACATTCCTACCATGTATTTACTAAATAACCCCGAGTAAGACCTTCTGAGCTTCTTGGCCTAGGTTTCTTCATCTTTAAATTACAGTGATATCTTTACTGCAGAGTTCTGCAAGGCTTAGACAGTACACATGACAGTTCTGGCACATAGTAGGGCTTCAAAAGATGGGAACTGATTTGTCCTGAGTTTCTCCACTCCTGTCTGTCCCTTCATTCAGAATCCACCACAGACATTTGTTTGTTTTTTGAAATTGTCAATGGACATCTGACCATCTGTCCATTTTGACCATTTGTCAGTGGTCATGCCACTTACACAGCAGAAGCCCTATAAATTTGTCAAATAAATAAGTAAAAGAATGAATGGAGTAAACCCACACAACAACTTGAGGCCATGACACGGGGCTCCAGGAGCACAGCATCTGGAGAGCTTTCTCGCAGATGGGCAAGTCCTTCCTCTGCTCTCCTTCCTGTGCTTATCTCAGGGGAAACGGATGTAATTCCAGGCACATCAGTCGCTAATTGTACAATCAGATTTCAACCAGGCTACGGAGAAAAACAGACCCCACCCCCTGCCTGGGTGCTTTAAAGGTCAGTAGGGTTTAGAAACTTTAAATATTCCATTGGAAGAAAGAATCCCTTGCGATCCTGTATTTCACCTCAAACTTAAATGTCTGACCCCACTTCAACCTTTTAATACAGTGATTTTCAACCTTTTTCATCTCGTGGCACATAAACTCATTACTACAATTTTGCATCACACCGAAGAACATATTAATTTTGTTGCCAATCTGACAAAAATATAGGTATAATTTTGACTCATTCACACCAGACAGCTATTGTGTTGGCTGTTGTCATTTATTTTATTTGACAATCTAAGGGAAAAGAGGCCAGTGCCCCTGACTAAATAATCAGGTATTACATGTTTTAAAAATTCTTGCAGCACACCAGTTGAAAATTGCCATCCTAATATATATCATAAATATAACTTACTGATAAATTATGTAATCAATAGACTAACACACTATTGCAAGAAGATAGGATTCATCTCTCTTTTTCATCACTGTGTTCTTAGTGCTTGGCACCGAAAGTCCTATAAATTTGTCAAATAAATAAATAAAATAACTAATGGACTAGACCCAAATTTCAAACAAATTAAAGGAATTCCTAAACCCATTAATTTTTTTAAACATATTTTATTGATATTTTACAGAGAGGAAGGGAGAGGGATAGAGAGCTAGAAACATCGATGAGAGAGAAACATCGATCAGCTGCCTCCTGCACACCTCCCACTGGGGATGTGCCCGCAACCAAGGTACATGCCCTTGACCGGAATCGAACCCGGGACCCTCCAGTCCGCAGGCCGACGCTCTATCCACTGAGCCAAACCAGTTTCGGCTAAACCCATTAATTTTTATTTCTCAACTCAAAAGACATATTTATTACTCTCTTCCATATAATCTTTAAGCTGTTATTTCAAATGATTTTCATCCTAGGCATTAGTATTTGAATTATAATAAACTACTCTTTGCAATTTACTGTGTAATAGCTCAATTTTCTACTTTGTACATATGCAGCACTTAGGGGTTAAAAAGAAGGTTATTATAATCTAACCAGAAATACTAGTATATTTGAAATTATACAATGAATAATGTTAAAATAAAGCTCTAATTATTCCACAGTTTGATCTTTAAATAATTGGACTTTAACTTTTAAAGTCTCATAAAATGATATAATTTCTCTTAGATTTAATATTTATTGTACTTTCTTTAGAATAAAAGCAAATATTTGGCAGTCATTTAAAGGGATTAGCATAAAATCACACCAGAATTTGAAGTGAAGTACCTGTTCAAGGGCTGCCAAGGAATTCATTAATCCATGAAGTTATGTGTGTGTGCATGTGTGCACACGCATCTGTAGACATAATATATAATACATTCTAATCCATAATCCATTACTTGATATAAATATGTATCTAATATATAACTATATGTAATTTTTATGTATATAGTTTTTTATATAATGCAGATCTAAAGCAAAAGTACAAATATATATATGTATGTATAGCCTATATAGGCAGTCCTCGCATTATGTACGTCATTTCGTGGTTACATTGCCATCTCCCATTTACAGTATATATATAAAAAAAAATTTCCGATATGTGCTTCATGTTTTTTATTATTTATTTACCACAAGTAAAGGTCAGGAATTATCTTTCTTTTAAATTTTTTTTACTGTTTCACTTCATTACTGCTGTGTACGTGCTCCATGTGAGTGACGTAGGTGCTTATATAGGTGGGTTCCGACTTACGGCGAAAACCACGTTACGTCATGCCATAGGAACGAATCTCCGACATAACCCAAGGACCTACTGTATAATAAAAGGCTAATACACAAATCGACCAGTGGAATGACCAGTTGCTATGACGTGCACTGACCACCAGGGGGCAGATGCTCAAAGCAGGAGCTGCCCCCTGGTGGTCAGTGTGCTCCCTGAGTTGCATCTCTATCCCCAGTAGGGGGCATGCAGGAGGCAGCCGATCAATGATTCTCATCATTGATGTTTCTATCTCTCTCCCCCCTCTCCCTTCCTCTCTGAAATCAATAAAAATATATTTAAAATAAAAAAACAAACAACCCCAAGTGCTTCAAATGTGCAGCTAAATTTGAGAACACATGATATATCCACCCATGACATAGATGATGTCAAGAGTAGTGGAGAAAAAAAATTCAGTGAGTCAGTTGCTAAGATCTTCTACACAGAAAGCAGAATGACTGGGTGGATAGCAAATGAAAGCAGTCTAGTATAATCTCAAAGGAATTGGGATTTCTGAAAGAGAAACAATGCTGAGAAAGTAGAAGAATGTCCATTTTCCTATTCCCATTTCCAGGGCCTGGAAATGTGGGCTGTGGAAGCAAAAACAACCACCTTTGAAAGGCACCAGGTAAGCAGTTTGTAGTGGGGAGCGCTAGGTCTGAGAGCAAGAAGGTGAAGGTATTTTTAGAGAAGAGTTGAAGGTAAAGGAGATTATGCTGTTCCAGTTCTGAGTTCCAGTAACCACATTGGCAGGGCCTGCAGATTTGCCAGAGATGGGAGAGTGGGTCAAGATAAGGGGTGTAGCCTGGCCAGTTTGGCTCAGTGGATGGAGAATTGGCCTGCAGAATGAAGGGTCCCAGGTTCAATTCCAGCCTAGGGCACATGCCCAGGTTGTGGGCTCAATCCCCAGTGGAAGGCATGCAGGAGGCAGCTGATCCATGATTCTCTCTCATCATTCATCATTGATGTTTCTCTCTCTCTCTTCCTCTCCTTTCCTCTCTGAAATCAATAAAAATATTTTTTTAAAAAAGATAAGGGGTGTACAGAAATGTATGGATGAGAGTTCCTGCGTTGATCTGAGAGGCTTGGACTTCTGGTGGCAACTGAGGCCAATGAAAGTGTGGAACATGATTAGTCTCCTGTCCTCTTAGGGAAAGGGGGAAATTAATTCTAAGGATAGCTCCTACTTGGGATAGAGTACTTAGGTATTATGTGATGATGAAGCAGGTGGGAGAACTGGGACGATGGGCTCTGAAGCTCCTTAAGTTGGACCAAGGACAGTGTCAGTAGGGGGGAGGAGAACAGTCCAGCAAGGAGTAAAATATGGGCCTCCCTTAAAGTCTTTTTTTTTCTGTTATTAATCCTCACCTGAGGATATTTTTCCATTGCTTTTTCAGAGAGCGTGGAAGGGAGGGAGAGAGAGAGAGAGAGAGAGGAAGAGAAAGGGAGGGAGAGAAAAACATTGATGCAAGGGAGACACATCGATTGGGTGCTTCCCTAATGAGCCCCTACTGGGGGCAGGGAGTGAACCCACAACTCAGGAACGTGTCCTTGACTGGGAATTGAACCTGAGACCCTTTGATGCATAGGCCAAAACTCTAACCATTGAACCACACTGGCCAGGGCCCTTACAATCTTTGACACGAGTAGTTAAATGGTCTGAATCTCAGGATTTATTGAATTGTATTTCAATCATCTATGTGTCTGTCTACAACTTGGCTTAAAGTTACCCCCACAGAATCATTTTATTATTTATCTTTGCACCCCTAGTACCTAGCACAGTGCCTGGTGTAAAGGAGGTGTTAATAAATGTTTGATGTACTGAAATGAAATGGTTAAAAAGCCAAAGGCAAAATGTTGTTGTGTCCAGAGTGAAATAACGAAGTGAAACACAATATTTTTAAAGAAATTCTAGATTGTAACTTTACCAGGCTGGACCTACTGCTAAGTACCCTTAGATTTCTAACCACAAACAGCACTTTTATTTTTTACTCATTAAAAGAATTAAATTAAAATAGTTTCTGCCAGGAATCGGTGCTATAATATATGTGTTTAAGTATTACATTAAGAAATCAATATTTCTAGCTTGCACTAAGTACATTAAGCATCCTTTAATTCAAAAGCATGAACAGTGTGGTATACTTAAGATTAATTTCCTGAAATGCAAAGATATATTTGATCGGCTAATCTGAGGAGACAATGAGAGCCTTTTAGATGTAAACTTTTTGCTCAGGAAGGGAGAGGAAGAGATAGCAACATCAATGATGAGAGAAAGTCATGGATCAGCTGCCTCCTGCACACCCCACACTGGGGATCGAGTCCGCAACCCAGGCTCTGACCAGGAATTGAACCGTGACTTCCTGGTTCCTAAGTTGACGCTCAACCACTGAGCAACACCGGCCAGGCAATTTTTTTTTCCTTTCTTTGGAGTTTGTTGTTTGGAATTGGGGCAATCTAGTAGAAAGCAATAGCAAAGAGACTCCCTGCTCCAAGAATCTCTTCAGCCTCTTGTAAGATCCTGTTGTAGTTCTCTTTTATTCATAACTAGAGGCCCAGTGCACAAAAATTCATGCACTTGTGGGGGGATCCCCTCAGCCTGGCCTGCCCCCTCACAGTCTGGGAGCCCACAGGAATGTCCTACTGATGGCTTAGGCATGCTGCCCGCCTAAGCCACAGTCTGGCCTCCATCTGTGGGAGGTGACCAGGCTGATCAGGGGAAGGCGCCGCCCCCATCACCCTGCTGCTGCTGCCGCTGCTGGCTGCCACTGCTGCCTGCCTTCGGCCCTCGCAGCTGGCACAGCTTTTGTCCAGAAGGATGTCCGGAAGGACATTCAGCTGTCTGGTCTAATTAGCATATTATGCTTTTATTATCCTATATAATAAAAGGGTAATATGCAAATCGACTGAACGGCAAATTCGCTGGTTGCTATGATGCACACTGACCACCAGGGGGAAGACACCCATGCAGGAGCTGCCCCCTGGTGGTCAGCACGCTCCCAAAGGGGGCGTGTCGCTCAGCCAGAAGCCGGCTCAAGGCTGGCAAGCGCAATGGTGGTGGCAGGAGCCTCTCCCACCTTGTCAGCAGCACTAAGGATGTCCCCCAATGGCTCCTGGACTGTGAAAGGGCGCAGGCTGGGCTGTGGGACACCCCCCTGCCACCGATTGCATGAATGTTGTGTACCGGGCCTCTAGTTATAATGTATTTCAAAAAAAGTAAATGCCAGGTGTTTAATATAATATTATGGTTCTCTAGAATATTTTTTTTTCATTTTCTCATGTTGCATATCAAAGTGAACTCCAAAGTTAAGAATTTATTTAAGGAAAAATAAAAGAAAAAAATTGAAGAACAAGGTAGTCCTATCTGGATACAACCCAGATGCAATAAAAAATCTCAAAGGGAAGTGTTCAAATACAAAACATTTTAAAATCACATATATGTAAATTTCAAAACACTTGAGAGAAAAAATATTTTCAACAAATGTGAAAATGGGTTAAAATCCATATTTAAGTATATAAGAAAAATAACTCAAATAGCTAAGAGATAAAAGAATATGAAGAACTTCACACAAAAATAGATATAAATTGTAAAGAAAATCCGCCCTAACTGGTTTGGCTCAGTGGATAGAGTGTCAGCCTGCAGACAGAGAGGTCCCAGGTTTTATTCTGGTCAAGGGCATGTACCTTGGTTGTGGGCAATCCCCAGTAGGAGGTGTGCAAGAGGCAGCTGATTGATGTTTCTCTCTCATCGATGTTTCTAACCCTCCAGCCCTCTCCCTTACTCTCTGTAAAAAATCAATAAAATGTATTTAAAAAAAAGAAAAAGAAAATCCTATATAATAAAAAGTGAATATGCTAATTGACTGTCACACCCTAACAAATATGGCGGCACCCACAGCCAATAAGGAGGGAGTATCCTAAGTGACTGCCATGGCCTCAAAGATGATGGCGCCCAGTCCCCTCAGCCCCACCGGGGCAGCAGGCACGTGGCACGGCCGGGCCCGCCCCCAGGTGGGTCCGGCCGCTCCACCCGCCTGCCTCTGGAGTCCCCCAGTACCCTCAGCCCCCCAGCCATCCAGGGCCAGCCCAAGGTGCAGGCAAGCCTCAGATGTCAGCTGCCCAGCCGCCTAGGGCTGGCCCAATGGACGATCAAATGACTGAACAAGCAGGCTGCATGGGGCGACCAGGCCAGCAGGGGGGTTAGTGAGGGACGACTAAACGACTGAACAAGCAGGCTGCATGGAGCAACCAGGCCGGCAGGCTGGCGGGGGGGGGGGGCAGTTGGGGGTGACCAGGCCGGCAGGGGGGCAGTAAGAGGCAACCAGGCTGGTGGAGGGTGTAGTTGGGGGCAACCAGGCCAGCGGGGTGGGGGCAGTTGGGAGTGACCAGGCCAGTGCAGGGGGGGGGGGGGCGGCAGTTAGGGGTGACCAGGCTGGTGGGAGGGGGTAGTTAGGAGTGACCAGGCCGGCAGGGAGGGGGCAGTTGGGGGTGACCTGGCCAGCAGCGGGGGGCTGTTAGGGGCAACCAGGCTGGCGGGGGGGTGGGGGGTGGAGTTAGGGGCGATCAGGCGGGCAGGCAGGTGAGCGATTAGGAGCCAGCGGTCCAGGATTGTGAGAGGGGGCATGCTGGGTTGAGGGCAACCATTGTAATTTAGGGCAACCATTTTGGAAAGCTACATTGAAATGTCATTGTATTAAAGTTCATATCTTTATATTTAAAAATTCTAGTTCCTAAGTAAAAACATCAATAGAGTGAATTCAGAATGTTCCAAGATGTTCATTTTGGTTTTGTTTATAATTGGAACAATCTGTATAATTTACAACCAAGAGATGTTATAGTATTACTAGTGGCCTGGTGCACAAAATTCGTGAACGGGGGGAGGGGTGTCCCTCAGCACGGCCTGCACCCTCTCCAATCTGGGACCCCTCAGGGGATGTCAGCAGTCGGACATCCCTCTCGCAATCTGGGACTGCTGGCTCCTAACCACTCACCTGCCTGCCTGTCTGATTGTCCCTAACCACTCTGTCTGCCAGCCTGCTCACCCCCAACTGCCTCCCCTGCCGGCCTGCTCGCCCCCAACTGCCCCCCCTGCCAGCCTGCTCACCCACAACTGCCCCCCCCCTCCGCTGGCCTGATCACCCACAATGGCCCTCCCCACCGGCCTGATCACCCACAACTGCCTTTTCCTCTTGGCCCCTAACCGCCTCTACTTCGGCCCCACCACCATGGCTTTGTCCAGAAGAGCATCCAGAAGGTCTTCTGGAAGGTCTCCTAGTCTAATTAGCATATTACCCTTTTATTAGTATAGATAGAGGCCAGTACATGGGTGGGGGCCGGCTGGTTTGCCCTGAAGGGTGTCCCAGATCAGGGTGGGGGTTCCCTTGGGGGCGGGGCGGCCTGGGCGAGGGGCCTGTGATGGTTTGCAGGCTGGCCATGCCCCCATTGGGGTGGAGGTCCCCACTGGGGATGGTGCCAGCCTGGGCAAGGGGCTGGGGCAGTTTGCAGGCCAGCCACGCCCCCATGGGGTGAGGGTCCCCACTGGGGTGTGTGGCCAGCCTGGGTGAGGGTCTGGGGGCTGTTTTCAGGCTGGCCACGCCCTCTTCAGGGGGGGGGGGTCCCTGCTGGGGTGCCTGGCTAGCCTGGGTGAGGGGCTGATGGCTGTTTGCAGGCTGGCCACGCCCCCAGCAGGGACCCTCACCCCGATGGTGGCGTGGCCAGCCTGGGTGAGGGGCTGAGGGCCGTTTGCAGGCCCCTCCCTTGGTGGCCAGCCAGGACGACCCAAGCCTCCCGCGCGCTCAGGCTGGCTCCGTGGCCGCCGCCTACAGGCCCCTCCTTCAGTGGCTGGCCAGGGCAGGTGGGAAGCTTGGCTTCCTCCATTGCCAGGGGCGAGCCAAGCCTCCTGCCCACTCCAGCTGGCTTTGTGGCCGCCGCCATCTTTGTCCCACTAATTTGCATATTCCCTCCTGATTGGCTGTGGGATGTTGCAGAGTGACAGTCAATTACCATATTTCTCTCTTATTAGTATAGATGTGTATGTGGCATTCTTGGACTACCATAGTACATGGCAGTGCAACAACTCCATGGAGCTATTAAAAGTAACACTTATGAAGTCTATGTAGTCACATGAAAAAATATTTATGGAGATCTATGAAAAAATAAATAAGTTTTAAATTGTATGTGCACTGAGATTATACCCCAAAATATGTGGAATTTGGACTAAGATAAAATGGGACTACAAATTTTTAATATAATCATTTCAAAATTAATCATAGTAGTAGCTGATATTTACTAAGTACTTATTAGTATAAGTACCTTATATATTTTATCTAATGTAATTCTCAAACAACCCAATTAAGTAGGTGCTATCCATATCACCATTTTATAGATGAGGAGATTGAAACCCAAGGAAGTTTAATAACTTTTTTCAAGGTCACTCAGCTACAAAGGAGGCACAGACAGAATTCAACCTCTGGCAACCTCGTCTCAAGATGAGAGAAAGATGAATTATTCTCTTTTCAAGTTGTCCTAGACTATGGTTTTTCCACTGCTTAAATGATTAACAAAGGAGAGATTTTCCATAAACTTATCCATTCAGAGAAATGGTGTAGAAAGTAAGTCTCTTTAGTTCTTTGCCAAATTCCATTAGGATTTCTCTAACTCTTTAAGAATTATGTAGTTTTAAGAATTGAGAAAAACCAGGAATAGAACTCTATCCTTACTATCATTCCTAATAAGCCAGCCTCTGCTATAACTTATCCAGGGAGAGTTAATACAGCCGGCTCTGCAGAGCAGTCAGCTCTGTGCTGCATGCTGGGATAAAGATTATGACCATGCGTTCTCATGTACACTGCTCTTTGTGAACACTACACTGCATTGCAGGTGAAAGCTTCCACATGGAGAAAACTGCAGTCACCCCTCCATCCCACTCAGTGGCAGGAGATATGTTCCCAGATCCCCAGTGGATGCCTGACACCCTGGATAGTACCAAACCCCATATAGACTATGTTGTTTCCTACACACACATCCCTCTGATAGAGTTTAATTTATAAATTAGGCACAGTAAGTATCTAACAACACTAAAACAAAATGGAAAAATTATAACAATACACTGTTCTAACAGTTACGTATATATGGTCTCTCTCTCAAAGTGTTTCACTGTACTGTAATCAACTTTCACTTAAAGGAAGCACATTTACGGCTTCTCTTTACCATATCTGAACTGCCATCATCACTACTCTTGCGCTTTAGGGCCATTATTAAGTAACATAGGGCTACTTGAACACAAGCACTTCAATACCACAGCAGTGGATCTGATAAGCAAGGTGGTGACTAAGCGGCTAATGGGCGTAGAGCAGGGGTGGGCAAACTTTTTGACTCGAGGGCCACATTGGGTTCTTAAACTGGACCGGAGGGCCGGAACAAAAGCATGGATGGAGTGTTTGTGTGAACTAATATAAATTCAAAGTAAAGGAGCAGAGGGGAGAGCAAGAGAACCGGATAGAACAGCCGGATCCGGCCCGCGGGCCGTAGTTTGCCCAAGGCTGGCGTAGAGCATCAACAGCGTGCACACATGCTGGACGAAGGGATGAATCACCTCTTGCGAGGGGCTACAGGAGACTTCATCACTCTACAGAGAAAGGTGAGTGATTCAAAACATGCCTCATTTACTGGAATTTTCCATTTCATCTTTTTGGATCACGGTGGACCGCGGGTAACTGAAACCACAGAAAGCAAAACTGTGCATAAGAGGGGACTCCTGTACAATGAAATCACAGGAAATCCCGTTTCCTGTGGTATAAATGCAGAGGCACAGGCTAGGAAACAATGTCATAACAATTGGGTATTTATTTCCCTTTCATAAAGAAAAGCCCGCAGGGAATTATACCTTGGGCATTTGTGCCAGATGACATAGCATTCTTTTTGCTTTTACTCAACAACAAAGGTATCCGAGTGTCAACCCAAAGGTATCTACACATACCCAGTATAGATTTCTTTTAGAGGAACAAGCCATTGATTTTCTTGCACAGGAATTTGTTGACATTTTCAGTAGGCCTATAGAATACTGATTCATCTCCCCAAACTAGTCCTCTTCTCTAGCTCATTCCTAAGAATCAGTATTATTTTTTTAAATATATTTTTATTGATTTCAGAGAGGAAGGGAGAGGGAGAGAGAGAAACTTCAATGATAAGAGAGAATCATTGATCGGCTGCCTCCTGCACACCGCCTACTGGGGATCGAGCCCACAACCAGGCACGTGCCCATGACCGGAATTGAACCCAGGACCCTTCAGTCTGAAGGCCGACGCTCTATCCACTGAGCCAAACCAGCCAGGGCTCTTTTTTTTTTTTTTTTAATAGATTAAGATTTAAATATTTCAGCAATAATGAAAGCGACCTGTGATAGAAGGAAATAGCAAATGCATAAAGATTAATTTTCAGCTAAAACAAGCTTGTTGAACTACCTTTGCGTTAGAAATTGCTTTCGTTCTCTGGAAATACTAATGACTATTTGGACTTCGTTGGGTTTTTCCCTTAGATTTTTATCTGGGTGACCTGGATGGTGTACAAGATGTTGAGCAAATTGTTCAGTAGGTAGGAGGAAGTCACTAATTTATCCTCCCTGCTTTACTGACTACCAAGCTAATTCATTTAGAGGCGAGGTGTCAGAAATGCCTTATCCACAGTGACCAGCAGTTAGACCATGTGGCCTCGGGACAGCATGATGTCGGCAGCCAGAGTCAGGACTAAGCCTTGCTAATATTGTCAACTTTGAGTAAGTCATTTCAACTCTCAGTCCTGCTTTTGTTCAGTGGCCAGCTGAGGAAAGGACAATGGTTAAAATCTACTCCAAGGCACATCTGCAAAACATTTTCAGATTCTTCTAATGGGGTCCTGGCCAGTTTGGCTCAGTGGATAGAGCATCAGCCTGCAGACTGGAAGGTCCTGGGTTCAATTCCAGTCAAGGGCATGTACCTTGGTTGCGGGCACATCCCCAGTGGGGGGTGTGCAGGAGGCAGCTGATCGATGTTTCTTTCTCATTGATGTTTCTAACTCTCTATCCCTCTCCCTTCATCTCTATACAAAATCAATTAAAAAATATATATATATATATAAATGTTTTTTAAAAAGATTCTTCTAATGGGATTTTTTTCTTTAAATTACATGATCTATGCTATGTTGAGGGGGATATATATATATATATATATATATATATGGCATATTTATATATGATATATTGCATAATTAACTTAATATATTTAAAGAGGCACTGCTATGTTGAGGGAGAAACTTTATATATCATATACATGGCATATTATTTGATGCCAGTTGAGACTTCCCTTAAAACAAACAAAACCGTCAGCCCTAGCTGGTTTGGCTCAGTGGATAAAGCATAGGCTTGCGGACTGAAGGGTCCCAGGTTTGATTCCCATCAAGGGCACGTACCTCGCTTGCAGGCTCAATCCCCAGCCCTGGTCAGGGCACGTGTGGGAGGCAACCAGTCAATGTGTCTCTCTCACATCCATGTTTCTCTCTGTCTCTCACCCTCCCTTCCACTCTCTCTAAAAGAAATTTTAAAAAATAAAAAAATCAATGGAAAAATACCCTCGGATGAGGATTAACAGACAATAAAAACAACCAAAAAGTCAATAATATTGCGATAACTATGTATGGTTCTGGATGGAAACTGAAAATATTAAGGGAACAGTGTGAAAATTAAATGATTATCTAACCACTATGCTGTAAACCTGAAACTAATACAAAATAATATTGAAAGTAAACTGTAATTGAAAAATAAAAAACAAAACAAAAAAATCCGTAGTATTTTAAGTTTATTTTTAAGAAAGTGAATCAACTTAGGAAGGGTTTAAAGAAAGATTGATTGAGGTAGAGGATGTTTTGCAAATAAAGTTTGATTCCGTGTGAAGTTTGTAACACTTAATTTGAAAAAAAGTACAGGAAAGATCTCACAGACCTCAATTTTTACAGCTTACATTTTTTTCCAGTTAATGGTTTTGATTTTCTTCTGAAGCATCCATCTTATATAAAAACTGCTGTTTGAAATTTTAACCCTGCTATGTGGCTTCTGTAAATGCTTGCTTGCTTAAATAATAAGGAAAATAAGACTACTCCCACTTCAGAGAGGCCATTATACCTTCCCCGGACGAAATTAGCAGTGCTGGCACCAGGCCAGGCCTTTGGTTGAGGTCTCAAAGCCCCAGCACATAGGGGCTCTTTAAGAACTTGCAAAGGAGGCCGGAAACACCCCATATTTGGGAGACAAAGAAGGTAAAAACATATAAATAGGGAAAGTTCCTCCATGTTGGGGCCCAGAATTTGAGAGACATTTTCCTCTGGACCCGCACGTAATAAATGTAACTCCATCTCTCTGAGTATTGCTTGGTTCTTCTCCGGTTTTCTGTAACAATTCAAGTGATCATGAAGTGAAATACATGGAAGTGTCTGCTGCCTTCTGGGAAAGGGAGTTTACTTCTCAAAGCTATGGGTCTTTTGCTAGGATTTAATCTCTACATAAAGTGCAAGTTTAGAATATATTCGCCTCTCATTGGCCGCATCTAGCTGCAAGGTTCTATTATGCTTTTGTCCGCAAAATTATTACTAGGGCATTCCCACAGAAAAATTTTGGGGGAAATATACTCTCATTTGCTTCTTTCCAAAGACTGATTGTTTGAACCCACAAATCAGAATTCATGGCTTCTTCTGAGCCAGGAGCCCCCTCACCCCCAACTCTGCCCCTGAGGTACACTCTGTGTGACTCTTCTCTGAATTGCAGTTGTGTGTGTGTGCAGGTTGATTTCCTCCACTAGACTATAAGCTCCTTGAAAGCCAACATCTGTGTCTTATTTAAATGTACCCTTTCTACAAATATTTACAATAGCAATAGACCCCCTAAAAGCAGAGCATTGGCAAGAACTATGCACATAGCAGGTTCTTCACATTTGTTCAACAAATTTTAGGTGTAACACAGAAGTTGATACTTGGTTTCTCAGAGGTGGGCATAGCTCAGAAGAAGTCTCTTTCTTCTCTCCAACCCATGACACCCAAACTAGCCTGTGCCCTGGTTTGGTTCTGAACCCAGCACAGCTGTTTCTGCTTTGCATCTGCTAATCTGTCAGGGGCCTGAACCACAAGCCAGAAAAACCCTCCATTTATTTATATCTACCACCCCAATTTAAGTCATGTGCCCTTTCCCTGGGAAGTCTGAAGATGGGGGGCTGTCTCTACCAGTAAGAGCAGGTTTTAGATAGCAAAACCCACTCCGCTTGTTTTGTAACAGCCCCTTCTTCTCTTGAAATATACGCATCCCCTTTAGCCCTTTCCGGGGGTGTTAAGATCTGATTTTACTTCATTATCAGTCCTTAAAGGAGCTGCCCAACTAGACTGAATTCTCCTCTTAAAGTCCTAGACCACTTGCAAACCTTTAAAAGTAACACAGAGGTGCCTAGAAGATTGATCACTCTTCCATAACCAAATTAAAGGTCACAATTTTCAAAGAATGGATTCAATTTTCTAATAAAATCTTACAGTAAAAGCCAATGATATTTAATTGCCCTGGTGTGTGTCCAGTCACTTCTTATGATAAGACGTCTGTTAAAAGCTGAAGACAATTTTGCATCTTTTCCCTCAAGCCATTCTCCACACAAAAATGCAAATTAGATCACGGTAGAATCTCCTCCTTGAAACACGTCAACGCTGTGTGCCCCATAGAATAAAGCCAGAACTCCGCGGTGAGTTATATAAAGACCAGAGACACACATGCTGATCGACTGGAGAGGGAGGGGTCTGGGACAACCTGGTGCTACACGTCGTGCCTTGGTGCTGTGAGGGGAATGAAAACAGTCTTATTGCAAGACCATCCAAATTTTCTGGAAAGCCGAGAAATCAGATTTTTCCATGTAAAACCTCCTAAATTTTAAATGTTGATGCCTTGTTTTTTAGAAATGCTGAATGAGCTGAAAAACACCCATCAAATTTCCAAATTCAGTCCACCGGCCCCACTTTGGACTCTGATGTTCACCCACCTGTATGACTTCACCAAACACACTGCCACCTAAACACCTACCTGAGCTCTGTTCAGAGTCGGATAACCGTAGCGCTGGAAATGCATCACCCTGGGTCTCACTTCGGGCCTTCAGGCACTGGCTCCCCAGCCCCGCCTTCAGTCACCTGTTGACAAGCCCCTTCTTGCCCCTCCCCGCGTTTTAACTTACTTCTTGCCAGATTCAGCTGTAACCAGGTTGAGCGGACAGGAACTCAAGGGACCAAAGTGTCCAACTGCAAAGAAGAAATCAACACGTAATTGCCAAATAGTGATATAAGCAATGGCTAAGCCTCCCATGGAGAGGCAGAGCTTTGGATAGGAATCCCCTGTCCCCTTTCAGTGCGATAAGTAAATAAAACTACCTGGCCACAACAATGTCTCCTTCTTGAATAGAGAACCCCAAGAGGCGAACCCCTTGAGTTCGGTCACACAAACACATATAGTCATATTTCATGATTCAACTCAAGGGCCTTTCCTCAAGACATCCCTCACCCCGGCCATACTCACCACACTGTCCCGTGTACTCCATTCCCCGAACTCTATACAACTTCCCTATTACACCTGTAGTATTTTGTTCTTTTTTATTTACCTGGACCCCCCAAAAGAATATTCTAAGCTCCCCCAAAGCGGAGACAGTATCTCGCCAATCTCTGTATTCTCAGGCCCTAATGCAGTGCCTGGTGCATCCTCACCATTAGCATATGTAATACTTACTATGTTCCTAGTGTTGCACAAGTATGAACTTGAACTTTCACACCAACCCTACACTCTCATATTCATTTCACAGCTGAGGAAACTGTAGCAGCATGTAACAAGATTTAACACCAAATAGAAGTGTCAGAGCCCATGCTTCTAGACCACATTTCCTCCCATATGGAGCTGTGTTATTGTCACAATGATATGCCACCAACTTCTTGTCTTCTCTCATTCTCCCAGCATATCCCCTGACAAAACAGGCTCAACAGGAAAGGATGGACATTCCAGAGCGAGCTAAGCTTGCCAGCAAAGACCAGGTAAGAAACCCAAGGACATCAGCTAAGAAAGGGGCTTGCACTAAAAAGATCCAGGATGGCACCCCAAACCCTTTCCCGAGTGACCTTTGAGGAACTTCCACTCACTAGTATGCTAAAGACCATACCACGTGGAGACGTAACATTAAAATGAGACATGTGTGCCGAAACCGGTTTGGCTCAGTGGATAGAGCGTCGGCCTACGGACTGAAGGGTCCCGGGTTCGATTCCGGTCAAGGGCATGTACCTTGGTTGCGGGCACATCCCCAGTGGGTGGTGTGCAGGAGGCAGCTGATCGATGTTTCTCTCTCATCGATGTTTCTAGCTCTCTATCCCTCTCCCTTCCTCTCTGTAAAATATCAATAAAATATATATATTTTTTTAAAATGAGACATGTGATGTATAGCCAGGCATGTTCCAAGCATGTTTAGGAACTGTGCCTGTTCCCCACAATGCAAAGTCTCCACTTTTTTCTTGGAAAGCCATACTCCTGAACCCACAGACCTCCCTCCAATCCTGAGGACTTCTGACTTCCTCAGATTGGGGCGAAGGTATCTGTAGAGCATAAGCTCATCCTTCTGCATTCTTTGATCTAAGAATGAAGTTTCTGCTCTGCTTTACCAACGACAGTCTTGTTCTCTTGGTGCAAGTGACACTTAGCAAAAGGACCTTATTTTGGGGTCCCTGACCCATAAGGATTGAAGACATTATTCTTTGAAGATAAAATTAAATCTAAGGGTCATTTCCTATAGTTGACGACTCTTCAGTATTTCTAATCCCTTTCTTATGTCTCTTTCAGTTGCTAGTCAAATAGAAGGTCTCGGAGAGGTTTGCCAAAAAGGCAACACTTTACTTAAAAAGTGGTCTTCTAAGAGCCGAAACCCACCTAGCCATCTGAATTCTTCTGCCCCTGATGCAGGCCTGGTGAAAACGGAGTGCAGCCTGACCCGGTGATAACCCTGCGAGGGAGTTTCTTTCCGTGCAAGCAGCAATTTAAGCAAACAGGCCCTTCTGTTTTTTCTAGTGCGCTTTGTTATTGTAGCAAAATCCATGTTGGGTTTCACGTGGGAAGTCAAACAGCCAAAGGCAGGGGACTTTTCATTATACGCAGAAATGCCACAGAATGCTTTTAATTCCCATTCAAGCAGTTATTATTTATCTCCTGGCTAAGGATGGAGGATACCTGAAAAAGACATCAGTGTTAGATGGGCCTCTGCCCCTTCACCCAGAGGGAAGTTTCACAGGCTCGTTTGAAGTTTCAGGGCAAGTGTCACTCAGAAACCAGTGGGTCTGCATTTTCCTTTGCAGTAAAAGTACTCAAACAGGAGACATTGTTCCTGCTTTAATCTGGTTATAAATATCCAACTAAAGCAGTTCAATGTTTAGAAAAGGTGAATATGTGATAATACCTAAGAGAAGCTGAGTTACTCTGTTGACACTTAACTAAGGTAGCCAAGGACAACGCAGGAAGCCATTTAGTGCGATTAATCAGTAATCCGAAAGCATTGTGTCTGTGGGCAAATGCCTTTCTCTTGGCTAACGCCTGTGAATTGATCATTGAGAAATCTGATAAAGATACATTCTTAAAGTACACAGCAAAATCCAAACGATTTCCATCAATTACAGCTCCTTTTTGTAAGTCTCAAACTTGATATTTTAAACATTTTAGTTATCACCTTGCTTCAAAATGAACAACGTACCTTTGTACCAATGGTTAAAATTCCACCTTACATTCATAAAGATATTTGAGACCTAAAAAGCTTGATCGCCTACTTAAAAACTACCCATCAGTAGTTTTTTAAATGAAGATTTCAGCCCAAATATGCTTTATTTTCCCCCCAAACTTTGTTCTATATTCCTGACACTTGAAAAGTGCTGCCATCTGCTGGCCTCTGGTATGTACTACATAAACAGTTTGGGGTCCTTGAGGAAAGAACTAAGAAAAACCACACGCATTGTCCCAGAAGCCACTGAAGTAAATTACAGTACACTTGCCTTTTAGAGTCGACCTTTAAATTACAACACCCATCTCGTCTCTCTCTCTTTTTTCTTCTTCTTTCTCATATGAAGCCAACATGACTCAAGCACTAGACAATGTTGACTTGGTTAAAAAAAAAAAGGCAAACATTTGCTGCCCCCTGCTGTTCAGGTTTTCAGGCACAGTGAACAGGATACCATCCCGTCCTTCCAGTCTGGAGGGGACAACTTGCTGCTTCTTCTTGATCTTAAGTCCATCATATGCATAAAGCTTTTAAATAAAGGGATAAATGAGTTTAATAGGAGTATCTTTCTGTTGGAGCAAGATTTGTATTTAACGCTTTAACTTAATTCTGGCAATTATTGTCAGATGGTCCAGAATAAAATGTTGCATCTGGTGCAAGATCTCTGGGGAGGCCTATATAGCTCAGCACGCTGCACGTCCTTTCTCTGACCTCTGCTCCTATTGGCCAGCAAGAGATATTTTCACAGTTTAGAGATATTTTCACAGTTTAGAGATATTTTTACAGTTTGGTCAGAAGCTGCCTCAGCGGTCGCCAATACTTCAGACCTCTTCTTCAATCCAGCCACTTGGAACATAGGGCAATACCATAGAGGTGCCTTACCTCCATGAGATGTTATGCCTCAGCTTAAAACTTGACACTTACCTCTTCTCTCCTCCTCCCTCCCTCATTTATGTAGTTGACTGGGATCTGTCTTTCAGGACCCTGATCACCTTCGCTGGAAGTTCTTTCTGGATTTTCCCAGTTTGATTAAGAACTCCCCTCTCCCATTTTCCCTCAGCATTTTAGAAATACACTAGTGGCCCTGCGCACGAATCCGTGCGTGAGTGGCTCTCTGCCGCACTGTAGCTCACTGCCCTGCCCTCCTATAGCTCTCCTCCACTTGTAGCTCGCTGCACCACCCTCCTGCTGATCAGTCGTTACCATCATGACCATATATGCATATTACCTCTTTATTACATAGGGTTTTCCACTGCACTCTCTGAAATGGTTGTTTAATCATTAATAAGCTCCTCTCCAACCTCATCCTCCTTCCAGGTCACCTGTTCCATCTCCTTGGCTTTACTGAAACCTAGTCACCATTTCCCTCCACAGGTTTCTTGTGGGGAGGCTGACAGGCCTCACATGGGACCGTGGTGGACAGTGGCATTCTCCTGGTTCCTCGCTGCCAGTTCCAAACGGTTGCTTCCATGACTTCTATAAAACTGTGATTATTGTGAGGGCTCTACCTCTCTGTGTCTCTGACCATCCTTGTGGCTTTGATTGCTAGGCCCTCCAGCAATTGGATCCTGAGTGGCCACTGTTCTCTTTCCCTCAAGCCCTGAGTGCAGAAAACACACAGGGAAAAAACAAATGAAAAAAAACAAAACAAAACACAACAGCTTCCACCCTATCTGATTATCTAATCCAGTTGTTCACCTCCTGGATCTTGCCATAACTTGGGGTTGCAATTCTTCTAAAACCTTGAGCTTTGTTGTCGCCCTCCAGGCCCTTCCCCACTTCCATCTTTCACACCCCTTCACCTCGCCATCACTGCTCTTAGATTTCCTGGAGACTTCCACCTCCTCAGTCCTTCACTTTCACCCATCACTCAGCTCCTTCCTGCGTGTTTGTTCTCTATAAGGCTGGACTCCCATGGTTGATAATATACACTCACCTGGGACCCTTTCCCCCTCCCCATGTGGGAGTCTGTACTTGTTCTTCAATAAATCTTCACCTTTGCTATAAAAAATATATATATATATACACTCACCTCCTCAACACCTTCGTTCCTTGACCCCCTAACTAATTAGTCAATCTCTACAGACTAATCAGGGAAAATATTAAGGGGTTCAGAGCAAACCTCTCCAAGAAGAGTTTTCCCTCTTGGTGGAATAATCAATGTATTTTTTTTTATGTTTAATATTCCAGAGTTGAGGGCATGTGGATTCTTTTGAGCTGATGGCAATAGAGACCCTGTGGGCTCAAGAGAAACTTCTGTCCCCACCTTAACTACCTAGAAATTTTAAATCAGGGGCCTGGCCCATAATGAGTTATTACCAGAGATAACTTTTTTTAAAAAAATAAATCTTTATTGTTCAGATTATTACAGATGTTCCTCTTTTTTCCCCCCAAAGCTCCCTCCACCTGATTCCCCCCCCCATGCCCTTACCCCCCACCACTGTCCACATCCATAGGTGTAAGATTTTTGTCCAATCTCTTCCCACACCCCTCGTGCCCCCTTCCCCCTGAGAATTGTCAGTCCACTCCCTTTCTATGTCCCTGATTCTATTATACTCACCAGTCCATTCTGTTCTTCAGATTTTTTATTCACTTGATTTTCAGATTCACTTGTTGATAGGTATGTATTTGTTGTCACTTTTGTTGTTCATAATTTTTATCTTTTACCTTTTTCTTCTTCCTCTTCTTAAAGAATACCCTTCAGCATTTCATATAATACTGGTTTGGTGGTAATGAACTCCTTTAGCTTTTTCTTGTCTGTGAAGCTCTTTATCTGACCTTCAGTTCTGAATGATAGCTTTGCTGGGTAGAGTAATCTTGGTTGTAGGTTCTTGCTGTTCATCACTTTGAATATTGAAACTATGCCACTCCCTTCTGGCCTGCATAGTTTCTGTTGAGAAATCAGCTGACAGTCATATGGGTACTCCCTTGTAGGTAACTAACTGTTTTTCTCTTGCTGCTTTTAATATTCTCTCTTTGTATTTTGCCCTTGACATTTTAATTATGATGTGTCTTGGTGTGGTCCTCTTTGGATTCCTTTTGTTAGGGGTTCTGTGCGCTTCCTGGAATTGTAAGTCTATTTCTTTCACCAGGTGGGGGAAGTTTTCTGTCATTATTTCTTCTAATAGGTTTTCAGTATCTTGCTCTCTCTCTTCTTAAGGCACCCCCATAATTCTGATGTTGGTACGCTTGAAGTTGTCCCAGAGGCTCCTTACACTATCTTCATATTTTTTTATTCTTTTTTCTTTTTGTTTTTCTGGTTGGGTGTTTTTTGCTTCCTCATATTTCAAATCTTTGGTTTGATTCTTGGGGTCCTCTAGTCTACTGTTGGATTTCTGTATATTATTCTTTATTTCAGACAAAGTGTATGCTTAATTTCTGACTGGTCCTTTTCCATTTTTTTTTTTTTGGCATTCTCATTAAGATCCTTGAAGGTCTCACTAAGTTCCTCAGAGGTCTCACTAAGTTTCTCAGCGGTTTCTAGAAGATTCTTGAGTAACCTTATAACTGTGGCTTTGAACTCTATATCCAGTAGTTTGCTTTCCTCCATTTCTTTCATTCGTGACATGTTTCTTTGTCTCCGCATTTTGACTGCTTCCCTGTGTTGACGGAGTGGCTTTGTGGGGTAGGTGACCTATAGGGCCCAGTGGCTCAGCCTCCCCAATCACCTGAGGAGGACACTCTTGGTGCACCTCTTTGTGGGCTGGGTGCACAGTCTTGTTGTAGTTAAGCCTTGTTTGCCATTGGTACACTGGGAGGAATTGATCTCCAGGCCAATTGGCTATGAGGATCAGCTGTGTCTATAATGGAAGAACTGCTGTGCTGGAGACACCCTTATGGGGCAGGGCTTGCTTCAGTGGGGCTTTGGTGCTCACTGAGTCTGCCTCTTGAGTGTGTCGCTTATGGATGTGAAGAGTTGAAATCTGGTGTCGTCTCACACTGACCACTAGGTACACTGGCTCCTGAATCTCCAAGGAGGTGCAAGTCAGCTACTGTCTGAGGCCACCCAGCAGGAGCTATAGCGAGATCTGCAGATTTCTCCTCTTTGTTTGGGGTTTGGAAGTTTTGGAGCTGTCTGACCCAGCTGCAAATTTGTTAGGTTAAGCTGTGAAAGGACAGGCCATTCATATGCAAAAGCCACTGCACACAGCTCCGGTGGGTTTGTAAATTGGGTGGGGCAGGGTCTCAGGGAATCACTAGGGTGTGGCAACCAGCGATGGTTCCAGTCAGCCCTCTCTGGTCTCTACATTTCCGTTTCCGTGTCCCCACATCCCACGCCCCAGTGCAGTAAACAATGATTCCTGCGAGCACCTCTGTGAAAAAGCCACCCTCACTTTCCGACCCGATGCCAGACAGTCCAGTTTCTCCCTGTAGGAGTCTGGGTCCCCAGAGTCTCGCCAGAAACTGGAGTTCAGAGCAGTCGGGAGCTTGTGTCTCCCTCCCACTTGAAAAAGACAACCCCATCCTCCGTTGCCAGCCCTCGCCGTGCGCGCCTCTGTACCTCTGCTTTTCCGTGCCTCTGCACCTCCTACCCAGTCTCAATGCGCTTTTTTCTTTTCTTCTAGTTGTAGAACTTCCACTCAGCCAGCTTTCCTGTGGTTCTGGGTGATAGTCGTTTTGTCTTTTAGTTGTAGTTTTGGTGTGGTTGTGAGAGGCAGCACGTACAGGTGTATACCTTATGCTGCCATCTTGGTTTCCCCAGAGATAACTTTTTATGACCTATCTCTATGGCAGGGCAAACATCTAACTCCTGAACATCTGCTCTTCTTATCAAACTACGAATTGTCCTCCTCCTCTCTATATCACATTCTTTAGCTCAGGATGTTATATATACTTTATTATACCTTTCTGTCTTTGAACCTCTCATATACAGGGAGTTCCCATATATATGCAAGTAATTAAATTTGGTTATTTTATCTTGTTAATATGTCTCATGTGGATTTAATTATTAGACCAGCCAAAAGAACCTAGAAGGGTGGAATTTCTTCTTTCCCCACTATTGTATACCCTTGCAGATGGGTACCATTTCAAATCCGCGTAATGTGACATGGCTCCACAACCATCCCAAAATTTACCATCTATCCTCAAACCCATTATGCAACCCCCACTTTGTGGAGAAAATTGGGCCATCAGGAGAGATGTCCTATAGGTTCACAACACCTACTCTTTATATATATTTGTATTGATTTCAGAGAGGGAAAGGGAGAGGGAGAGAGAGATAGAAACATCAATGATGAGAGAGAATCATTGACCAACTGCGTCCTGCACGCGCCCCACTGGGGATTGAGCCTGCAACCCAGGCATGTGCCCTTGACCAGAATCAAATCCGGGACCCTTCAGTCTGCAGACCGATGCTCTATCCACTGAGCCAAACCAGCTAGGGCCACAACACCTACCTTAAATTTATCTAGAGCCCCATTCTTAGCTCCTTTCTTCCAGACCCATGTCTCTGTCCCCTGATATATGACCACGTCCCTACAAGTGCTTTTGATGCCATTCCTCTGGGATCCTCTGGGATCCTGCCTCATTAGCCTTCTCACTCTATTAGTATCTCCCAGTTTTCCTGCTGTGTGGACTTCACTCTGTGCTTACAAATCTATTAAAAACATTGACTTCCTATTTTTTCTTATCATGTTCCAACATCTCCTCCTTCTTCATCCAAACTTCGTGAAGGAGGTATCTACTGTCTCTTTTACTCACGTGCAGACTGTTGCTCATGCTCTTCAGTCTGGCCAGAGTTTCCTCTCTCCGCGGAATAATCAATGTGAATATTTTGCTTTTATGTTTAATATTCCAGAGTTGAGGTTTCTGTGTGTATTAAGAAGTGTTTAAAAGCTATTTGGTTTAAAATTAGTGTTCAATTTATTAAGGTCACAAAGTTAAAAACAAGTTTTCCTTAAATATTTAATTTCAACTTACAAATTTTTCTATTGTATTTTAAATTGGGTATGATGAGAAATATCATAACTTTTTCATTAATGATTAGATTAATATTTCTATATTGAACAGGGTTATTTCCCTCAGTTCTCTTCTGTAATTATATTCAATTAAATATTTTAAGCATTTTTCAAAATTTTCTTTCATTTTTAATCATTTCAAATTCCTGACAGGGCAGATTTACAACACTTATAAGCAAAACATTTCCAAGAACTCAAATATTTTACAAAATTATCTATGTTTTCCAGAAATATAGCAAATAATTTTTCCCATAGTTTACTACGGTCAGGCCAGCAAGGGAACGCAAGGACTTCCATAATAGCAGCTGCTATTATACCTAGATACTTCCTAACTCTATCTATCCTTCCCATGAGGAAAAGTATTACTTTTGCACCATGAATAGCTGCAAGAACCATTGAGGTCTCTCTTAATTTATAACCAGCTAATCATAAAGACTCCTCTTATGGCATTCTTTAAGCTTGTCCAAAGCAGAATACAAATCATTGAAAATCCTTCCTAAGCTTATTTCTTAAGAAATCTGATTATCTGATAATTGTTGTCAAAAATAGTGTGGTCACCACTAATGAGTCAAGGCACTCAACCAAGTTAAAGGAACAGCCCCAGGGTGTGCCAACACAAAGGGCAATGAAGTATCATGATAGAAAACCAAATATTTATGTAAATCACTCTGTAAATGTTTTATAAAAACTGTGGAGTCTTGCCATTTCAACTGTAAATTACCAAACCTGAAGTTGTTTATTGCTTATAACTGGGCATCTCGAACCTACAAAAACCTTCTTCCCCTTGAAGCCAATGACACTAAGACAGACTCAGGAATACATTTAGCAGCCGGTCCTCTGATCCTGACTCCCCTCCCCAAGTCCTACTTGTCCAACTCCCTTGTCTCTGCACTGTAAATTTACTAGTCAGTGATGACACTGAGGTTTTAAAACCTGAATTTACACCAATTCACACATCTCTGAGGATTTTATGCCTACCTGGGAATTTAAAGGGGCAGCAATTTTTAAATTTTATTACGACTATTAATTTCTTATTACCCTCTTATGATATTTTTTGACAATGTTCTGCTCTATCCAGAGTGGCTGCTTGTTAATAGAACTTTTAGCTTTTCCCCTCAGCTTCCAATGCCAGACTCTAATCCACTGACAAAGTGGCCAACTGTACTGTGATCGAGGAGGATCGTGTGTGTGTGTTGGAGGTGACCAGCCAATGTGAAATGATGAAGACAGGAGCCTGGAGTCTGAATCTAGGTGGACTGGATGCTGCCCAGTGGGAGGGGTTAAAGACGGTGTTGGGAGTTAGGCGCGGTCTCAAGCCTATTAAGAGCCTCCCCTCAAACTAGAGATGAGTAAGCCGTAGTCCGCACCCTCTGCTGCTGATCCACTCTCCCGCGAGAGCTGCACGCTGGCCAGCCTGATTTTACAGATGAGCCAGCAATACTTGGCAGAGCGGGGATGCTGCTCTTCCTTGTGGGGTTCTTGTGAAAGTTAACGCGGCTGATTAAAGTGCACAGCAGAGTCTGGCACCAATCAAGCGCTCAATAAACGGTCTCTACTACTATCATTGTTATAAACCCGTTAGTTACCTCGGGGATGGGGAAAAACCCAAACCCACGGAGAACCGGAAAAGTCTGCACACGGGGCGGGACGCGGGAACCTCGATTTGAGGAGGGGGGCGGCGGGGGAGATCCCACGCCAGCAGCCAATCCAGCTGTCCCGGGGAGGAAGAGGAGGAGTCAGAGCCACTCCGGACCCGCACTGCTCGGTCCCGCGCCGCGCGCTCGATCTGGCTGCGCGTCTCCCCACCGCGTGCCCATCCCGCAGCCTCCTCCCGGCGCAGACATGGCCTCAGGTGCCACCCCCACTGCCGTGAAGGTGAGATTAGCCGTCCTGGCGGCTACGGTCCGCCCCTGCCCGCTGCGCTCTCGCTCCCGCCCGGGGAGACCGCGCATCGGGGGCGTGCGCCCAGCCTGGGTGCCCTGCTAGTGCACCCCCGCCGAGGCGGGAAAGGTCTAGGGCACTGCACCAGGGCGGGTTCGCTCAGGGGCGGGGAGCGGGCGGGAGGGAAAGCTTGCAAGCTCTCCCCCTCCACCTTTGGTCTCAGCTGCACCCTCACCGTGCAGGGTGTGGGCAAGCCCTTTAGAGAGGGGCTGTGGGCAGAGCTCTGCCGCGCGCCAGCCTTTCGCGAGTGGTCCTGCTTTTCCCGGAGATGCGCTAGCAGTGTGCCTGCTGCTCTGAGCCCGTCTCCTCGTGCTTCCGCTCTGATTCCGCTTTCTGCCCGCGGCCCACGTGGGAGGACTGCGTACTTGCTCTTTTACAAGCTTCCGGCTTTTTTTTTTTTTTTTCCTCTTCCAAACGTAGGCCTTCCCCTGAAGTGTCCCCTGCAGCACGTTGCTTCAGGCATTCTGACTTCTGCAGCACCGACCTGGAGTACAGGCCCTCTTTGGAGGCCTCTGGCTTTAAACTGCTTTGTTTGCGATCTTGAAAGTCAGAGATCGGTTGCATTGTGCTCTAGCAGTTGTACTGGTCTCCGTACTAGAGACCTTTGTGCGGTGGGATCCTTAGCCAGAGGAGAGTATGAGTTCTGACCCCACCCCCCACCCCCAGCTTCCCTGGGGCTTAAACACTTCTCGCCTGGCTGGTGTCCTGGGAGAGTGTAGAGTTACAGTGCATAAGGAAAAATTGATAAAACTTAAGATCTCTTCTCTGTTTATGATTGGCTAGGAAGTCAGATAACTTCAGAAATTCTTGGCCTATGGGTTAGGCAGGAGGCCCGCCTCCTTTACCCAGGTATCTCTTGGTTCCTCGCTTTGTGTTCACTTCTCCGGGGAGAAGGTAAATCTCTGCAGTCTCCGTGTTATCAGTCACAGTGATTATTCGTTTATTAGGCCCGTGCAGCTTTTCATGAGACAGTTATGACAGGGAGTGGGGTGGGGAGTGTTGCAGTCACACTTAGATTTGAAACTCCTTTGGTCATTTTGAAAAGAATATTGCATTCAAAAATATCTGCAGAACACTCCTCCCTTACCAGTAAGAGGGGGAAAGGCAGAAAGCGTTTTAATGAAGCTCATGTGCTAAGCGAGTTCCTTAGGTGCCCCTCTATAAAGTGGGGATTTACTGCAGGGTTTGCTGGGGTGTTGAAACTTGTTCAATGGTAGTGTTTCTAAGTGGGGGAGCTGATATACATTTTGAATATCTTTTCCCCAACAATTAAATAATGATAGATGTCATGGCCACGGCTTTCAGTGGGCAGGCAGGAAACTTTCCCTTACAGGAATACACTTAGAGAAATATTAAAAACAGAAAGGGGTGGTATTTAAAACAATCTCATGTTAACCTGGTTCAGCATTCTCCTCGCCACACAGCCTCCCTGTAAAATTGGTGCAGTGCATTTGAGTGCAGAGTGGGCACAGCGTGGCACTGTGGTGAGAGTCTGATGTAATATTGAATGATGTATATTTTTGGCCTTGGCGAGCTGCTGAATATAAATTTAAGAAGTACACATCGTGCTAGGCCTGCCTGCTACTTTCTGCCTTTGAGGTTATAAGGGTCACCCTTTGCTGTTGAGAATCCATGATGCCAACACCAAATTGCCCAGGCTGCTGAGGCAACATCCTGTGTAGACAACATGAGATGCTAGTGTCCAGAGCAAAGTAGGCTGATAAAAACCATATCCTGCCCCCAGATCATGGAATGTAGAGCTGGAAGGTTCCTGAAGATCTGAGAGCCACACCAACCCCTTTTTGTGGATAGGAAGCTGAGGCCCAGAAAGGTCAGCTAAGGTGCCCAGCATTATACAGTTGGACCTAGATAGTCACAGAATTGGGCCCAGAGCCTGACATTCCACCAACTAGATGTTGTGAGACGTTACTGAGTCCCACCTGTGGTCTCTGTGCCCTGTTTTATTGTGTGAATAAAGAGATCCTGCAGCTTTGAGGGAGAGGGATTGTAGAGTGAGTGCAAGAAGTTGGCTGCCTCCCTGTGCCCACTGGACGCTGGCCCCTGGTGTCTGGGAGAACCTCCAGCATCAGCCGTGGGCAGGTGGTATGCTTGACCATGCAGGGGGCTGAACAGGTCTTTGCCCCCCAGCCAGGGCATTCTGGAGGCCTCCTTCAATGGGGGTGTGTGGGCCCCCAGGCAGCTGCCCAGCTATTGCTCTGGGGGATTGAAAATAAGTCTTGTTTATTCTGGTTGCTATGACAGGGAGGGAATATGGTCCCATTGTAGGTGGGTTAGTGAGCTGTTAACAAAATGGCCTTAAGGGGAATGGAATCTAGACTGGAGAATGGGCTTCTTACGCTCACCTCTTGGCTGTCTGTGGCTGGCCAAGGCCTTCAGATCCAAGGTCTTGAAATGACTCTCAGAAACTGGGGGACAACCCACATGCCCCAACTGGAAATGACCCATGAGCCTGTATTTTTTGCCCAGGGACTCGGGGGGCATTGTGGTCACGACAATTCCCGTCTTTGTAGGACTGCCTGAGCAATGCAGGACATAGAGTACTTCTTGGCTCTTCCCCACGAAATGCCAGTAGCACTCCTCCAAGGCATGTGGCAGCCAGAAATGTCCCCTGGGTGCCAGGCACCCCCAGGAGAGCCGGTGCACACTTGGTTGAGGGACCTGGGCTAAGTCCCTGAGACAGTCTGCCTGGAGAGGAGCGGGAGCAGCACTAGTGTGTGTCCTGTTCACACTGAAAGCCAGAGAAGGGGCTTTTTTGTTGTTGTTGTTGCTTTGAGGAAGTTCATTTGAATTCTCTTTGTTTTTGCTACAGGTGGGAAGGTGTACAAGGACAGTGACAGATATTAATGCATTATTTTCATTTGATTCTTATAACTCTATGGATGTCTTACCTTCCCTTATTCTGGCAACCCTCAGAGATATTGCGGGTTTGTTTCCATACCACCACAATAAAGCAAGTTGTAATCTGTTTGCTGGTGGAGGGTCTTACCTTCCATTTGTTAAAAAACAAAACAAAAAAAACCCCCGCAATAAACCCACAATATCTGTGAAGTGCAGTAAAGTGAAGCACAGTAAAAAGGAGGTGTGGGCCTAGCTGGTTTGGTTCAGTGGATATAGCCTCAGCCTGTAGACTGAAGGGTTCCCTTCTGGTCAAGGGCACATGCCTGGGTTGTGGACTCAGTCCCCAGTAGGGGGCATGCAGGAGACAGCCAATCAGCCAATCAATCTCATATTGATGCTTTTATCTCTCTCTCTCCCTCTCCCTTCTTCTCTGAAACAAATAAAAATGTTTTTTAAAAAAGGTGTGCCTGTAGGTACAGGTGAGAAACCGTGTGCAGTGGACCCTAGATAGATAACTGTGATTATAATCATGGTATTCTAGTCTGTGCTACGGACGCTTCCAAAGCCGTGGTCCTCAAAGGACTCCGTGCATCTGCACCCACTTGGGGATGTGTTAGAAATGCAGGTTCTTGAGCCCCACCCCAGTCCTGCTAAATCCGGAGCTCTAGGGCGTGGGGTCCAGCAATCTGGGTTTAGAAGAGCCTAAGTCTATTCAAATGCCCACTAAGGTGTGACAACCACTGCCCCAGGGAGCTTTGAAAAGGCTGAGCATCTGCATCTTAACAAGCTCTTCCGGTGATTCTTAGTGTATTGGTTTCCTGTGGCTGCTTTAAGGATGACCACAAACTGGATGGCTTAAAACAATGCAAATGTGTTCTCTTACAGTTCAAATCAAGCTGTCAGTAGGGCAAGGCAAGTCCTCTGGGAGCATCAGAAGGAGGAATCTGTTTGTTTCACTGCCTTTTCCAGCCTCCAGAGGTCACTGGCGTTCCTTGCCCCTTGACCTGCCTCACTTCCCTTTTCTCCCTCTGCCTCCATCATCACATCGCCCTCTTCCTCGTGTGATCATCTTCTAAGGACCCTTGTGATTGCATTTAGGGCCTGCACAGATAATCCAGGATAATCTTTAATCACATCAAATAATGATGGCAACTTCTGGGAATTAGGACGGGGCAGATAGGATCTTTCTCAGGGGCCATTCTTCAGCCTGTGACACTCAGCGAGCCCTGATTTTAGAATTTCACAATCTGGGTCCTAGAGCAGGTGCTCGGTTCTGGCTGCATGTTAGATCCACCTGCGGAGCTTTAAGAAAACAGACTGTGCCTTGGCCAGTTCATCAGCATCCCTGGAGTCTGTGGCCTGGGCTTTGGTATTGAAAGCTCCCTGGTGAGCTAGTATCTAGCAGCTGCCCCAGGGGGCACACTGGGAGGGATCCTGCTGTCCTCAAGGGAAGGTGAGCTTCAGAGAGTACAGCAAGCTTCCCGGAAAATCCTCAAAAAATAATGGACCGTTTCAGGAGGGATGTCTGCCCATTAGAATAATATCTTGACTTGGCATGGGGACGTTGATTAAGTAAAAACCAAGGATCTTCTGAACGTAGTGTTACTTATTTGTTTGCTAGGGCTGCCATAGCAAAGTTCCACAGACTGGATGGCTTAGGCCAGTGGTCGGCAAACTCATTAGTCAACAGAGCCAAATATCAACAGTACAACAATTGAAATTTCTTTTGAGAGCCAAACTTTTTAAACTTAAACTTCTTCTAACGCCACTTCTTCAAAATAGACTCGCCCAGGCCATAGTATTTTGTGGAAGAGCCCCACTCAAGAGGCCAAAGAGCTGCATGTGGCTCGCAAGCCGCAGTTTGCCGACCACGGGCTTAGGCAGTGCTGGAGGCTGGAAGTTCAAGATCAAGGTGTCAGCAGGTTGATTCATCTGAGGCCTCTCTCCTTGGCTGGCAGATGCCATTTTCTTGCTGTGACTATATGGTCTTCCTTCTGCGTGTCTGTGTCCTAGTCTCTTACAAGGTCACCAGTCATAATGGATACCCCCCTGCCCACCAGAGACCTCATTCAACTTTATCTCTTCAAAGAGCTTATTTCTAAAAATAGTCACATTCTGAGGTATCGGGGGTTAGGACTTCACAGTATAGATTTGGGGGACACAGTTGAGCCCATAACACTGGGGGGTGGCTTACAGATGGGTTATCTTGTCAGGGATGGAGCCACCAGCTCCATCCGTGGACATTACCACAGGTTTTGAAGAGGCCTCCCAAACAGACATTTAGCCGCTTTCTCCTCACACAACTGGACTTCTGGGGTTTTGCAAGGCCCTGGGAGGCCTCCAAGCCTGTTTGGCTCAATAAGAAGGGCTCTGTCTGCTGCACTTGCCAAACTTGTCAGTGGCGACCAGAGCTGGAGGACTGAAGCACTCAGGTCAGGGAGTGCTGCCAGGCTCTCTTGCTTCGAGAGCTTGAACACTCAGAGGCAGCCCACCGCCTGGCAGGAGCTAGTCTCAGCTGCTCGGGGTTGTGGTGTTTTGAGAATGCCATCCTGGAGGACTGGTTCCTTGGGTAGTATGTCCTGGCCTCAGTGTGATGGTGCCTCAATGTGAAACCAAGGTGGGTATGTGAAATCTCCTGGGTCCAGGCAACAAAGGACATAGAGGGGCGAGGTTCGTACGAGCCCTTTTAACATTGCTGGAAGTAGCCATTCTGCCCAAGTAAGCCAGCATTTCAACAAAATGCTTTCATAGTCTCAGAAAGTCAAATCTTCTCTTACGAAGATTGGCTTGGTGGTGTGTCAGTGGGAAAGTGTGGGATGACACTAAGCTATTAAAATCTGGCAGTGATCTTGATTGATCAGGGGTCCCTATTTAGAGTTTTATCTTGTGTGATGAAGTCCTGGTTGGGCAGAATTGGCCCCAAAATTCCATCTCAGTGCTGGGACACATTTCCTACGCAGCCTGGGATTGCCTGGATGGGGGCTGATGCTTCTGGCCCAGGAGGCCTAGTAAGATCTTGTCCTTGCTTCCTGAGGGTGGATGAGGTCATTGATGGGGAGCTGCCCCACCTCCAGCCCTCCCAGGGGGTTCACTTAGACACCCAGAGTCACTGTTTCTAAGCTGGCTTGACCTTCAGCCAGAACTGGACCTCTCTGTGCATCAGTTTTCTCATAAGATGGAGAAAAAACTTTTCTACTAGGGTATGGTGTTATAAAGATTCCCAGGGGGTATTGGGAAGTAGCACATCTTAGTGGTCAAGCATGAAAGGCATAGGTTGCTATTCCAGTTTGGCTCCTTGTGATTAGTTCTTGGATAAGTCTCTTCCTTTTTATGCTTTTTCTTTTCATTTTTTTTTTTTGCAAAACTTTTATTTTTATTTTTATTTTTTTGCATTTTAATTTCTTTATTGGTTAAGGTATTACATATTTGTCCTCATCCCCCCATTACCTTCTCACCGCCCCACTCCTGTCCTCACCCCCCTGTTGTCTGTGTCCATTGGTTAGGCCCATATGCATGCATACAAGTCCTTTGGTTGATCTCTCCCCCTTACCCCACCCTCCCCTACCTTCCCTGTGAGGTTTGACACTCTGATCGATGCTTCCCTGTCTCTGGATCTGTTTATGATCATTAGTTTATGTTGTTCATTATTTCCCATAGATGAGTGAGATCATGTGATATTTATCTTTCTCTGATTGGATTATTTCACTTAGCATAATGCTCTCCAGTTCCATCCATGCTGTTGCAAATGGTAGGAATTCCTTCTTTTTTAGCGCAGCGTAGTATTCTATTGTGGAGATGTACCACAGATTTTTAATCCACTCATCTGCTGATGGGCACTTAGGCTGTTTCCAAATCTTAACTATGGTAAATTGTGCTGCTATGAACATAGGGGTGCATATATCCTTTCTGATTGATGTTTCTAGCTTCTTGGGATATATTCCTAGAAGTGGTATTACTGGGTCAAATGGGAGTTCCATTTTTAGTTTTTTGAGGAAACTCCATACATTTCTCCACAGTGGCTGCACCAATCTGCATTCCCACCAGCAGTGCACCAGGGTTCCTTTTTCTCCGCATCCTCACCAACATTTGTTGTTTATTGATTTGTTGATGATAGCCATTCTGACAGGTGTGAGGTGGTACCGCATTGTCGTTTTGATTTGCATCTCTGGGATAATTAGTGACATTGAGCATGTTTTCATATGTCTCTTGGCCTTCCTTCTGTCTTCTTTCGAAAAGTTTCTATTTAGTTCCATTGCCCATTTCTTGATTGGATTGTTTATCTTCCTTTTGTTGAGTTGTATGAGTTCCCTGTAAATGTTAGAGATTAAACCCATATCAGTGATAACATTGGCAAATATGTTTTCCCATACAGTGGGCTTTCTTGTTGTTTTGTTGATGGTTTCATTTGCTGTGCAGAAGCTTTTTATTTTGATGTAGTCCCATTTGTTTATTTTCTCTTTAGTTTCCATTGCCCTACAGCCGTGGGCAAACTATGGCCCGTGGGCCGGATCCGGCCCGTTCGGCTGTTCTATCCAGCCCGCGGAGCCGAAAGAGCGGAGGGTTCTCTTGCTCTCCCCTCCGCTCCTTTACTTTGAATTTATATTAGTTCACACAAACACTCCATCCATGCTTTTGTTCCGGCCCTCCGGTCCAGTTTAAGAACCCATTGTGGCCCTCGAGTCAAAAAATTTGCCCACCCCTGCCCTAGGAGCAGTATCAGTGAAGAAGTTCCTTCAGCATATGTCTGAGATTTTGCTGCCTGTGGATTCCTCTAGTATTTTTATGGTTTCCTGTCTTATGTTTAAGTCCTTTTTCCATTTTGAGTTTATTTTTGTGTATGGTGTAAGTTGGTGGTCTAGTTTCATTTTTTTGCATGTATCTGTCCAATTTTCCCAACACCATTTATTGAAGAGACTGTCTTGACTCCATTGTATGTTCATGCCTCCTTTGTCGAATATTAATTGGGCATAGTGGTTTGGGTCAATTTCTGGGTTCTCTATTCTATTCCATTGATCTATATGTCTGTTCTTGTGCCAGTACCAGGCTGTTTTGAGGACAGTGGCTTTGTAATACAGCTTGATATCTGGTATTGAGATCTCACCTACTTTGCTCTTCTTTCTCAGGATTGCTGCAGCTATTCGAGGTCTTTTTTTATTCCAGATGAATTTTTGGAGAGTTCGTTCTAGGTCTGTGAAATATGCCGTTGGTATTTTAATGGGGATTGCATTGAATCTATAGATTGCTTTGGGTAGTATGAAAATTTTGATGATGTTGATTCTACCAATCCATGAACATGGTATGTTCTTCCATCTGTTTATATTTTCCTGTATCTCTTTTTCCAGTGTCCTGTAGTTTTTTGCATATAGGTCTTTTACCTCTTTAGTTAAGTTTATTCCTAGGTATCTTAATTTTTTTGGTACGATGGTAAATGGGATTGCTTTTTTAGTCTCTTTTTCTGTAAGTTCACTATTGGTGTATAGAAATGCCATAGATTTCTTGGTGTTAATTTTGTATCCTGCTACATTGCCGAATTCATTTATTAAGTCTAATAATTTTTTGATGGAGTCCTTCGGGTTTTCTATGTACAGTATCATGTCATCTGCGAATAAGGACAGTTTTACTTCTTCTTTTCCAATTTTGATGCCTTTTATTTATTCTTCCTGTATAGCAATAGCTAGTACTTCCAGTACTATGTCAAACAGGAGTGGTGAGAGAGGGCATCCCTATCTTGTTCCTGTTCTTAGGGGAAATGGCTTTAGTTTTTGTCCATTGAGTGTGATGCTGGCTGTGGGTTTATCACATATGGCTTTTATTATGTTGAGGTATGATCATTCTATTCCCACCTTGCTGAGAGTTTTTATCAAGAAAGAGTGTTGGATTTTGTTGCTTTTTCTGCGTCAATTGATATGACTGTGATTTTTCTCCCTCAGTTTGTTTATGTGATGTATCACGTTTATTGATTTGCAGATATTGTACTATCCTTGCATCCCTGGGATAAACCCTACTTGGTCATGGTGTATGATCTTTCTGATGTACTGCTGGAACCAATTTGCTAGAATTTTGTTGAGGATTTTGGCATCTATGTTCATAAGGGATATTGGCCTGTAATTCTCTTTCACTGTGTTATCTTTATCTGGTTTTGGTATTAGGGTGATGCTGGCTTCATAGAATGAGTTTGGAAGTGTTCCTTCCTTTTGAATTTTTTGGCATAGTCTGAGGAGGATAGGTTTTAGTTCTTCCTTGAATGTTTGGTAAAACTCCCCTGTGAAGCTATCTGGCCCTGTGCTTTTGTTTGCTGGAAGCTTTTTGATGACTGCTTCAATTTCTTCCATAGTTAATTGGCCTATTGAGATTTTTAGAATCTTCCCAATTGAGTTTTGGAAGGTTGTATTTTTCTAGGAATATGTCCATTTCCTCCAGGTTTTCTAGTTTGTTGGAATAGAATTGTTCATAATATTTTTTTAACAATCCTTTGTATTTCTGTGGGGTCTGTTGTTATTTCGCCTCTATCATTTCTGATTTTGTTTATTTGAGTCCTCTCTCTTTGCTTCTTGGTGAGCCTGGCTAGAGGTTCATCAATCTTGTTTATCCTTTCAAAGAACGAGCTCTTGGTTTCATTGATCTTTTGTATTGGTATTTTTTTTTTTTTTTGGTCTCTATGTCATTTATATCTGCTCTAATCTTTATTATTTCCTTCCTTCTGCTCACTCTGGGTTTTTCTTGTTGCTCTCTTTCTACTTTTTTTGAGTTGTAGCGTTAGATGATTTACTACCATTTTTTCTTGTTTTTTGAGGTAGGCCTGTAGAGCAGGGCTCCTCAAACTTTTTAAACAGGGTGCCAGTCACTGTCCCTCAGACCATTGGAGGGCTGGACTATAGTTTAAAAGCAAAAACTATGAACAAATTCCTATGCGCACTGCGGGCCCGGGATGAGTCGGCTGCTAAGCAGGACAGGCAGCGGCACCTGGCGGGCCGGATAAATGTCCTTGGCGGGCTGCATGTGGCCCGCAGGCCGTAGTTTGAGGACCCCTGCTGTAGAGCTATAAACTTCCCTCTCAGGACTGCTTTCATTGTGTCCCATAGGTTTTGGATTGTTGTGTTTTTATTGTCATTAGTTTCCAGAATGTTTTTAATTTCTTCTTTGATCTCATTGGTAACCCAATCAATATTTAATAACTTGCTATTCAGCTTCCAAGTGTTTGAGTGTTTTGGGTTATTTTTATTGTAGTTTATTTCTAATACTAGAGGCCTGGTGCATGAAATTTGTGCACAGGGGAGGGCGTGTCCCTCAGCCCAGCCTGCACTCTCTCAAATCTGGGACCCCTTGAGGGATGTCGGACTGCCCGTTTAGGCCTGATCTCACCAGGACTGCTGGAACCCAACTGCTTGCCTGCCTCTGCCTGATTGCCCCTAACCACTTCTGCCTGCCAGCCTGATCACCCCCTAACCACTCCCCTGCCAGCCTGGTTGACGCCTAACTGCTCCCCAGCCGGCCCAATTGCCCCTAACTGCCCTCCCCTGCCAGCCTGGTCACCCCTAACTGCCCTCCTCTGCTGGCCCGGTCACCCCTAACTGCCCTCCCTGCTGGCCTGATCGCCCACAACTGTCCTCCCCTGTAGGCCTGGTCCCCCCCCAATTGCCCTAACTTTCATGCCTAGTCTCCCCAAACTGCCCTCCCCTGCAGGCCTGGGTCCCCCCCAACTGTCCTCCACTGCAGTCCTGGTCCCACCCCAACTGTCCTCCACTGCAGGCCTGGTTCCCCCCAACTGCTCTCCCCTGCAGTCCTGGTCTCCCCCAACTGCCCTCCCCTGCTGACCTGGTCTCCCCCAACTGCCCTCCTCTGCCGGCTCAGTCACCCCTAACTACTCTCCCTGCTTGCCTGATCGCCCACAACTGCCCTCCTCTGCTGGCCTGGTCCCCCCTGCTGGCCTGGTCCCCCCAACTGCCCTCCCCTGCATGCCTGGCCCCCCCCCAACTACCCTTCCCTGCAGGCCTACCCCCCCAAATGCCCTCCCCTGCAGGCCTGGGTCCCCCCCAACTGTCCTCCCTTCCTGGCCTGGTCTTCCCCAACTGCCATCCTCTGCCGGCCTGGTCACCCACAACTGCCCTCTCTGCAGGCCATCTTGTAGCGGCCATCTTGTGTCCACATGGGGGTAGCCATCTTTGACCACTGGGAGGAGGCCATCTTATGTCTTGGAGTGACGGTCAATTTGCATATTACTCTTATTAGATAGGATTATGCCATTGTGGTCTGAAAAGATGCATGGTATGATTTCAGTCTTCTTGAATTTGGTGAGACTTTGCTTGTGACCCAGTATGTGGTCTATTTTTGAAAATGTCCCATGTGCACTTGAGAAGAACATATATTCCGCAGCTTTGTGGTAAAATGTTCTGAAGATGTCAATTAAGTCCATCTGGTCTAGTGAATCATTTAGGATTGTTGTTTCTTTACTGATTTTTTGTCTAGAGGATTTATCCAGTGATGTCAGTGGTGTATTCAAGTGCCCTACTATGATTGTATTGTTGTCGATCTCTCTCTTGATACCTTCCAGGAGATTTTTTATGTATTTGGGTGCTCCTGCATTGGGTACATATATGTTTACCAGGGTTATATACTCTTGTTGTATTGATCCTTTTAGTATTATGAAGTGGCCTTCCTTATCTTTTGTTATGGCCTTCACTTTGAGGTCTATTTTGTCAGATATAAGTATTGCTACGCCAGCTTTTTTTTTTTCATTTCCATTTGCCTGAAACATATTTTTCCATCCCTTCACTTTCAGTCTGTGTGAGTCCCTTGTTCTGAGGTGGGTCTCTTGTTTTATCCATATATGGGCTATATATATGGGACAGCATATATATGAGTCCTGTTTTTTTATCCATTCAGCCACTCGATGTCTTTTGATTGGAGCATTTAGTCTGTTTACATTTGAAGTTATTATTGAAAGGTACTTGTTTGTAGCCATTTTTATTTTTTGAGGCTGTGTTCCTTCTTACCTTTTTGTTTCTTCTTTTTACAGCATTTCTTGCATTGCTGGCTTGGTAGTGATAAACTCCCTTATCCTTTTTTTGCCTGCGAAGCTCCTGATTTCCCCTTCAATTTTGATTGATAGTCTTGCTGGATAGAGTATTCTTGGATTCAGTCCCTTGCTTTGCATCACTATGTATAGCTCCTTCCATTCCCTTCTAGCTTGATGTATTTCTGTTGAGAAATCATTTGATAATCTGATGGGGGATCCTTTGTAGGTATGTCTCTGTCTCTCTCTTGCAGCCTTTAAGATTCTCTCTTTGTCGATAACATTTGCAATTGTAATTATGGTGTGTCTTGGTGTGGGTCTTTTGGGAATAATCTTGCTTGGGACTCTCTGTACTTGAGTAACTTTTTTCTTCCCCATATCAGGGAAGTTTTCTGTCATTATTTCTTCAACTAAATTTTCCAATCCTTGCTGCTCTTCTTGTCCTGCTGGCAGCCCTATTATACATATGTTATTTCGTTTTGTATTGTCCCAAAGCTCCCTTAGGCTCTCCTCCTGCTTTTTAATTTTTTTTCTCTAGTTGCTGTTCAGATTGGGCTTGTTTCTGTACCTGATCTTCTAATTCACTGATTCGGTCCTCTGCTTCTTCTAGTCTACTGTTGAAGCCTTCCATGATGTTTTTTATTGTAGCTATATCATTTTTCATTCCTTCCTGATTTTTTCATAGGTTGTTGATTTTCTCATCCATTGGTGTATGAACTGTATGACTGTTACTCTGAATTCTTTTTCTGTCAAGTTGCATGCTTCCATTTAACTTATTTCCTTTCTTGGCAATTCCTCCTTTTCTTTCCTCTGGGGATTGCTTCATTGTCTCCCCATTCTGACTATCACCAGAAGGTTCAAATGTTGAGTTGCGGGGGCCTGGGCCGTGTGCAGTGGGAGTTTTGGACCCCCCAAGTGTCACTGAAGAGCTCCGACACCAAGATGTGCGGTTGCTGTGGGTTGGTGGGAGCCACGCTTGCCTTGGGTCAGAGTCACAGTCGCTTAGTGTGGCCTCGTGTGTGCACCTAGAATCAGGGACCTTGCCTGTGCCACGTTGAAACAGAGAACCTGAAGGAGAAACCAAGATGGCGGCATAGGTAAACACCTAAACTGCTGCCTTGCACAACAATATCAAAACTATAACTAAAAGACAAAACAGACACCATCCAGAACCACAGGAAAGCTGGCTGAGTGGAAATTCTACAACTAGAAGGAAAGAGGAAAGCACATTGAGACTCAGAGGAGCTGCAAAAGGCTGCGGTACGGAGACGCGCACGCGTGCGGAGAGGATGGGCAGCTGAGAGCACAGCTGGCTTTCTAAAGCAGGAGGGAGATGGAAGCTCCTGACTGCGCTAAACTCCAGTCCCGGGCGAGACTCTGGGAACCCAGACCCATTCGGGGGGAATCTGGACTGTCAGGAAAAGAGAAAGCACACGGAGAATCAAGGGAGCTGTGGAAGGCAGAGGTCCAGAGGCGCGCGGGCGCACAGTGAGGACTGACTGCTGAATGCACAGGAGGCTGAGTGCGCGGCTGGCTTTCTAAAGCGGGAGGGAGACGGAAGCTCCCGAGTACGCTGAACTCCAGTTCCAGGTGAGTTTCTGGGAATCCAGACTCATTCTGGGAGAAACTGGACTGTCTGGCAGTGGGCAAAACTTGAGGGCGGCTTTCTCTCAGAGGTGCTTGCAGCGATTACTGAGGGACACTGAGACCCAGGGGCCTCATAGGGCAGGGCTGACAGGAAGCCAAGGCTGTCTGCCCTGCCCTGAGACTCCACCCCATCCAAGCTGAGCACAGAGGCTTTTGCAATTTTGCAAGTCTTGTCTCATGAGGGTATCTCCAGCACAGAAGTTCTCCCAGCATAGACACAGCTGATTCCTCACAGCCAATTGACCTGGAGGTCAATTCCTCCCAATGATACCAACAACAATCAAGACTTAACTACAACAAGGCTGTGCACACAATCCACAAAGGGGTGCACCAAGAGTGGCCACCTCAGGTAACTGGGGGAGGCTGAGCCCCTGGGCCCTATAGGACACCTGCCACACAAAGCTACTCTATCAACTCAGGGAAGCAGCGAAAATGCAGAGACAAGAAACAGATCACAAACGAAAGAAATGGAGGAAAGAAAACGACTGGATATAGAGTTCAAAACCACGGTTATAAGGTTTTTCAAGAATTTCCTAGAAAAGGCCGATAAATTTAGTGAGACCCTCGAGGATATGAAAAAGGATCAACTAGAAATTAAACATACACTGACTGAAATAAAGAATATTATACAGAGACCTAATAGCAGACTAGAGGAACGCAAGAATCAAGTCAAAGATTTGAAATACGAAGAAGCAAAAAACACTCAACCGGAAAAGCAAAAAGAAAAAAGAATTCAAAAACTTGAAGATAGTGTAAGGAGCCTCTGGGACAACCTCAAGCGTACCAACATCTGAAATATGGGGGTGCCAGAAGAAGAGAGAGAGCAAGATACTGAAAACCTATTGGAAGAATAATGACCGAAAACTTACTCCACCTGGTGAAAGAAATAGACTTACAAGTCCAGGAAGCGCACAGAACCCCAAACAAAAGGAATCCAAAGAGGACCACACCAAGACACATCATAATTAAAATGCCAAGAGCAAAAGACAAAGAGAGAATATTAAAAGCAGCAAGAGAAAAAAAGTTAATTACTTACAAGGAGCACCCATACGATTGTCAGTTGATTTCTCAACAGAAACTATGCAGGCCAGATGGGAGTGGCAAGAAATATTCAAAGTGATGAATAGCAAGAACCTACAACCAAGATTGTTCTACCCAGCAAAGCTATCATTCAGAATTGAAGGTCAGATAAAGAGCTTCACAGATAAGAAAAAGCTAAAGGAGTTCATCACCACCAAACCAGTATTATATGAAATGCTGAAAGATATTCTTTAAGAAGAGGAAGAAGAAGAAAAAGGTAAAGATAAAAATTATGAACAACAAATACATGTCTATCAACAAGTGAATCTAAAAATCAAGTAAATAAAAAATCTGATGAACAGAATAAACTGGTGAATATAATAGAATCGGGCATAGAAAGGGAGTGGACTGACAATTCTCTGGGGGAAGGGGGTGTGGGGGGTGCGGGAAGAGACTGGACAAAAATCGTATACCTATGCATGAGGACAGTGGGCGGGAGGTAAGGGCAGAGGGTGGGGTGGGAACCGGGTGGAGGGGAGCTATGGGGGGAAAAAAGAGGAACAATTGTAATAATCTGAACAATAAAGATTTATTAAATTAAAAAAAAAAGAAACAGAGAACCCACTGGTGTGTTCTAAAAATCAAAGTCCCATATTGCGTGTCAGGAGTCAGAGGCTCCCTCTGTCCATGCCGAGAATTGAGTATCAGAGTCTCTGTTGCTTGGTGCTACCTCACACTGAGATTGAGGGTCCCTGTGTGCACATGCGCCAAGAATTGGAGTCACTGGCTCTTAGTGTGAATGTACTGGGAATCAGTGATCCCAGGCTCACGTAATGAGGAACAGAGTCTAGTCACTGGTGCTCATTGCTGCCTCTTGCGTGGAGATTCAGGGTCCCCGATCTGCTTGAGAGACCAGATTGCACAGTCACACTGTGTGGCAGGAGGTCCACTTCTGCCCTGCGGTAAACAGCCTTCTGTGTGCGCTTGCCCTGAATCAAAGTCAGGTGGCACTACCCCTTAGTGTGGGTGTGGGGTCTGGTTATGTGGGTGTGCACTGTGGAAAACAAACTCCCTGTGTCCATGTACCCAGGCTCAAATTCAGCACTACCTCCCTGTGTGGGCACAGGGTCTGGTCATGGGGAACAAGCTCCCTGAGTCCGAACGTCCAGGTTCAAATTCAGCACAGCCTCTCGGCTAAGGTGCAGGGGCAGGTCATGGGAAACAAACTCCCCGGGTTTGCACCCCCAGGCTCAAATTCAGCGCTGTCTCCCTGTGTGGGTGCAGGATATGGTCGCAGAAAACAATCTCCCCAAGGTCGTGCGCCTATGCTCAAATTCAGGACTGCCTCCCTGCCTGGGCATGGAGACTAGTCGTGGGAAACAAATTCCCCGCGTTTGCAAGTTCAGGCTTAAGTTCAGCGCTGTCTCCCTGCCCCGCGTGGGCACGGGATCTGGTCGCAGAAAACTACCTCCCTAGGGATGAGCAGCTAGGCTCATATTCAGCTCAGTCTGCCTGCCTGGGTGCAGAGACTAGTCTCGGGAAACAAAATCCCTGAGTTCTCCAGTCCAGGCTCAAATTCAGCTCAGTCTCCCTGCCTGGGCGCAGAGATGAGTCGCGGTAAACAAACTTCGCGTGTCTGACACCAAGGCTCAAAGTCAGGCAGAGTCCCCACTGCTTTGTGTGTGCAGAAAGCCTTATTGTGCAACTGGGGTCTGGTAGTTTCTATGTCTCCGCAGCGGGGGAGGGGGATTGGCTTTGTGACACAAATCTGCGGCTGTGGTGCCTGGAGTCCTGGTGTCCCTGGGTCTGCAGCTGTGGTGGCAGGTCTTTTACCAGAGTGGCTGTAGGGTCCTGGTTTGCTTCTGAGACCAGACTGGGTGTTGGCGAGGCTAGGATTCTAGTCTCAAGCAGTTCTGTTCTTCAAGATGGCGTGGTCTCTGTGCCGCTGGTGTCCTCCCCGGAGTGTTTGTGGTGGCAGCGGGGTTTTGCCATCTAAGACTGCCCGGATTGGCAGCCCCCTGGAAGAACTGCAGGGTCTAACTGTCCCTATTTCACTCACACACACACCCACACACGTCCACACACACCTCTATTGCTCCCTCACTCTATCACACACTCTCCCTCCCTACCTTCCTGCCGGTCGCTATCTTCTCTCTCTGTCTCTTTTCAATTTTGTAAAATGGGTGTAATACTGTAGGGTCTGTTCCGTAGGACAGTTGTGAAAATCAAGAGAGATAGGCCACTGAAGCGTCTACCATAGTGCCTATGACATATAAGTGCTCAGACACAGTTCCTTTTTTTAAAAACCAAAGCATTACCAAGGCAGATGCTGTGTTGAATTTAGAAGTTGAAGAATTATGCCATCCCTGCCTTGGGAGTTTCATCCTAGTGGTACTTTGCGTGGAGCTTGCCAAATCTTGGCACTGCTGGCCTCAATCTGCAGCTGCAGGAAATGATTAGAAATTCAGTTCCCTGGAGTGGCCAGTACTCAATTGCTATAATTGTTCTGTGTCCCTTGCAAGGTAAGTGTTTCCATGAACAATCCGAGCCAGTTGGGTGAATGGATGGACACTCCTGCAGATATTCCAGGACCAGAGACCACATTCTGGGCTTTCTGGCTAGCAGTAGCAGCTCTTGCTTCCATGCCCAGTACTACCTGCTCCTTGCTGAGGGCCGAATTACCAGCTACCTAATGCGGGGTTGTCATGGCATCAGGGTAGTGGGGACTGAAGCTTGGGGGTGCTGAAGGTGAGCTCAAGGGCACTGAACTTCAGCAGGATCCCCATTACCATTTCGTACAAGCTTCCGCAATGCTGGGCTAGCTTGCCTAAACTGAGAGCAAGGTTTCAAAAACAGTCAGGTTCATTTTGCACATATGAGTCTGAGAGTCTAGAATGTGAGATGCTATGGCCCAGAGATCATCCAGAAACAGCCAAGTCAAAGTGGTCATAAGCTTTTTTTTTGTTTGGGTTTTTTGTTTGTTTGTTTGTTTGTTTGGGGGGGGGGTTGTTTGTTTTTGCAAAGTGGAAGTTTTCATCAATGATAGAATCCCTGAAGAGTAAGTAGACTGAGAGTAATTTGAGTCAGCAGTTCAATTCTGTGGTTTGGGGTGATGACATGTTAGTCCCCTATGATGTGTGGTCCTTCAGAGGTACTTGAAATGAAGGATAAAATGGAGAAGCCAGCCAGATGAAGGGTTATGATTGCATAAAACAGTGTGATTTTTTAAAAAAATTTTTTTCTATTGAACTGGCATGATTTAAATGTACAATTTAAGTGAACATTTCTGTTGATTTGAAACCTGTAAGTGTGGCAACTGTGATTTTAAACCTGTAAATGTGGAATGTGGTTAGACTTTACATGCAACCTGCTGTGGTTTCAGTAATGGACCACAAGGTGGCACCAACTTAAAAAACTGGGTTAGCCCGAGTGGTTGCTCAGTGGTTGAGCTTTGACCTATGAACCAGGAGGTCCCGGTTTGATTCCCGGTCAGGGGTCAGGGCACGGGTCAGGGCAGCAGTCGGGTGGCAGACTGATCCCTGGAAGGGGGTGTGCAGGAGGCAGCCAGTGGGTGGTGTTTCTCTCTCATCAATGTTTCAGTCTATCCCTCTCCCTTCCTCTCTCTCTAAAAGTCAATAAAAACATTTTTTTAAAAACTGGTTTAGCCGCTTGAGGAAGTTGTGGGGAGGCAGAGTTCCAAATCATGTAACAGGCAGTTCTTCAGCAAAATCTCACCAAATTGCCCTTATTTTCTGTTTTGTTGACTTTTTTTTTTCTCCAGGAAACTGGGGGCCAGAGAGGTAACCCTTTCCCCACACATTAATTTAAATCAGCTTGTTAACACCATCTGAAAATTATTCAGATGTTCAATTAATCCTTAACTCATGATTTTTTTTTTCCCCTCAAGGAGCTACTTTCTCCCACTTAGTGGAGATTTTACTCAAGTGACAATAGATTTAAAACATTGAAAAAGAGTGCTCAGGTAATTTTCCATTGGGTTTCTTAGTCAAGTGTCATCTCTCTCGCCTGTTGCTGACAATTTAAATACTCTTTCTCCTTTAGGAAGTAGCAGCCTGGAGAGCAACTTTCCTAACGACTTCATTTATCTAATTTTTTGTTAGCTGGCCCGCTGATATTGTATTTATCTTTGAAATTGTTCTTGTTTGTGTATGTTACTCATCAAATTAGATTAGTCTCAAGGACTGTTAGACTCTGGAAAATGCAATACGACACTGGAATTTTAAAAAAATTAGAACTACCTTTGAATTACTCATTTATTTACATGTATATATGAATGACATTTGTGGATTTCATAAATATACATGAGGCTGATTTTTCATACTATTCTAGACTGTTCTATCTGTGGTCCCCTACCCTACAGCTCTGATTTTAGTGGCTCAGGAAAGAAAATCTCTCGTGTTTCTTTATCTAATGGAGTGATGAGGAGAAATCATTATGAAGTGACCATGCAGAATCTTTTCCATCCCAACAGTCTTTTGAACATTCTTTATTCCATAGTCCACGTAGTAGAGAATAAAAAATTGGTTACAGAGTACTTTCTGCGACCGCAGTTGCCTATTTTTAGGATTGATTTCCTGCTTAAGCTACACAGAGTACCTTTCTGTGCTAATTTATTATTCAAATTATCAGCAGTAAATGTGATAAAGTCCAAAAGGGTGACCTACGTTTGGGTTATTTCAAATGTGTGTTGAATGACTGTTCGTCAGTAGTTGTAGATTTTAAGAAATAACTAGCAGGAATGGAGAAGAACATGTGAGGAAACGGATTTGCTTCTAATCTTGTTTCTGATGGAAACTGGTGAACTATGGCACCTTTTTGTTGCCTCCCTTAGATTGGAATTGTTGGTGGAACAGGCCTAGATGATCCAGAAATCTTAGAAGGAAGAACCGAGAAATATGTGGATACTCCATTTGGCAAGGTTAGTACCCAGTTAATGGAGACATACCAGCTGGCTTGATTTTTTTAAGTTTAAAATAATTTTTTAAAATTGCTGTTGTCTTGTCAGCCCGCGGCTGCCTGCCTCAGGCCAAGAGGGTCCAGGAGTCCGGTCAGTGGGTTCTACCAGCGGAGACAGTGTCTCGAAGGGTGCCCCAGACTTTCTTATATTAAAAGTACTGCTGCTGAACATGTGCAAATTACTTCTCAATTTATATTCCTAGAAGCCACATACTCATTTTAGACATAGCACCTGTACCCTTCAGTTCTCTGCATTTAAAACATTTAAGTCAGCTTCTAATCTGGTGAAGACAGGTCATGTCACACTAATTTAGGAGAAAGACCATGGGAGGAAGCAGCATTCAAAGTAAGCCCTGGCCCAAAAGGGGATTTCTGGGGATTCATAACAAGATTGCATAACTGGGAATACCGTAAAACTCTCCTTTTCTATTTAAAGGAGGCTGTTCCACCGTGCTGCTTCCAAACATTGCAGTTTTCCATCCGACTCTGAAGGTCCTTGCATCTGACAGTCCCAACCAAACCCTCTTTTTCAGCGAGTCCCTAGGTTGAAAGCTTGGCTCACTTCTTAGCCTTCTGTTTTCTTGAGCCCCTAGGTTCTCAAAACTTTTCTCTCCATTCCCTCAGGCCACCCCTGGTCATCTTCTGGTTGATTAACAGAGCAAACAGTTCCAGTGCTCAGTTCTTAATCCCCGCCGCACCCCCCATCCCACCCAACCCCCCCCCCCCCCCTGCGCCCGCCCCATGGTGCTCTCACACCTGACAGATACCAGCACAGCTGTATTTGATCAGCCTGCTGTCAGGGTCCGCTGGGGTGCCTGCTTCAAATAGGTCTCACTAAATGGGACCTAGCCAGGCGCCTGAGGCAGCCTTCAAATTCCTGTGAATCTGTGCTTGTAAAGGCCTCCGTAAATATTTACTGAGTGATTAGTCATCAAATCTAGACTCTTCTTTAAAGTGTATGGTCCAACTCCCAAGTTTCCATGGAACCTATCATGGTGGAACAGTTGGACTGGCAGCTTTTTAATTGTTCGTCTGTTTTCAAATCACTGAGTTGTAACCATTATTCATTGTGTGCAGCCTTCCGATGCCTTGATTTTGGGGAAGATAAAGAATGTTGATTGTGTCCTCCTTGCAAGGTAAGATATTTTAAGTTTTTGGAATGTTACTACTGAAGGAGAATTTAAATAACTTAAAACCTGGAAAGAGTAATGATGCCGGTATGAGTTTTATGTGCTGGTGGAGCCAACGCATTTCAGTCACCTTTATTCACCACTTACAGTGTTTTGGGCAAGTTAAACTGACTCATATCTCACCCATCGCCTCCTTAGGTTGGGAGAGTTAGAACAATCCAGTGAGTAAAAAGATGAATTTGACTGAAGTTGAAGTTCTGCAAATGAAAATGTTTTCTTTTTTTCTAGTTAACAAGATAAAGGAAAACTGTTTCATTCAGTGAATATTACTATAATTCTGTGTTTTCAGGGAGTGGGTTTTGGGTCCCTGAAGTGGTTTCCCTGTGGTTTCCGCGCCCTTGTTATCTCAATAAGTCTTGCAGCGTTCCTGGTTATAGAGGGAGAAAAATCATTTGTATCACATTGTTAGAAATTACACCGTTTTCTGTTGCTGCATAACAATTAACCACACATTTAGCAGCTTAAAACAGGACATAGTTTCCTAAAACAGTCTCATAGTTTCGGACTGTCAGCCATGTGCACACAGCTCAGCTCAGTCTGCTGTTCTGGGTCACACAAGGTAGAGTCAGGGTTTGTTCTCACCTGGAGTTCCAGATCCTCATTCCAGTTCACGTGGCTGTTGGCAGAATTCAGCTCCTAGAGGCTGTGCACATTCTCTGCCACGTGACTCTCTGCATGGGCAGTTCATGTGATAGCAGCCCTCCCCCTCCCCTGCAAGGCCGGCTGGCGGGTCTCTGCTGTCAGGATGAAGCCTAACTGTGGGAGGGACTCCCAGCAGCTCTGCTGTATCCCATTGGTTGGCATCAAGTCAGCAGGATTGGTTTCCTCTGAGGGCCCAGAGGGAAGGGTCTATTGGAGGCCTCTCTGGCTTGTAGATGACCCTCTTCACTTGTCGATGACCATCTTGTCCCTGTATCTTCACACATGCTCCCTGCGTATCTCTCCAGATGTTCTCTTCTTGGAAGGGTGCCATTTATATTAAATTAGGGCCCACCCTAATGACCTCATTTTAACTTAATTACTCTGTTGAAGACCCTACTTCCAAATATGGTTGCATTCTGCTGGTCCTAGGTGTTAGGAATTCACCAAAGGAATGGCGGGGGCCACAGTTCAGCCTGTAACATGGATCATGCGTGAAGTGATCGGTTCTCAGACGAAACCTTCTAATGTTTTAAAGGCTTTATTATTTGGGTGGCCGGGCAGAAGGAATGGAGAGCTTCACCTGGAAACTTGAGCTTTTATTTCTATTCAGAGTCTTTCTTCATGGGCACCTCTTGTTTTCTGTGTCGGGGATCACAGACCAGATGCCTCTGATTGGGGGGCTTGGTGTCCCACAGGGTGGACACAACTCAGCTTCCTGAAGAGGGAATTCTAAGTCAGTTAGTACCTGCTCTTGATAGGAAAATAAGGATGCAGACTCTGAACTGCGCTTTAAAACCGAATGGTTTAGACTTAGAGTTGGCTGGTCACTGCCCAGCCTCTTTTTTCCCCCCTCTGCCAATGCATGCGCTTTGGTGGAAAGGGCTGTAAATTGGTTTTCTCTTCTGACACAATGAAAACGTGCTGCTCACTCACCGACCACATTCGCTCTTCTTCCCGCAGGCATGGGAGGCAGCATACCATCATGCCTTCCAAAGTCAACTATCAGGCGAACATCTGGGCCCTGAAGGAGGAGGGCTGTACTCATGTCATAGTGACCACAGCTTGCGGTTCCTTGAGGGAGGAGATTCAGCCCGGTGATATCGTCATTATTGACCAGTTTATCGACAGGTATGCCATCCTCTACGCCACGGTAGGCGCCTGGAAGACCGTTCCCAGCTCAAATGGACAGTGTGTGGGAACTTGGGGGGAGGATGGGGCAGACCCACAGACTTTTGTTGTTGTTTTTTAAATATATTTTATTGATTTCAGAGAGGGGCAGAGAGAGAGAGAAACATCAATAATGAGAGAGAATCATTGATTGGCTGCCTCCTGTATCCTGACACTGGGGATCAAGCCCACAACCTGGGCAAATGCCCTGACTAGGAATCGAACCGTGACCTCTTGGTTCATAGGTTGATGCTCAACCACTGAGCCGTGCCATCTGGGGCCCACAGACTTGTTTTAAGCTTTTTATTGTGGGAGTTATTACACGTATACCAAATAGAATAATCATCATTTCAACATTTATAAGTTCACTGCAATTTGTAACTTTAAAAGATTAAGGGCTCTTTAAAAAAGAAAGTTACTTAATATTTCCTTAGTATTAAGTGCCCAGGCAATGTTCTCCTTTCTCCTCTTGTCTACAAACCTTTTTCTAGTTGATTTGTTAATAAGGGGCCAGAGGAGGCCGCTGGTTACACACGAGTGTATTGATTGATAAGCTTCTTTGTCAGGAGGTCCCCATCCCCTGGCCTCCTCTCTCGTCCTGGGGAGTCCCCCACAAGCTGGATTTTACTGTTTGCATCCCTAAGTGTCATTTGGCGTCTTCCCATCTCCTGTCGTTACCGGAAACCAGTGGTTAGCTCTGGAGGCCTGATCAGAACCAGGTTCAAATTCTTGGTAGAAACCCCCGCATCCTATCAGGAGGCACATAATGTCTGGTTGTCAGTCCACAGTTGGTTCAGGAGCTAGGGATTGGTCGTTATTTATACAAGTAAGATACAATGTTTCTTTACCCCCAAAATTAAACAGTAATAGGCTGCCAAGATCCTGGGCTGCTTCTGCCTTTAGAAGTGGTTGAAGAAATCACAAGGGAAAGTGGGAGTCTCGTGGGGATTCCTGTCCGCCCCATTCCTGGTGGAAATAACCGCCTCCCAGGGGCTCTGGGTGGAGACAGGTGACTGCGCTCTGCACCTTGATCCAGAGCGGTGGGGAGAAGTGCCAAGGGGTGTGAACTGTTTGGTGGTTCCTACCAGAGTCCCCCATTCAGTCACCTAGACCACCCACAGTCATCCTGCTCCTCCCGTTACCTCTGAACTTGCTATACCCAGAGCCTCTCCTCCGTCTTCTGTAATGGGAGGAAGGTTGAGTCAGCCAGCTCTGTGTGTCTGCTGCCTTTTGGGGATTCATTATAATTTGTCGTCCATCAGAATGATTCTCAATTGTCCCTCTATGAAATGAAGCTCTCAGATAGACCCGTAGGAAATGGAGCATTCTGTAAATTAGAAATGGTCGGAGATTGGCAGTTTCATGTGGTTCAACCTAATACATAACAGGGGTAGACTAAAATCATTACACGCTCCTCCCATCCCCTGTCATTTCTCCTATCATTTTTGAGCACCTGACACTATATATGTATTGTCTGTCTTCCCCATCTATAATAATTCTATAATAATAAAAGCATAATATGCTAATAAGACTGGACGTCCTTCCGATAAAGCCAGGGATGCGAGGGAAGCCTGGGTCCCGGGTGCCAGAGGGAAGCCAGTGCCGGCAGCTGGGAGAAGGAAGGGCTAATCTTGCACAAATTTTGTGCATCGGGCCTCTAGTAGAATATAAACCATCTGCGGTAAAGACCCTCCTGTTTGCTGCTTTATCCCCAACACCCACAACACTGGCCTGTATTTTTCGAGTGATTGAATGAATGTGATCACACCAAAGGAGAGGGAGCTGGAGTTCGTGTTTAGGGGACATCATCAAAGTCTTTATGGCTGTCAAAGTACAAGTGTTTGGAGATAATGGTTTAAGAAAATGTTTGTACTATGGTGTTGGTTTGATTTTTAATCTTCACCCAAGGATATGTTTATTAATTTAGGGAGAGGAAGCGGGGAGAAAGAGAGAGAGAGAGAGAGAAACATCCGTTGGTTGCCTCCCATACACACCCCAACCAGGGATCAAACCCGCAGCCCAGGTATGTGCCCTGATTGGGAATCGAACCTACAACCTTTTGGTGTGCAGGATGATGCTCCAGCCAACAGCCACCTGGCCAGGGCTGTACTATAGCTGTTTAAAACAGCAGAGTATAAAACTCCATATTCACAATGATCCGGATTCCTCAAGCATTATAGATGACATTAGAAGGAAAAGGCTGACGTGGGATTCATTTGTTACTTATGTGGGTAACTGTACACTGTCATGCTCCCAGATCTTTTTCTCACATGTAAATGTAGAGGTTTCACATACTGGCTCGCCCCAGAAAGCAGCGAGGGGCTGGGGTGAGCTTGCTCTCGGGACACACTTACTCATCAGGAAAGTCCCGCTGTATACACAGTGCCAAGGGATTATGTCAGGTTATTCCCCCTCCTAAAGACACGGCCTTGGGCTTCCCCTCTGATGTTGCATCTGGAGTTATTGTTTCCACCCTATAAAGCCCGGCTGGGAAGTTCAGGGGCACCCTGAGACCAGTGACATCATCACTCCCAGCCTCTTGGGCAGAGTGGGCTTTCGCAGTGGAAATGGGAGTTCCTGGTAAAGTTCACAGGGAGCCTTTGCTGAGCATTCCTGTCAGCTGTTGCTTAAACCCTTACTGGTCTCGCAGCTTCCTGCCCGCCTCTTTTACTCTTGGTTGAGAAGGTACCTCTTCACAAGGAAGAAAACAAGCTTCCTTCATCCTCGCCCCGTCCCCCTTGTACCCCTGTCCTGCTGACAGCTGTCCAGGCAGTGGAGGCAGCCTGTCCCTGTTCTGTTACCACTTCCCGGGATAGCCTCGCTGGTGAAATGCTGGTGAGCTCCCGTTTTGGAATTCCTAGGAGGTGCCACAGATCCATCCTGTTTGCCGCACACAAGGGTAATTTCCCCGGTTTATAGTTGAAGAAACTTCAGCTCAGAAATGCTGGCCATTTGCTATTAAGTGGGACCTGTGGGGTTTGAATTCCGGTTTTTCTCCAAAGCCGATGACCTCAACCATCGCTCACACACGGACTTCCAGCTCCGCCCTTTCCCTCAGGAGCCATACTGGCTGCGGGACAAGGTCCCAGAGATACCTCGGACTTCGTAATAAAGATTAATTAGTCCCCTTGATCGTCTTCTAACCCCACACTCCTTCTTCTCCCAAGCCCCCCATTCTTTACTTGGTGAATTGCTAAGTTGATGAGCCTGGCCCTGACCTGCACCCCATGGTCACTGCTGGGATCTGTCACTCTATCCACTCAGTCTCTGAGTACTGCTGTGCCTGCCTGGAGTCCCACCCTCTCTCTCCTCTGTCACCACTGTCCTCGTTTGGGTCAGTTTTTACTGAAAATCCCTTCGCCCTAACTTGACTCCCTTCAAAGCTAGTTCCCATACTCGTCCCTAAAACTATAATAGAAATGAAGATACAGGCAGAAGGGTTCTGAGAACCCTGTGGCCGTCCATCTGCCACCTCCAGTGGGGCTTCCCCTCGAATCTGATCATCCGGTTGTAACAGCAGTGATAACCACCTGCTAACACCAGACTTCGGCATTAACTGTATTTGCGGGGGAGGGTGCCCTAATTCTTCATATAGAATACCTCACTCAGCTCTTCCTGTAAATTTTTGTAATTTTGTTCTAGTTCCTTTTGTCATTGATGCCGATGATCTTTGACATGTACTTTAAAATGTCACCTTTGTGGCGGTCTCTTCCATTGCTTTTGTACTTCAGATCCCTGCTCGTTTTCCTCTGCCCAGTAAAATATTAGTGTTTATTATTCTGATTACATCTGCTCTTCTGAACATGAAGACATTCTTTCATTCTGAAGTGAAGGGGAATATTGAGCTCTTGCCACCTGTCAGGTGTTGCTAGCCCCTGGATAATTAGCATTCGTATATCTATTGCGGTGGTGATGGTTAGAGCTTTTCTAACCACCTGACTCATTAACGTTTAAAATACTCATGCCTTTCTAACCAGCCTTCCCTTTTGCACTTTGCAGTCCTACGAAAAGCACAAAACAGCGCATTTTCCTAGCCGCTTGCTTGCACCAGGATGTGTGTGTACTGCTAACGGAGTGAGCAGCCTGCGGCCGTGGTTGGCAGCCATCCGGTGCCGTGCAGCTGTAACTGGGATTTGTTAGAGCTTCATATGGTGACCTGGAGCGGTGTCCGTGACACTTCACAGTGAAAACAGAACTGACACTAGTACGTGCTGTTAGAGTCCGTAGTATGTTCTTGGTGCTGATTATCACAACACTATGGGGCATCCCTCATGCATCCCTTATTATCCCTTATACAGGTGAGAAAACTGAGGCCCAGGGGATGGTTACTCACCACCTGTATCAGAGCCAGGATTTTATTCTTGTACTACTGTTCTATTTATCAAGACCTGATGGAAAATAGGCAATATGAAGGGAAATCTATGTTATCTGTTTATTAAGCACTATTGCCTCATTGGGATGTAAATATCAATTGGTTTTTCTTCTTTCCTGTGGCACCATGAACAGTTAGGGGCAGTCTTTAGCAGGGAGTGGGAGGATCTTAACGATGTTGGTCCAAATTCATAATCTTTCAATTCCTTCTGGTTAATAGAACAGACTCATTCCATTACTTAATTTATTGCCATTCATGCCAAAACTCCTTTCCCCACTGTAGTTTTCAGCTCCTTTCCCTTCCCTAAGTGCCCTTTGTACCCTGACTCCCTGACCTGAATCTTCTAGGATTTGACCTTCATTTATGTACATGCTCTTGACGGCGCTGTCCGTAAATGCGTGTGTGCACACCCACACACATACACACCTGGAAACTTAGGAGGCTCCTGCTTCCTCCTGTCCATCTTGAAGTCATGCAAATTGCCTAGGGTATAAATAATCCTTTTGTTCTAACCAGTTGTTGACTTGGCCTAAACTTTTTCTTGTCATCTTGACCCATTTATGTACTTTAAAAAAAATTTTTAATTGTCTTTGGTGTTCTGACTAACATGCTATCCAACACTTTATCTGTGTTTTTAAAGTGTCTTAAGAGTAATACATATTTGTGAGAAAGTAAAATGTAAATAGTATAGGAAGATAGTGATGAAAAGCAAAACTCTATGTTTCTGGCAGCTGCCTTGCTACATGAAGGGCAATTTGGTGAGAATTTTCTATCAAACTTGATCATGTACATGGAACCTCGGTTCTCAAACTTAATTCATTCTGAAAGGCTGTTTGAAAACTGAAACATTTTTTTCCCCATTGGAACTCATGTAAATTGAATTAATCTGTTCCAAACCCCCAGATGGTTCCCTGTTTAGCCTTTCTTATATACAGTACCTGTCTAATGTATTGTTTAATCTATAAACACTTTAAAAAAAACACATGAAATGTAAATGAAAACTTAACAAAAAGGAAAGGAAATGTATAGTAACAAACATATAGGTATACAATATGGACTGTCTACAATGTGCTTAACTTAGTTAACAATGTATCTTGGAGACTTCCCTAGACTGCCATAAATACTGGGTAAACCAGTATTTTAGTTATTATACAATAAATGTACTTAAAAATGTTATAACCAGTAGCTCTGCATGAGCTCCTTTGTGCACGTGTTTCTTAAGAAACCAAGAGGAACTATTTGGGCAATGGCCACGTATCTCCTATCTCTGTTCTCAAATGTCTCCCACCTTGAACAATTCGCTTCTCAACCCAACCCTTTCACGCTGATACCTGTCTGATCAATGATTAGTCTCTCAAGTGGCAAAGGAAAGAATGTGTGAATATGAAACAGTTTACCGTTGTTAACATCTCCTGCTAACAGGAAATTCTGGTGTGAATATTTTCACTTTTGTTGCTACTTATGATGATGATGATGATTATCAAATATTCATTTTTTACTGAGAGCCCCTCTTCCGTCAGCACTCAGGCTTCAAAGTCAAGGGGGGTTGAAAAGTCTTATTTTACTTGGTTTCTAAAAACTGAACTTGTCTCTGTCAATGGGCATCCCTGTTGGAGTATCCTTTAAGTGACATAGCTAGAATCAGTTCCCCCAAAGCCAGTCTGCTGAGCAGCGGGCGGTTGGCCCGGCTCTGCTGGTGAATTCATTGACTTACGCTCACTCCTGCACGCTGAGCTCCTGCACATTGACCTGCTTGTGACAACAGAGTCAATTCAAGAGCCGCGATCCAGAAACAGCACCCCCTTCTGAGTCTTGAACTCATTTCACTCACCAGGACACAGCATCATTCGGTCTCTTCCATGGGCAGTTTTTTGTTTGTACACTAACTTTTCTGAGCACACAGTCATGTGTGACAACTTTGAGCAGTTTGTGGGGTACCCTTGACTGGGCCCAGAATGTGTCATGCTTTGCCGCTGGCAGGTTTTCCCTAAACAGTAGTTACAAGTGCTGAGCACTTGCTTCATGTGTTCTCATTCAGTCTCCACACGCACCGTAGAAGGTGGGTGGTGTTAATTGCTCTTTTTAGAGGCACAGAGCTGGTGAATGGATAGTAAAACCACTCAGATCAGTCAAGTCATTCAAGTCTGGTTTCCAGTGGATGTCCCATGCTAACAGGGAGGTGAAATTAGCAGTTACCTCGCTCAGCAGGGAGGGTTACGATTAAAGCAAGAATTGGGGGCAGACCTTCATCATCGGTTTTTATTATAACCCACAACTGAATTAACTATATCTTAAGCCAGATAAGCATGTGTATTAGTTTCCTATTGCTGCAGTAACAAATTACCTCAAACTTAATGACTTAAAGAATATAAACTGATTATCTTATTCTGTAGGAGTCTAACATAGGTCTCACTGACTGGATGTCAGCAGAGCTGCATACCTTATGGAGGCTCGTGGGAGAATGCTTCCTTGCTCTTTGCCACCTGCATTCCTTGGCTTGTGGCCCCTTCCATCTTCAATGCCATGGTGGGTTGAGTTCTTCTTGCATCTCATCACTCTGACATTGACTCTTCTGCCTCCTTCTTCCACGTGTGTGGACTCTAGTGGTGACATTGAGCCCATTCAGTTAATCCAGGATAGTTTTTCCATTTTATTGTCAGCTGGTTAGCAACCTTAATTCCATCTGTAGCCTTCGTTCCCCTTTGCTATGTAAAATAACATATTCACAGGTTCTGGGCATTAGGATGTAGATATCTTTGGTGGGTGGGGGGTGTGCTCCACATGCCACTTTGCCCCTTTCACAAGTCAGTAGGGCAGCCACCACGCCTAAACTCTCTTGTCCTTGGTCTGGGTTACTTCCGGGAGGAGTGTGATCCTTCTCATTCTTGTCAGCTGCAGCTGGAACACAGCCTCCCACCAGGTCCAGCCAGTTTGACATTGTCTGAGGCTGAGGTGCCCTGAACCATGGGCTCAGGAATAGATTTCAGCTCTGTCTCTTGATGGAAGGAAGAACAGATTCCCTCAAGGGCCCCCTTATCAGGAAAAGGTGCCCACCCGGGCACTGTTGCGACAGAGTTTCTTCCTTCTGGAAACTATCTTCCATTGACCTACTCCCAATGCTTGCTTCTGCTACACCTGCGTCCATCTCTAATGTGATTGGAATGAATACTGTGTGCCAGGTGCTTGGTCCTTCTCAAGGCAATAGTGGCAATAGCTCTTTGCACCAATGATTACTGACCCCTAAATGCAAACATCTGTCATCTAAAATAGAGATGTTGTTACATCAGAGTCTATTGGGATGTAACTGCTCGAGGGTTCAGTGCAGGTGTTGCTATTATGTGCCTTATGAAGAAAGAACAGAAGTAATGTTTTTAAAACCACGCACAAATTTAGTAACAAGATCACATCAGGCATAAAATGACATTTCTCATGTATTCTCCATATCACTGAGAACACTCGGGATGAGAGCGGACCATTCGGCTGGAAATGGGCAGTCTAATGGGCGGATCCCCTGTTAGTACAGGCTCCATCAGGTGACTGTCCCCACTGTGTGGGACCTACCTGATAAGTTTACTTCGGGCATTTTGCTCAGTTTTTAAAACTCTCATTTCGCTAATTAGAAACCCTCAGAGGGAGCGTCGGAGCTCTTAAAATTTCACTCATTTGCACTCTAGCATTTCCCTTGGGTAGTGTCATCCCTCACCGCAGCTGTGACTGTGAGCCCCATTGCTCAATGTTACTCATCATTGATCGTGTCTCATCATTTTATACTGTACAGGAGTAGTGCCGTTTATAGTGATTTAACTTAAGCCTTTCACTGAATGTGTTGTCACTTAAGTCAGTCATACAAAGCACCACAAATAAGTGGGCAGGCTATGTAAAAGGTGTTTCTCATCTGTACCTTCCTTTCCTGGATTTTGACGGAATAGTCAGTCCCAAAACCATGATAAATACTGATTTTAAAGTCTCTATTTCTTCCTGGGGTTACCTGCTTCACTTGCCCCTTTCAAGGTAGGGTGTTCTGATACCCCCATCCTCAGCCACAGCTTGTCCTTGGTACTGGCTTCCGATTCTGTCTAGCCCAGACCTCATTTCTGAGCTGCTGTGGGATATCTGGACTTCATGGTTGACTTAGTCCTCATAAAGTCCTTATAAGTGGGTGGCTAAACACTGTATTTTATGATTGCCATATCTTCTTGATTCTCCGTTTTCCAATTTGCTAAAAGCTGTATAGCTAATAGTTGGGGAGCTTTGTTGAAAGAGAAAAATGTAAAGTGTTCCACTAGAGAGAATTAAAACTGTAGTCAATAAGTATCACATATTTATAGCATAACATGAAGCATGAATAATACATGTTATATCTTAAGGTAAACGTTCAGAACAAAGAGAGGCGTGGTTAGGTGAAGAAGGGATGGAGATAGAGGAGAGGAGAGAGGTAGATGAGATGAGGGTGTTATCGCATGGGTGTCTAGTGGCGTATAGCAACTGAAGGTTTTAATCACAGTTGTAAGTAGAGATGTTACTAATACTTGAGTCATTGAAGGCTAGAGCCAAGTCAGAGCTGGAATATGTGGCATCATTTTATTGGTCGGTTTTACAAAAAGAGAAAAACCCTTGATCGCACAGGCTGGAGCAATCACTTGACCTTTTGTTCAACCCATCTGGAATTGCTTTGGGGTTAAGTTAGCCTTTCCCTTAAACCACTGACGGTGCTTCTCTCTCATCATTGATGATTCTGTCTCTCCCTCTCCCCTCCCCTCCGAAATCAATAAAAATATATATTTTTAAATAAAATAAAATAGAACACTGACAGGTCTTCATTCCTCCACTGCATTGAGGCCTCATCTTTGAGCAAGGTGGCTTTGGACTACTAGTGTCAGGGTTCAGTAAAGGACAATCAAATGCAAGATGAAGGCTTTTTATGAACCCAAAACTAACAAAGCAATTGTTTTTTTCAAAAAGGACATTTTTAAGGACAACAGGGACATTTGCATATGGTCTATGTATTAGCTGATACTGAGGAATTAATGTTATTTTTATTAATGTGGTAATGACATTGCAGTGGAAATAGTCCATATATTTTGGTCCATCTGAAGTAGGGGTGAATGACAAAAGTCTGGGATTTGCCACCAGGGAAATGCTAACAGATAAAGCAGATTGGACCAAATTTTGGAAATTGTTGAATCGAGGTGATGGGTATCAGTGGGGCTCAGTATCGGGTCCTCTCCATTTACAGTGATTGGGAATATTCATGTTGACTTCTTAAGTGTTTGATCTGCCCTCCTGAGCCCAGAGTTGAGCTGTATCTGCAGAACAGTGTGCTTATCCTGTCACAGCCACCAGATCACAGGCGTCTGTTGGAAAATATGCTGCCACCAACCTAGAGCCAGGGAAGCCGAGTCCCATCCTGAAGCTGCGTTTTTGCCATTTGCCTTCCGCTTATCCAGAGCTATTGATTCTGGAGTGAGGACCAAGATGTTGATCTATATAGAGTTGATTTCACCAGCCCCAGAGAATGGAGAGATGGCCTTTTTAAATTATTTTTAATGTGTTTTTATTGATTTTCTTTTGTTATTTTAAAAAATATTGTTGAAAGTATTACGTATGTTCCCTTTTTTCTCCCATTGACCCCTTATAGCCCACCCATGCTCCCTGCCCCAGCCCTTCATCCTATTGTTTGTATCCCTGGGTTATGCATGTAAGTTCTTTGGTTGATCTCTTCCCACACACCCACACACCCCTGCCTTCCCTCTGAGATTCAACAGTCTGTTCCATGCTTCTATGTCTATGGATTCATTTTGTTAATCAGTTTATTTTGTTCATTAGATTTCACATATGAGTGAGATCATGTGATACTTATCTTTCTCTGACTGGCTTATTTTGCTTAGCATAATACTCTCCAGGTCCCTCCTTGTTGTAAATGTACTACAGCTTTTTTATCCACTCATCTACTGATAGGCACTTGGCCTGTTTCCAGATCTTAGCTATTATAAAATGCGCTGCTATGAACATGGGGTGCATAATTCCTTTCTGATTGGTGTTTTGTGTTTCATAGGATATATTCCTAGAAGTGGGATCACTGGGTCAAATGGCAGTTCCATATTTAATTTTTTTAGGAAACTCCATACTGTTCTTTATAGTAGCTGCACCAGTCTGCATTCCCACCAGCAGTGTACTAGGGTTCCCTTTTCTCCACAACTTTGCCAGTACTTGTCATTTGTTGATGGTAACTATTCTGACAGGTGTTTTAATTTGTCATTTTAATTTGCATCTCTCTGATGATCAATGACTTCGAGGATTTTTTCATATGTCTCTTGGCCATCTGTATGTCCACTTTGGAGAAGTGTCTATTTAGGTCCTTTGCCCATTTTTTAATAGGATTGTTTGTCTTCCTTTGGTTATGTTGTATGAGTTTCTTTTATATTTTGGATAGTAACCTTTATCAGATGTACCACTGGCAAATACATTCTCCCATACAGTGGGCTCCCTATTTATTTTGGTGATAGTTTCCTTTTGCTGTGCAGAAAATTTTTATTTTGATGTAGTCCCATTTGTTTATTTTCGCCTTAGTTTCTTTTTCCCTGAGACAGTGGTCGGCAAACTCATTAGTCAACAGAGCCAAATATCAACAGTACAATGATTGAAATTTCTTTTGAGAGCCAAATTTTTTAAACTTAAACTTCTTCTAACGCCACTTCTTCAAAATATACTCGCCCAGACTGTGTTATTTTGTGGAAGAGCCCCACTCAAGGGGCCAAAGAGCCGCATGTGGCTTGCGAGCCAGTTTGCCGACCATGGCCCTAAGAGATGTATCCATAAACACATTGCTACAAGAGCTGTCTGAGATTTTGCTGCCTATGGTTTCTCCTAGGACTTTTATTGTTTCACGTCTTACATTTAAGTTATCCATTTTAAGTTTATTCTAGTGTATGTTATAAGTTGGTGGTCTAGTTTCATATTTTTGCATGTATCAGTCCAATTTTCCCAATGCCATTTACTGAAGAGACTGTCTTGACTTCATTGTATGCTCTTGATTCCTTTGTCAAATATTAATTGAGTGTAATGGCTTGGGTCGATTTCTAGGGTCTCTGTTCTGTTCCATTGATCTATATGCCTGTTCTTGTGCCAGTAGCAGGCTGTTTTGATTACAGTGGCTTAGTAATATAACTTGATATCTGGTATTGTGATCCCTCCAACTTTGTTCTTTCTTAAAATTACTGTGGCTATTTTGGGATTTTTTGGTTCCATAAAAGTTTTTGGAGTATTTATTTTAGATCTGTGAAATATGCCATTGGTAATTTAATAGGGATTGCATTGAATCTATAGATTGCTTTGGGTAGTATGGACATTTTAATGATGTTAATTCTATCAATCCATAAACATGGTATAATCTTCCATTTCTTTATATCTTCTTCTCTCTTTTTTCAATGTCCTGTAGTTTTCAGAGTACAAGTCTTCTTGGTTGCTATAGTAAATAGGATTGTTTGTTTTCTTTCTCTTTCTGAGAATTCATTATTGATATATAAAAATGCCATTGATTTCTGAGTGTTAACTTTGTTTCCTGCTACATTGCCAAAATCATTTATTAAATCTAGTATTTTTTTTGGTGGAGTTTTTAGGGTTTTCTATGTATAATATCATGTCATCTACAAATAATGAGAGTTTTAATTTCTCCTGTCTAATTTGGATGCCATTTATGTTTTCTTTTTGTCTGATCACTTTGTCTAGCACTTCTAGTGTTATGTTGAATAAGAGTGGTGAAAGGGGAATACCCCTATCTTGTTCCTGTTCTTAGTGGAAATGGTTTTAATTTTTGCTCATTGAGTATGATGTAGGCTGTAGGTTTGTCATATATAGCCTTTATTTATTATGTTGAGGTATGATCCCTCTATTCTCAGCTGTCCTGTTTTTTAATTGTGTTTTTTTTTTCTTTTTGGTTCTTTGATTGATTTTTTTCTACCCTGTCTTCTAATTCACTGATCTGATCCTCAGTTCCCCTAATCTGCTGTGTGTTCCTCCCACTGTGTTCTTTATTAGTGTTATGTTATTCATAGTTACTATATTTTTTCTCATGCTGTTGAGCATCTTTGCCATCATTATTCTGAACTGTATGTTTGATAAGTTTCTTATTTCTATTTCATTTAGCTTTTCTTCTGGATAATTCTCTTATTCTTTCATTTGGGGCTTGTTTGTGTGTTTTTTTTTGTCTCCCCATTTTGGCTGCCTATTTGGGTTTGTGTCTGTGTATTAGATAGATCTGCTATGCCTCCCAATCTATAATGCAAGACAGTGTCAGACACTGTTTCTAACTGCCCCTGAGTACCCTGTTTGCAGCTATCAGCAGTCCACAGCTTATGGCTCCCTATGCTGGGGCTGGGTGCCTTTGGAAAGGACCAAGATGTGCACCAAGGTCTGCTTTTCCTAGCCCTAGGCCCCAAATTAGATCAGGCAAAGACTCAAAGCCTCTGCCCACATCTGCCTGCATTCTGATTGTATTCAGTCTTGATTAGCCTCTGGCTGTAGACCATACTGTGGGATGAGAGGTTTTCCAACAGGGTGGGGCAGTTACTTCTGCCTGCAGGTTGATTGTTATTCTTAGTCTCTTAATGGGTCTTGGAAACTCCACAGGAAGGGGTAAGGGGTTTTCCGATAGGGTGGGGCAACTGCCTTTCCCCAGGCAAAAACCACCTAGATCCCAAAGGTCCACTGGAGAAAGATGTCCTCTGCAGCGTGAGGGAATGACTCAGCACAGGAAACCAAGATGTCTGCCTTCTGAGGTCTAACCCTAGAGCCCCCAACCCTGGCTTCTGCTCACACAACTCCAGTCCACTCTGCCAAGGTGAATGGCTGCCCCCAAAATTTTGTGCATTGACCCTTTATGAGTGTGCTGGCATTTCCAGTCATCTCTTGCTGGCAGACAGCAGTCCTGCTGCTTTTCATAGCCAGATGTTATGTGAGCACCTTTCTCAGTTCTAGTGCTCTGTGAAAGGGAGCCCAGCTTGGGCTTTAGGCCCAGAGTTCTCAGTGGGAATCCCCCACAGCTGTGATAACCCTCTAGAACTTCAGCTGCTGTCTATGGGAGCCCAGCCAGCCCTCCTTTTGTGCCTCTGCACTTCCTATCAGTCTCTGTGTGGTCTCTGCTTTCTTTCTTTCTTTTTTTTTCTAATATATTTTTTTCTTTTATATATATTTTTATTAAGGTATTATATGTGTACATATCTTACCATTGCCCCCCCACACCCCACTCCCATATATGCCCTCACCCGCCAATGTTTTGCATCCGTTGGTTACTCTTATATGCATGCATATAAGTCTTTCGGTTGATCTCTTATCTCCCCCACCTCTCCCTAATCTTCCCGCTGTAATTTGACAGTCTGTTTGATGCTTTACTGCCTCTGTATCTATCTTTTTGCTCATCAGTTTATAGTGTTTTTTTATTATCCACAAATGAGTGAGATCATGTGGTATTTTTCTTTCATTGACTGGCTTATTTCACTTAGCATAATGTTCTCTAATTCCATCCAGGTGCCTACAAATGGTAATAATTCCTTCTTTTTTATGGCAGCATAGTATTCCATTGTGTAGATGTACCATAGTTTTCTGATCCAGTCATCTGCTGACGGGCACCTAGGCTGTTTCCAAATCTTAGCTATTGTAAATTGTGCTGCTATGAACATAGGGGTGCATATATATCCTTTCTGATTGGTATTTCTAGTTTCTTAGGATAAATTCCTAGGAGTGGGATTACTGGGTCAAATGGGAGTTCCACTTTCAGTTTTTTGAGGAAACTCCATACTGTTCTCCACAGTGGCTGCACCAGTCTGCATTCCCACCAGCAGTGCACGAGGGTTCCTTTTTCTCCGCATCCTCGCCAACGTTTGTCGTTTGTTGATTTGTTGATGATAGCCATTCTGACAGGTGTGAGATGGTATCGCATTGTCATTTTGATTTGCATCTCTCGGATAATTAGTGACTTTGAGCATGTTTTCATGTGTCTCTTGGCCTTCCTTCTGTCTTTCGAAAAGATTCTATTTAGGTCTGTTGCCCATTTTTTTTATTGGATCATTTGTCTTCCTTTTATTAAGTTGTATAAGCTGCCTGAACATGTTGGAGATTAAACCTTTATCAGTGATAACATTTGCTAATATGTTCTTCCATACAGTGGGCTTTCTTGTTGTTTTGTTGATAGTTTCTTTTGCTGTGCTTTTTTAAATATATTTTTATTGATTTCAGAGAGGAAGTGAGAGGGAGAGAGAGTCAGAAATATCAATGATGAGATAGAATCATTGATTGGCTGCCTCCTGCATGCCCCACACTAGGGATCAAGCCCACAACTCAGGAATGTGCCCTGGACCAGAATCAAACCTGGGACCCTTCAGGCTGCAGGCCAATACTCCATCTCCTGAGCCAAACCAGCGAGGGCCGGTCTCCACTTTCTGTCCTTGGTTATCAGAGTTCTCTCCAGATTTTCTGTATTTTCGTTGTAATTCCAGTTTGGTCCTGGGAGTGTCAGTGTAGCTTCTACTTACATCGCCACCGATTTTGGAATCCACTGTTTTTATTGATTTTAGAGAGGAAAGGAGAGAGAGAAAAGAAACACATTGCTGTGATAGAGAAACATCGATTGTTTGCCTCCCATATGCACCCTGACTGGGAATGGAATCCAAAACTTTTTGGTGCAGGGGAGGACACTCAACCAACGGAGCCACCTGGCCAAGGAAAGTTGGCCTTCTTTGAAACAAAACCTTTTCACTTTTTTTTGTAGGACCACCATGAGGCCTCAGACCTTCTATGATGGGAGTCACTCCTGTGCCAGAGGAGTGTGCCATATCCCAATGGCTGAGCCGTTCTGCCCCAAAACGAGAGAGGTTTGTAATCTGTCTGGAAATTACACCAAAATAAATTGTAAGGGTTTGGGTTGGCATCTAGAGTTAACCATCCGGACATCCTTCCTGACAAAGCCAGGCCCAGGTGAAGCCGCCTGCCCGCCAGCACCAGCAGCTGCGGCACGGGAGAGGGAGAAAAGCCACCTGCCCCGCGGTCCCAGGCGCCAGCGCCAACAGCTGCGGCCCGGGAGAGGGAGAAAAGTCGCCTGACCCTGCAGCTGGCCAGAGGGAGGGAAGCCCGGGTGTCTGTGGCTGGCTGGAGGAGGGAATCCTGGGTCCCGGGTGCGGGGCCAAGGCAGAGGTGGTTAGGGGTGATCAGGCCGGCAGGGGAGCAGTCAGGGGTGATGTGGCAGGCAGGCAGAGGGGTTAGGGGCGATCAGGCAGGCTAGTGGTTAGGAGCCAGCAGTCCCGGATTGCGAGGGGCAATCTGGACATCCCCCGAGGTGTCCCAGTTTGGAGAGGGTGCAGGCCGGGCTGAGGGGACACCCCGTCCCTTCCCCCCTGCACAAAATTCACCTGGGCCTCTAGTTGGCTAATAAGCACATGGTCCCTCTTCCTCTCAAGTTTATGTCCTATGCAAGGTTTTGTGAAAGTTGTTTCCCTTTGCTAATAATGCTTTCACTACTGTCAGTTATTTGTAAGCTGAATCACTCAAAGTAGCAACCTACCTTTTTTATAAGTTTTGATTTTGCTGTCAGGATACTTTTTAAATAATTTAGTGTAGACTAGCATATTAGTTAAGTATGGTCTGGAACCAGTTTACTTGGGATTCAGTCTCTGCTCTTCAGCGTAATAGCTGTGTGTCATTGGAAAAGTTACTTAACACCTCTGAGCTTCAGTTTCCTCATTTGTAAAATGAAGGAAATGATTACATATACATTGTAGGACTGTGTGAGGGATAAAAGAGTTAATACCTAGAAATGTATCCTATATAATAAAAGCCCAGCAACCAAACAGCAGAACAACCAGAATGACCAGTCAACCAGACACTATGACACGCACTGACCACCAGGGGGAAGACGCTCAATGCAGGAGCTTCCCCCTGGTGATCAGTGCGCTCCACATTGGAAGCACTGCTCGGCTGACCCAGATGAGTAGTGCTCCCACAGTGGGCCGGTCCCCGCAGAACATGCCCTCAACCAGTGCACGAATTCTGTGCACGGGGCCTCTGGTATTAGTATAAAAATGTCCAATGACTGGTAACTGCATTTATGAATTAAATTATTATTATTGCCGTTCTATACATTGTCAGGTTGTCATCATTTACGTTTGAGCTGAGTTTGGCCATTACTCTCCAGCCTTCTCTCTGAGATTAGAGTAAAATCTCAGAACAAAGGGGGCAGCCCCACAGAAGTCAGCATCAGGCCTTAGCCCTCAGAGAATAAAAATGGCTACCACAATTCAAAAGTCCCTCTCTTGCTCCACACATGGTATTTTTCATATAATCCAGGTTTGGAAGTCAGGTGCAACACAGCAGATTAGAAGCATTGTCAGTGATGTACTAGCTAATGAGATCAACTTTTAAATTGATATACAGAATATAAATATCTACACATGTTAGTCATTCAGCTAATTTTGACACCTGCATATGGAAAGCAGAGTTGTCATAGCAGAGAGGAAGGGAGAGGTTGTCATAGCTTTTATATTTTAAAACCAGTTTCTGTGTAGTCATCAGCAAAAGCATCTTAACCTCACTCCACTCTAAAAAAACCCCACAAACAACAGAATCTAAAATTCACGGTAAGGGGTTGCGGGGAGCCATTTGAGGTGTACCAGTCTGCATTCTCTCTGAGTTCTGTGAAAATAACATGTTTTACTTGTTTAAAAAAGTGGCAGGTTCAGTGTGTATGTATGATGTATTTAGATGTATATGTTTCTGGGTAGTTACCAGCAGAATATATCAGAATGCTGCCCATCTTCCCTCTGAAACATGGATCTGCCCACACAATAAATTTGCTCTCCAGCAGAAACTAGATGTGTATAAAATTCTTGACAATTTCAAAATGGGGGCAGTTTGGGAAGAAATATGGTAGACTAGGGAGAGAGTGTAGGAGATTGAAGATCTTTTCCCAGGCAGAAATAGTAACGTACAGTATTAGAGGTAAAAGTGGGCGGTGGAAGTGCTAGTGATGCATACAGAGCACATGTAAATGTGGTGGCGGGTGAAATTTGCCAGTAATAGAACGTGGCCTCCCTTGTTGGACATATCCTCCCGTTTGTGTTAAAATGTGTATAAATATGTAAAGAGATGAATATGAGAATATTCATGTGCAAATAAGAGTGTTTCCCTTGGAAAGGTGAACTGTGTCATGGGGGCATGGGTGGAAGAATAACATCTTCTTCTCTGCAAATTTTACCTATTCCAAAATTGGTGTCACTTCTAGTCATTTTAGGAGGTGATTTGATATACACTCTGAGAGTGTTGACTCATAAAATGTATTTTGGCTGGTGATCTGATATTGCTAATATTTACAGACAAAGATGATTGATTCAGGAGTTCCGTTATGATAACTCGAAACATGGAAATGAGAGCAGCTTAGCCTCAGACCCAGAAATCTCTCAGCTTGTCTTTTGTGTTTCTGACAACTTAAGGTGGTGGTGCAAAGTGGTGGTTCAAGCAGAGAGGCTCTAGTCCGCATCCAGGAGCCTCTGCTTCCTCCTCCTCCCATCATGGCCCCCACCTCCCCGGGTGATGGCGAGGACCTGTTGCCTCAGCCGTTGGTAGCTATGATCTTCCTTCACTGATCTCTAGAAGCACTCTAGGTTGGCTGAGACCAACAGCTCAGTTATTTGGGATTTTAAAAGACATTTAATGAAGACAAGGACAGTGCTTGTTATATAACTTTTTTAAATCCTCACCCAAGGATATGTTCTTATTGATTAGAGAGGGAGAGGGGGAAGGAGAGAGAGAGAGAGAGAGAGAGAGAGTGAGAGAGAGAGAGAGAGAGAGAGACAGACAGACATCAATGTGAGAGAGAAACATTGATTAGTTGCCTCCCATACATGCCTGGACTGGGGATTGAACCCACAACCTTTTTCATGTATGGGATGACACTCCAGCCAACTGAGCCACCTGGCCAGGGGTGGTTATATATTAATTTTGAAAAAAGGAGGGGAGGCATGATTTAGGCCCTTGCATTTATAACCTTTACTCTTTGGGGAAAAGGTTTGGTTACGCATAGTCTTATTTTTAGCATGTATAGAATAAATAAACATGAGGTAGCATCAACTATTCATTGTCTGTGGCTTGTCATGGTTCTAAATTTGGAATTACCAAGGCTCTTGTTAAAATTTTTTCTCCCATTGTCATAGCATAGCATAAGTTGTTTTTTAAGGAAATAGATTAATTTACTTATGTGGTTCAGACATGAGCAGGCAAGATTTTCCCTATATTGGAGCCTTCTATTGACCGTGAGTCACTGCATTTTATATATATATACTAGAGGCCCAGTGCACGAATTCGTGCACGGGTGGGATCAGGCTGGGCCAGCCCGGGGGAGGGGCTGTGTGCGGTTGGCGGGCTGGCCCTGCCCCCCCAGTGGAACTCCTGGTCGAGGGGACAGTTTGCATATTAGCTTTTTATTATATAGGATGGTATCTCAGGAACCTTTGCCAATTATTTGGTGAATCTGTAGAAGCTGCCAGTACAATAAATCCTCACTTAACCTTGTCCATAGGTTCTTGGAAACTGTGACTTTATGCAAAATGATATATAACAAAACCAATTTTACCTTAGGTTGAGATAGACAAGAGTTAAGTCCTTGTGGCATATTTCTAGTGGACAGAAACATCACCAAACTTCCTATCTAATAAAGAGGGAATATGCTAATTGACCCGCCATCACAAAGATGGCGGTGCCCACAACCAATAAGGAGGGAATATGCTAATTGACTGTCACACCCTCAATGATGGCGGCGCCCATAGCCACAAGATGGTGGCGCTCAGTCCTCTCAGCCCCACCAGGGTGGCAGGTGCGCGGCTGCTCCACATACCTGCCTCCGGAGTCCCTCAGTCCCCCAGCCGCCCAAGGCCGCCCGAGGCTCAGGTAACCAGGGTGGGCTGAGGCTTGCGCTGCTGGCAGTGGCAGCAGCAGAGGTGTGATGGGGCGTCGCCTTCCCCTGATCGCCAGGTCGCCTCCTGCCCCTGAGGGCTCCCGGACTGTGAGAGGGGCAGGTTGGGGGCTGAGGGACCCCCAATCCAGTGCATGAATTTTCATGCACCAGGCCTCTAGTCTCAATATAAAGATCCCAAAACCCTTCTAATATTAAACATTGAAATAAATGTGAGCTATATATATATTTAAGGAAGGTGAATAAAAACAAGTAAGATAGTTATTTTCCAACAAATTTATTCTCGATCAGGATCATAGGTGGCCGGAGCTTATCTGGGCAGCTCAGGGCATCAGGTGGGGCCCACCCTGGACTGGATGCCCTTTTATCGCAGGGTGCATTCACAGGCACTCACACACTGGGACGATGTAGATACAACCTTACCTCACATCCTTGGGATGTAGGAGGAAACCTGAGTCCCTAGAGAAAACCCACGCAGAGATGGAGAGAGCAGACAAACTCCACACAGACAGTGGCCCATTGGGAATCGATCTTTTTTCCTCTTCAATGTTATAATGAAACAGCATTGTTCAAGGACCTGCTGTGCTTCTAATCGAAAGAAGACCAGTTTAGCATTTATATGTTTACAATGTCTCTGACACAGTTCTGTGCGTATTATATCCTTAGCTCATTTAATCCTCACACTATCTCTTGAGTTATATACAGTTTTATTATCCCATTTTACAGGTGAGAAAACTATGACAAAGGTTAAGTGAATTTTCAGCAGTCCTTAATTAACAGTTAAGTTTAAAAGACTATTTTTATTATTATTATTATTAAAAAGGAATGTTGAAGCACAGGCTAAGGTTAAGTCTATCTGGACAGAAAATAACCAGCATGGGCCCATTCTGTTTTTACTGTGTGTCCCTGGAGAGGCAACAGGCAGGAGAGATTATGGAGTAATTACTTTCTAACCTCCCAAAAAAGCTTTTGCAGAAGTCTTCCGACTTTTCACAAAAGAGCAATGAGAATGCATTTCTCAGGAGCTTGGAAACGGTTGTCTGCACATCTCTCTGAGGAGATGTGATGAGGAGTGCCACCTGCGCTGAGCCTGGAGGTTAAGAGCTCAGCCTCAAGTCCTTGCTCACAGCCCAGCTTAGCAATTAAAACATGTACACACATTCCTGGTGCTTAGGAAAAGCTCACTGTTGTCTCTCATAGCTGTGAGCTGTATGTGCAGGGGCGGGGGACACAGGATGTGTGCGTGGTTGAGGGTCTGGGAAACTGACCCTCCCAGATTCTCTCTGAGGGTCTGCAGCTACTAGGCTTTTATAATAAAGATCTTTAACGAATCAATGTTTAACATTTCAGGGGAAAATAAAGTAGTAAGCTGAACTTAGGTTTGCATGTTTTGCGTTTGTGGTTCCTTCTCTTCCAGGTCCTGATAGAGACTGCTAAGAAGCTAGGACTCCGGTACCACTCAAAAGGGACCATGCTCACGATCGAAGGACCACGTTTCAGTTCACGGGCAGAAAGCATCATGTTTCGCTCCTGGGGGGCAGATGTTATCAACATGACCACAGTTCCAGAGGTAGTTCTTGCTAAGGAGGCTGGACTTTGCTATGCAAGTATCGCCATGGCAACGGATTATGATTGCTGGAAGGAGCACGAGGAAGTGGTAGGTGGAATTCTCTCCAGAGCACGTATGGCCTGACTTGCCAGGTGCCATGAGCCCCAGTAAGAAAGGATCTTGACTATGTGTTTCTATTGCATTCATTCCAGAAAGTACCTTTCTGCCAGGTTTTAAAGTCAACGTTTAATACATTCTGCCAGGTTTTAAAGTCAGCATTTAATACATTGTCGATAAGTATTATTGCCAGATATTTTCTATAGTTGTCTTTGGAAAGTAAGGACCAAAATCTTCATAGCAAAGAAAAAACACACTTTTATCCAAGGATTAGCAGTGAACAGTACATGGTAGGCATGCTGGGAATCATACTGAGATTTAGGCCTTGTTTTAAGGATAAAGGTCTTGGTTGTAATTTCCTTGTACTGTGCCACTGTTTGTGCTCTTTTTTTTTCTTTTTTTCTTTTTTTTTTTTTTTTTAAATATATTTTATTGATTTTTTACAGAGAGGAAGGGAGAGGGATAGAGAGTTAAAAACATTGATGAGAGAGAAACATCGATCAGCTGCCTCCTGCACACCCCCTACTGGGGATGTGCCCGCAACCAAGGTACATGCCCTTGACCGGAATCGAACCCAGGACCCTTCAATCCGCAGGCCAACGCTCTATCCACTGAGCCAAACCGGTTTCGGCTGTGCTCTTTTTTTTTCAAAGGAAAAAAACTTACTGTTGCTTAATATCTTTCTGGTAAGTGGGCTCTATTCATAGCTGTCTGTTTACCCTACCAAGACTGGATACCATGCTTGGTGTGGGAGTAGGACAGCAAACAAAAATGGTTGGTAAGGAGCCAGCATTGTGTTTTTCACGGGGTGGCGGGGGGGTAGTTAGAGATTAAGCAAACGAATGTGAGAAAGCTCAGGTGAGATACAGATGTATGAATCTGGTTGATTCAGCCAAATATTTGCAGTCGGGGAACCTTCCTTATGTAATGGGAAAGGTGGGCATGCTTGAGTGGAGAGGAGAGGAGGGAGAAAGAAGGAAGCAGGGCCGTGGAGACTGTGTTTCAGATGGGAAGTCAGTGAGGGGTTTTAGGTAATAAAAATGGCATGGTCCAGCCGGACTGTTGAGGTCAGGCTTCCAGAACAAATACTTTTCATTGTGGAAAACATTGAACATCTTCGAAAGTAGAGAGTCTAGTATAATAAACCCCACTGACCCATCACCCAGCCTTCCAGGTATCGGCCATGGCCCACTTTGTGTCATACATAAGCCCCTACCCACTTCTCTCTCCCCTGCTTTCATAAGTAGTTTTTATAACTGCCTTTTAAAATATATCCTATATAATAAAGAGGTAATATGCAAATTGACCATCACTCCAACACAAGATGGCCGCCCCCCATGTGGACAAAAGATGGCCAGCAGGGGAGGGCATTTGGGGGTACCAGGCCTGCAGGGGAGGGCAGTTGGTGGCGACCAGGCCTGCAGGGGAGGGCAGTTGAAGGGACCAGGCCTGCAGGGGAGGGCAGTTGGGGGGGACCAGACCTGCGGGGGAGGGCAGTTGGGGTGGACCAGGCCTGCAGGGGAGGGCAGTTGGGGGGACCAGGCCTGCAGGGGAGGGCAGTTGGGGGGGGGACCAGGCCTGCAGGGGAGGGCAGTTGGGGGGGACCAAGCCTGCAGGGGAGGGCAGTTGGGGGCAACCAGGCCAGCAGGGGAGGGCAGTTGGGGGCGACCAGGTCGGCAAGGGCGGGCAGTTAGGGGTGACCCGGCCGGCAGGGGAGGGCAGTTGGGGCAATCGGGCCGGCAGGGGAGCAGTTAGGCGTCAATTGGGCTGGCAGGGGAGTGGTTAGGGCAGGGGTGGGCAAACTTTTTGACTCGAGGGCCACAATGGGTTCTTAAACTGGAGTGGAGGGCCGGAACAAAAGCATGGATGGAGTGTTTGTGTGAACTAGTATAAATTCAAAGTAAAGGAGCGGAGGGGAGAGCAAGAGAACCCTCCGCTCTTTCGGCTCCGTGATCCGGATAGAACAGCCGAACGGGCCATAGTTTGCCCACGGCTGGGTTAGGGGGTGACAGGCTGGCCGGCAGAAGTGGTTAGGGGCAATCAGGCAGGCAAGTGGTTGGGAGCCAGCTGGATTGTGAGAGGGATGTCCGACTGCCCGTTTAGGCTCAATCCTCGAGGGGTCCCAGATTGGAGAGGGTGCAGGCTGGACTGAGGGACACACCCCACCCCCACACCCCAGTGCACGAATTTCGTGCACCGGGCCTCTGGTGTGTGTGTGTGTATAGTGCATTGTGGAGTGATATTTCTTTATGTGTGTGTGTATTGATTTTAGAGAGAGGAAGGGGGAGGGATAGAGAGATAGAAACATTGATGAGAGAGAAACATTGATTGGTTGCCTCTTGCATGTCCCCCCACTTCAGGGATCAAACCCACAACCCAGGCATGTGCCCTGTCCAGGAATCAAACCAGTGACCTCTTGGTTCATGGGTCGACACTCAAGCACTGAGCCATACCAGCCTGGCTGAAGGCCTCTTTTATAAAAAATAAAATAGTAAAAAAAACCCACAGGACCATTATTGTACAAAAAATATTGATATTAATTTCTTTTTATTTAATTTAGTAGTGCATATATCTCCTTTTTTTCCCCCCATTGACCTTCCCTCAGCCTCACCTACCCCCTGTCACATGCCCTCATCCCACCCCCCAGTGTCTTGTGTCCATTGGTTGTGCCTATATGCATGCATACAAGTCCTTTGGTTGATCTCTTTCCCCCCCACCCTCCCCAACACTCCCCAGCCTTCCCGCTGGAATTAGACAGTCTGTTCGGTGCTTTACTGCCTCTGTATCTATCTTTTTGTTCATCAGGTTATAATGTTCTTTATTTACCATAAATGAGTGAGATCATGTGGTATTTTTCTTTCATTGCCTGGCTTATTTCACTTAACATAATGCTCTCCAGTTCCATCCATGCTGCTGCAAATGGTAGTAATTCCGTATTTTTTATATCAGCATAGTATTCCATTGTGTAGATGTATCATAGTTTTCTAATCCACTCATCTGCTGATGGGCACTTAGGCCGTTTCCAAATCTTAGCTATGGTGAATTGTGCTGCTCTGAACATAGGGGTGCATATATCCTTTCTGATTGGTGTTTCTAGTTTCTTGGGTTTTATTCCTAGAAGTGGGATTACTGGGTCAAATGGGAGTTCCATTTTTAATTTTTTGAGGAAACTCCATACTGTTCTCCACAGTGGCTGCACCAATCTGCATTCCCACCAGCAGTGCACGGGGTTCCTTTTTCTCTACATCCTCTCCAGCACTTGTCGTTTGTTGATTTGTTGATGATAGCCATTCTGCAGGTGTGAGATGGTACCGCATTGTCGTTTTGATTTGCATCTCTCGGATAATTAGTGACTTTGAGCATGTTTTCATATGTCTCTTGGCCTTCCTTCTGTCTTCTTTCGCAAAGATTCTATTTAGGTCCATTACCCATTTTTTTTTATTGGATCATATATCTTCCTTTTATTAAGTTGTATAAGTTCCTGTAGACGTTGGAGATTAAACCCATATAAGTGATAACATTTGCAAATATGTTCTCCCATACAGTGGGCTTTCTTGTTGTTTTGTTGATGGTTTCTTTTGCTGTGCAAAAGCTTTTTATTTTGATGTAGTCCCATTTGTTTATTTTCTCTTTAGTTTCCATTGCCCTAAGAGCGGTGTTGGTGAAGAAATTGCTTCGGCATATGTCTGAGATTTCTCTGCCTGTGGATTCCTCTAGTATTTTTATGGTTTCCCATCTTATATTTAAGTCTTTTATCCATTTTGCGTTTATTTTTGTGTATGGTGTAAGTTGGTGGTCTAGTTTCATTTTTTTGCATGTATCTGTCCAATTTTCCCAACACCATTTATTGAAGAGACCGTTTTGACTCCATTGTATGTTCATGCCTCCTTTGTCAAATATTAATTGAGCATAGTGATTTAGGTCAATTTCTGGGTTCTCTATTATATTCCATTGATCTATATGTCTGTTCTTGTGCCAGTACCAGGCAGTTTTGAGAACAGTGGCCTTGTAATACAGCTTGAAATCTGGTATTGAGATCCCACCTACTTTGTTCTTCTTTCTCAGGATTGCTGTGGCTATTCAGGGTGTTTTTTTATTCCAGACGAATTTTTGGAGAGTTCTTTCTAGGTCTGTGAAATATGCTGTTGAATCTATAGATTGCTTTGGGTAGTATGGACATTTTGATGATGTTGATTCTACCAATCCATGAACATGGTATGTTCTTCCATCTGTGTATTTCTTCCTCTCTTTTTTAGTGTCCTGTAGTTTTCCGTGTATCGGTCTTTTACCTCCGTAGTTAAGTTTATTCCTAGGTATCAATTTTTTTTTAGTGTGATGGTAAATGGGATTGCTTTTGTGGTCTCTCTATCTGTAAGTTCAGTATTGGTGTATAGAAATGCCATAGGTTTCTTGGTGTTAATTTTGTATCCTGCTACATTGCCGAATTCATTTATTAAGTCTAATAGTTTTTTGATGGAGTCTTTCGGGTTTGTTATGTACAATATCATGTCATCTGCAAATAAGGACAGCTTTACTTCTTCTTTTCCAATTTGGATGACTTTTATTTCTTCTTGTCTAATTGCAATGGATAGTACTTCCAGTACTATGTCGAACAGGAGTAGTGAGAGTGGGCATTCCTGTCTTGTTCCTGTTCTTAGGGGAAATGGTTTTAGTTTTTGCCCATTGAGTATGATGTTGGCTGTGGGTTTGTCATATATGGCTTTTATTATGTTTAGGTATGATCTTTCTATTCCCACCTGCTGAGAGTTTTTATCAAGAAAGGGTGTTGGATTTTGTCAAATGCTTTTTCTGCATCAATTGATATGACTATGTGATTTTTATCTCTCAATTTGTTTATGTGATGTATCACATTTATTGATTTGCTGATATTGTACTATCCTTGCATTCCTGGGATAAATCCCACTTGGTCATGGTGTATGATCTTTCTGATGTACTGCTGGATCCGATTTGCTAGAATTTTGTTGATGATTTGGGCATCTATGTTCATGAGGGATATTGGCCTGTAATTCTCCTTCATTGTGTTGTCTTTATCTGGTTTTTGTAGTAGGGTGATGCTGGCTTCATAGAATGAGCTTGGAAGTGTTCCTTCTTCTTGAATTTTTTGGAGTAGTTTGAGGAGGACAGGTTTTAGTTCTTCTTAGAATGTTTGGTAAAACTCCCCTGTGAAGCCATCTGGCCCTGGGCTTTTGTTTGCTGAAAGCTTTTTGATGACTGCTTCAATTTCTTCCATAGTTATTGGCCTATTGAGATTTTTAGAATCTTCCTGAGTAAGTTTTGGAAGGTTGTATTTTTCTAGGAATATGTCCATTTCCTCCAGGTTGTCCCATTTGTTGGAATAGAGTTGTTCATAGTATTTTTTAACAGTCCTTTGTACTTCGGTGGGGTCTGTTGTTATTTCTCCTCTTTCATTTCTGATTTGTTTATTTGGGTCCTCTCTCTTTGCTTCTTGGTGAGCCTGGCTAGGGGTTCATCAATCTTGTTTATCCTTTCAAAGAACCAGCTCTTGGTTTTTTTGATCTTTTGTATTGGTTTTTTTTTTTTTTTTTGTCTCTGTCATTTATCTCTGCTCTGATCTTTATTATTTCCTTCCTTCTGCTTACACTGGGCTTTTCTTGTTGCTCTATTTCTAACTCTTTGAGTTGTAGGGTTAGGTAATTTATTACCATTGTTTCTTATTTTTTTGCAGTAGCCTTGTAGAGCTTTGAACTTTCCTCTCAAGACTGCTTTCGTTGTGTCCCATAGATTTTGGATTGTTGTGTTTTCATTGTCGTTAGTTGCCATGATGTTTTTTATTTCTTCTTTGATCTCTCTGGTAACCCAGTCATTGTTTAATAGCATGCAGTTTAGTCTCCATGTATTTGATTTTTTTGGATTGTTTTTATTGTAGTTGATTTCCAGTTTTATGCCATTGTGATCTGTGAAGATGCTTGATATGATTTCTATCTTCTTGAATTTGAAGAGACTTTGCCTGTGACCCAATATATGGTCTATCTTTGAAAAATGTGCACTTGAGAAGAATGTATATTCTGTGGCTTTGGGGTGAAATATTCTGAAGATGTCGATTAATTCCATCTGGTCTAGTGAGTCATTCAGGATTGATGTTTCTTTGCTGATTTTTTGTTTAGAGGATTTGTCCAATGGTGATAGTGGGGAATTAAAGTCTCCTACTATGATTGTATTGCTGTCAATCTCTCCCTTGATATCCTCCAGGAGTTCTTTTATTGAATTTGGGTGCTCCTGTATTGAGTGCATATATGTTTACTAGAGTTATTTCTTCTTGTTGGATTGCTCCCTTTAGTATTATGAAGTGGCCTTCCTTATCTCTTGTTATGTCCTTCACTTTGAGATCTAATTTGTCAGATATAAGTATTGCTATCCCCGCCATTTTTTCATTTCCATTCGCCTAAAAAACTTTTTTCCATCCCTTCACCCTCAGTCTGTGTGTGTCTTTTTTTCTGAGTTGGGTTTCTTGTAGACAGCAGATATATGGGTCGTGTTTTCTTATCCAATCCGTTACCCTATGTCTTTTGATTGGGGCATTTAATCCATTTACACATTTAAAGTTATTATTGATAGGTACTTGTTTGTCGCTATTTTTATTCTTTACCCCTGTCTTCCTTCTTCGCTTCCTATTTCTTCTTTTTACAGCAGACCCTTTATCATTTCTTGCATTGCTGGCTTGGTGGTAATAAACTCCTTTAGTCCCTTTTTGTCTGTGAAGCTCCTGATTTCACCTTCAATTTTGATTGATAGCCTTGCTGGGTACAGTATTCTTGGATTCAGACCTTTCCTTTGCATGACTTTGTGTATTTCATTCCATTCCCTTCTGGCCTGATGAGTTTCTGTTGAGAAATCAGTTGCTAGTCTGATGGGGGTTTTCTTTATAGGTAACTTTCTATCTCTCCCTGGCTGCTTTTAAGATTCTTACTTTGTCGTTGGTGTTTGCCAGTTTAATTATAATGTGCCTTGGCGTCAGTTTTTTGGGGTTCATTTTGCTTGGGTCTCTGTGAGCTTCTTGGATTTGTGTGGGGTTTTTCTTCCCTATGTCAGGGAAGTTTTCTGTCATTATTTCTTCAAACAGGTTTTCTGTTCTTTGCTCAGTTTCCTCTCCTTCTGGGATCCCTATTATACGGATGTTGTTTTGTTTTGTGTTGTCCCAAAGTTCCCTTAGGCTCTCCTCCTGCTTTTTAAGTTTTTTTTTCTAGAAGCTGCTCTACTTGGGTATTTTTTCCTACCTTGTCTTCTAGCTCACTGATGCGGTCCTCTGCTTCTTCTAGTCTACTCTTGATGCTTTCTATTGAGTTCTTTACAGCAGCGATGTCATTTTTCATTTCTTCTTGATTCTTCTTCATTTCCTCTTGGTTCTTACACGTATTGTCAAATTTGTCTTCCATTCTTTTCAGCGACCTTATGACCATTTCTCTGAATTCTTCCTCCGACAGGTTGCTTGCCTCCATTTCATTTACTTTCTTTTCTGGTGATGCCTGCTTTTCTTTCATATGCGGGCTGTTTCTTTGTCTCCCCATGTTCTCTCGTCTCTGCATGTCTGGTTATGTAGTTCTCTCTCTCCTGCATTGATTTAAAGGCACAAAATACAACACAACAAGGCACAACACACAGGGCACTGAACACAAATGTATTCACAATATTAATAACCCCAAATAAAGGTGACCACCATAGAAAGGCAAATTAGAGGATAAGAAAGAAAGAAGAAAAGAAAAAAAAAAGGGAGTGCAAAAATGAAATTGGGAAAAGGAGAAAAAAAATAAGAGGGAAAAGAGAGAGAATAAGAAAGAAGGTGGGAAAAACTATACATATGGGGAGAAGGCTCCAATAGAACAGCCACTAATCCCAACACATGCCAGCAATAAGTACCTGGAGATGAATGCAAACTACAAACCACAGCTAATATCAAGTGAGGCGAGGGAAAACAGAAGCAAAAAAAAACAAAACAAAAATAACAAAAAGAAAAAACGAAAAAAAATCTCACAAACAAGCATAAAAAATCGATTTAATCAACAATCAAGCAAACAACAACAAAAGTACTGAGAGAAAAAAAATTTGGATAGTGAAGAAAGATAAGAGAGAGCTGTGTATGAACTTGGAGCAGGGCATTGGTAATTAGATATAAGTAGATTGAAATTTTAATGGGGTAAAAAGAAGGAATAGGGAAAACCTAAAGCAGGAATAGGGTAAGTGAAACAGAACAAAAGGGGAAAAGTGAGGAAGAAAGTGATGGCGTAAAGGTAAAGTTGAGATAGAGTAAAATGATGCTAAAGGAAAGATGAAAATAGAATGTAGAACACTAATCCCAAAGTAAAATAAAAAGAAAAGAAAATGACACTTTTTTTAATAAAAGGAAAAGAGCAGTAGTAATAATACTGATTGAAAATAAAAATATAATAATTAAAAAGGTAAAATCAAGTGAGGAAAAAAGAAAAATTTTAGTTTCTTAAGTAAAAGATGGAAAAAAATAAAAATGTGCAGTAGTGAAGGTCATTCACTTCCTCTGCTGTTTGTTTGGTACACCTGTTTCCAAGTCAGGACAGTATTGCAGTTCCCTGCGTTCCACTGCTCCTCAGTGTTGTAAGCCAGTCCTGATTTTTAAGCAGGCATTTTATTTGTGTTTACACAAGAGTCAATTTGTGATTCAACCCCTGGGTGGCATTGTTTCTGGATTGACCTCTGGGTCTATAGGTCCTCTCTAGCTAGTGTTTAGATTTGTTTTCCCTGTGGCACTTAATACCGGTTTGGGGGAGTGGGTTGCCCCAGAGCTGGTTCTCTGATGGTTATTCCCTGCTCTCATTCCCAGCTTCCAGAAAAACAACTTTCCCCTGCAGTCTCTTAGAGTGACCCCAATTGGGTGATCCTATGTATTGGGCTTAGTAATCAGAAGCAAGGATTTAAAGAGGGAAAAATAAATAAATAAATAAGAGCCAGAGTTAAGTGTGTGAACTCCGGGGCTGCACGCAAGTCTGTGCAGTCTTTTTTCCCCTTGGGTCTAAGCAGCTGGCACACTTTTAAAATTTTTAGGCTGTCCTTTTGCACCCAGATCAAAATGGGTTGCTTTTTAGAGTTCCCTTTTGTTAGCAGCTCTGCAGACCCCCTTCCACATTCACGGATCACGCCAGCCCCAACAGCCACGGATTTTTCTAGGTGCATACTTCCCACAGTCCTCCAGCTCCCGCATGCACGTTTCTCTCTCCTGCCGGGACCACAGACCTCACCTTCTCCCAGGTGAAATCTGACCTTCCCGTGGTGGAGTGTAGAGCTCCTCTGAATCTGCGTGCTTGCGCCACTTGGGAACCAGTGTTCTCGGGTTCGCAGCTGTTCAGTGGGTGCCGTAGTTGTAGATTCCCCAGGCTTTTCAGGCTCCCGACAACATCCACTTTCCCCTTCAAGATGGCGCTGTCTCTGCTTCTGAGCCAGTCGCTCTGGGAGGGAACCCAGCAGCAGTGGGGGTTGCCACAGTCTCCTGGTGTATAGCTGTCCCTCAACTCACCAACAAATACTCCCCGTGTGACCACACACTCTTCCTTTGTTTTCTCACTCACTATCTTGCAGTCTGCCTTTCTTTCAGCAGCCATCTTCCGCAATCTTAATTTCTTAATATACTCAAATATTTAGATTGTTCACTTTTTCCCTCTTGTCTAATCGTTTTCAACTACTCAGGGTCTCTTTTAACCTAATATTTTCCTCTCTCTTTTCAACCCTTGCATTTCACTTGAAGAAACTGGATCATTTGTTTGATTTAAAATAGAGAAAGGGACAGAACTATAGTCATGTGTGTTTATTGATTTCAGAGAGGAAGGGAGAGGGAGAGACAGAAGCATCAATGATGAGAGAGAATCATTGATCAGCTGCCTCCTTGCACGCCCCCCACTGGGGATCAGGCCTACAACCCAGGCACATGCCCTGACCAGGAATTGAACCATGACCTCCTGGTTCATGGGTTGATGCTAACCCAGTGAGCCACACTCACCAAGCCAGTCAAGGAATTTTGAAGTAAGAAAAAAGTGTAGGGGTGGCTGCTCTGAGCACATTTAGGACAGGTGATATCTTCTGCAGGGGGACCCTTTCTACCACCTCAGAGCTGCTTGTTTCACCACCCAGTTTCATGTAAAACAGATATTCTTGCTGTCTGTCTGTTCATTTACATGGATTTTCAGCCATAGATGAACACGGGTTCTGTGTTTTGCATGATGCCTTATCCTGACCCTTCAGTGTAATTAGCTACGAGGATGCTCTTTAATGTAAGAGATTTGTAAATCCTGCTGCAGTACAGTCCCTGACTTGGCAGCTTTGCTCTTTGAAGGGAACTGCTCGGCCTCGAGGTGTTAGGAAGCTGCTCCCAATGAATAGAAGACTTCAGTGTCTGCCACTCCTGAGGACGCATTGTTGCCTGCCTGTGGCTTTCTGCTTGATCTAGGAACGTATCTGTCTGCAGAGCTAACGGTGCTTTCCTTCAGTCAACCCCGTGAGGTTTGGAAAGCAGTCAGTTGGAACTACTTCAGTTAAAAGTAGAGAAACTAGGTTTCTGTAAGTGGTAAGTCATGAAGGCAAATAATGTTAAGTGCCACACGAAGATTTGACACAGATAGCATCATCTCAGCCAGCCAGCCAGCCATGTGTGTTGTGCTTCAAACCAGCTGTACAGCCTGGCATGATCAAACAGTTTTAGAGTTGCCAAGCCACCTTCAAATTTCTGTCCTCCAATTACTTGTGATACCTGGCCCATTATTTAACAAGTTACTCTTCTGTGGGATGGAGCCAGGGCTTCGGGGTGCGGGGCGTGAGTTGTTCAGTTACACTTCTGATCTTGCTAGATTACTGGGAGAATTAAGCCAAATGGAATGTGTAGAGCAACTAGTTTAATGCTGGCTCCTAGGAGGTTGGTCGGTCACCAGATAGTAGCAGTGATGGGGGTGGGGGCAGAAAGACTATAAAAAATTGGTGAAGGAAATTTGAGAATTGAGCTGGTCCTCCAACAGCAGGTTAGATTTGAACGTGAGGAGGTTAATAGGGAGGCATTTTGGGTGGAGCCCAACAGCAGGAACAAAGAGAACAGAAGTCAGTCTATATAGAAATACCAGTCACAGGAAGTGTAAGGACACGAGTAAACGTAAGGAAAGCCTCTTGCACACTTTATGACCCTGCATTTCAAGGATCCACGTGAACTGTGCCCATACGTGGGCACCCAGCTGGTCACCGCTCTGTGTTCCCACAGTAATGGGACTCCCTCTGCTGCGGTACTGATCGTCTTGTCTAACCACATCCTGGTGTTTGTGGGAGGGGTCTGGACTTCATACTCCAGGAAACCAAATGAAAGCTGAAATCGCTGTGCCCTGAATCTTGGATTTCTTCTAAGTAGAGTGAAGTGTGACAAGTACTCTTCCTCTAAACGGCCAGTGTATAGTCACAGCTTTTTCCACCCTTTCCTTATGAAGCAATTTTAGTTACAGACAAAAGCAGACAATCCTGTGGGTTTCTGTGAATCCGACGTCAACCATTATAATATCAACTTCTAGCCACTCGTATTTCATCTATCCTCTGATCCATAGCTCTGTCCATCAGCATGTTAGGAGATATCTAACGTAGCCACCTTGTCCTTGTCACATTCCAACCAGAATGCCTTACCATTCCCAGGCAGAGTCCACGTTTCCAGCTATCTCAGATGATTTCTTCTTCCAGGTTTTCTAAAAAGAAACCAAGTGATTTGACCTGTACTTTCCCACATTCTGAATTGTTGAAATCATCTCCTCAGGGTAGTTTAACCAGATTCTCTGTCCTCTGTATTTTATGTAAATTGGTAGCTGGATCTAGACTTATTCAGATTCAGGTATCCTACGTAGCGTTTAGTTTTCCATCAGAAGAGTGGATTGTTTATTTGGTTTGGGTTTTGCGTGTGTGTGTATGAGAGAGAGAGAGTTTAGCAGCCCATCCATTAATTCATTGGCAGCTATTAAAATAATGATACTCTGATTTCATCATTTTTCTTTATTAGCTGGAAGACTTCTCGCAAGAGAAATGTTTCTTTTCAGACTGGTTGGTTATTCAGTGTAGCAACAGTTTTGTGACTGGGATCCATTCTGTGGACCTGGGGAGAACAGCCACAGCTTTCTAGAGCTGCTAACACATTACCCCTCTGGAGAGAGTTTCTTAGAATTCATGTTGCAAAAGGTACTTTTCAGAGGTGTTTGTTTTCTCCAAGACCTCCCCCGTGGGACCAAGACCATCTTGATAAATGCAAAACTTGGGATCGGGGGTTGCAACTAGAATCAACTGACTTCACAGATCAGGGAGGAACTTCGGGAAATGTTCCACAAAAAACAGTGTGATTTTTTAATTGCTGGAAACATCCTGTGCTGTTGTTTCTCTAGGTTTCGGTGGACCGGGTTTTAAAGACCCTGAAAGAAAATGCCAATAAAGCCAAAAGTTTGCTTCTCACGACCATACCTCAGATAGGTTCCATGGAATGGTCAGAAACCCTCCATAACCTGAAGGTAAGTATCCCGAGCCATCTGCAAGCAGACACTTTCACATCCTCAGCTGCCTTTCCTCTTGTGTGCATCTCACCCTTGGGGCATCCCCTCCTGTGTTTTATACTAGCCTAGATGTTTTCTGCAAGTTTTCATTCCATTTCCTTCCATAGTAACCATTTGTGATACTGGGAAGTTAGAGCTGCCTGGTAATGCGAGACCTTTGGAAGCTGAGGTGGGGAGAGTTTTATCATCTACTGTGCCAGATTCTTGACACGGTTCTGCCCTGCAGTGTATCTCTTAAGTCCCACTTCAGAAGATGGATAGCACTTGCTCTGCACATGGCCTACGTAGCCAAGGACGCTGTTTTTTCTCTGGCAGATCCATGCAGAGTGGTTGCAGCCTTTAAAGCTAAAACTGACAGAGCAGTAACAAGATGGTGCCGGGGAATATCTGCTTACTCTTCATGTTGCATCTAACTTAAGAGTTATTAGTGATAAACATCGGGTGGGTTGCAGGCTGGTAACTTTTTCTTTTTTTATTTATTTTTAGTGATTTCAAGAGAGGAAGAGAGAGGGGAAAAAGAGATAAAATATCAATGATGAGAGAGAATCATTGATCAGCTGCCTCCTACACACCCCCTTCTGGGGACTGAGCCCACAACCTGGGCATGTGCTCTGACTGGCAATCAAACTGTGACCTCCTGGTTCATAGGTTGACGTTCAACCACTGAGCCACGCCAATCAGGCGGTAACTTTTCAACTCTAGTATTAACTCCCTGAATATACAGAGTGGGGCAAAAGTAGTCTTACAGTTGCTCAGGTGGAAAATAAGGAAATAATTAGTAATAATATAAGAATAAACTCTGTAAGCCTACTTAGCCCCACCCTGTAATTTAAACTGACTGCCACACTCAGAGATGTATGCTTTTTATTTGGACATGTTGTGACTCTTGATTAACCATATTAGATATGGAATTGCCTCAAACTGATCAGATTTTACATTCACCTAATATCCAAAGAGGGTAGCCAGTATGTTCTGAGGTCTCCTAGGACACACCTATACTCTTAGGTCTTATTCCAGTAATTGAGAAAGGATTTAAAAGGTTGATAAAAGCCTTCCCTACCCCAGTTACCATCAAGGAGCCCTGGAACAAGAGCCATAACTTTAGTGTGATGGGGACGCAATATGGTAGTGAATGATTGATAACCCCTGGGTGTGGGGAAGTCATGATTTACAGTGTTTTCCAGTCACGTGGTGTAAATGCTCCAGCATAGCTAACTTTAAGATACCAACATGAAGCCACTGATAAGCTGGGACAGGATACATGTAGATGGGTCTCATAAGCTGGTACGGGCAGGCTCCTGCACACCGGTATAATTATGATGACTTTAGGACTGGCAAAGTCAGGAATATGGGATTTGTAATCTATCTTTCCTGCTAGACTTTTAAGTCCATAAGGAACAAGAAACATCAGTTGGTTTCAACCTATATACCTAGGGATAAATGTCCTTTAATGAATAAATAATAATCCCTTTCCTCCATGAAGTATTTTATCATATCTATAATAATAAAAGCGTAATATGCTAAGTAGACCAGTCAGCCAAATGACCTTCAGGACATCCTTCTGGACATAGCCACGGCAGCGGAGGCAGAGGCAGAGTGGTTAGGGGCGATCAGGCAGGCAGGCGAGTGGTTGGGGCAATCAGGCAGGCAGGCAGGCAGGCAGGTGGTTAAGAGCCAGCGGTCCCAGATTGCGAGAGGGTACAGGCCGGGCTGAGGGAGACACCCCCCCACCACCAAGTGCATGAATTTTGTGCACCGGGCCTCTAGTTGAAATATAAAAGCCCTTATTGAAGAAAAGAGGACTAGAAAATAATAAGAATCATATATATATATGTGTGTGTGTGTGTGTGTGTGTGTGTGTGTGTGTGTGTGTGTGTATAATGGAGAAATACGTTAATTAACCAGGACACCATAACAGGTCAACCAGACAGGAGGAGGTTGTGCGCACAGGGTCGGGGGCGGGGCAGTAGGGGCCTCCACGCGCCTGCGCTGGGGGAGGGCCTGATAAGCAGCAGCCGCGGTTGCTTCAAGGGTCGGAGAGGGAGGCAGGGCTGGACCGGCCACAGCTGCTGCGGAGCCCTAGGAGCGAGGCAGGGCCGGACCGGCGAGTCGAGGGTGGGCAGTGCCCTGTGATTTCGAATCACGCACTTGGCTCCTAGTTGGAAATAATAAGAATTGGGAAATGTCAGTTTAGAAACAGTTAAATTTGCGTGAGTGTAATGCGCATCTATATATATAAAAGCCTAAGTGACCATTACAGCAGAACGACCGGTCACTATGATGCACACTGACCACCAGGGGGCAGATGTTCAACACAAGAGCCGCACCCGGTGCAGCCAGAAGCCGGGCTCATGGCTGGCAAGTGCAACTGCCATGGCAGGAGCCTCTCCTGACTCCATGGCAGCACTACCAGCGGCGGCAGCGGGCCAGGATGAGTGTGAGCAGTGTGGCACCCAGCCCCAATTCGGGCTCCTTCCTGGCCGCTTGGCGCACTGCTACATCTCCCAAGGGGTCCCAGACTGCGAGAGGAATGTCTGACTGCCAGCTTAGGCCTGATCCTGGTGACGTTCTCTGTAGAAGGCAGGCAGTCTGAACATCTCAGGGAAGCGCAGGGAACTCAGGGTGATCCTGCCACCGTGCTTGACTCACCCACTTGATGGTGTTCACAGGACAGACTGTGGTGGCCCAGTGTGTGTATGTGCTGCAGCTGCTGAAGCTCAAGCAGCAGGCTGTGCAGCCGCAGAAGGCCATCCAGCCACAAGTCAGCAGTCAGACATCCCCTGAGGGGTCCTGGAGTGCAAGAGGGCACAGGCTGGGCTGAGGGACCCCCACCCCCCAGTGCACGAATCACACCTCGACTTCTTGGAACTGTGACTCATACTGATATTGGCTGCTGTTATTTGCCTACAAGATATGTGGTGGGTTTTGGTTTTTCTCAACTGTCCCAATTTGACTGTAATCTCTTAAACTTAGAAATCAGTGTTTTCCTCCCCTCTGAAGCTTCTGAAATTGTGTGTAAAATTGGTATGTAGTGTTCTATGTATTCATTTTTAAAGAGGCTGTGTGTAGCTTTCATCAGATTCTCAAAGGAATATGTAACCTAAAGAGAGAAAGTGAAGAATCGTGGCCTTCATTCTATAGCTCTAAGGATCACCTTACAATAATTCCTTCTTCTCAGCTCTCTCAGCACTGAAATGCGTATCATTCACTAATTCGTTTCAGAAATACTGAGTGCCCGCTGTCAAATCGTGGTTTGCAAAGATACAATTAGACTTGCTCTCATGAAGAAGATCCTACTCCCTTTGGAGATAGTAAAATATTAAAATTTGAATGATTTTTTTCAGTGGGATAAGGTGAAAAATGGAGGTTGCATAAACAAAAATCCAGACTGGGGCTGATGTGTAAATGTGTCCTAGTTCATATGTAAGGAATGGAGATAGTGAGAATCCGAGCAGTCCTCTGAGGTAAAGCATCACGAACCTCACTCACAGGAAGGGAGCGTAAGGAATCGGTTAGGAGCTCCTTTGGTGAACATGCAAATTTCCTGGATGGTTTATTAAAAGTGTATGCTCATGAGTTTGCACTCTAAAATCAAAATATGGTTTTTTACAGCATTCCAGTAAAATCATGCATAAAAACCAGTAAGTGCTTGGTTAATTATAATCTGTGCCTACTTTTTTCCTTTCAGAATATGGCCCAGTTCTCTGTTTTATTACCAAGACATTAAAATACAGCATGACTTCCCAGAAGATAAGACTTTCTAATTCTAGTCATTTGGGGAATTCCTGCTTAATTTGAAATGTGGAAAAGCTTTCGTGCCCTTGCCCGCTAAGGAAGAACATGTGCTAAGACCATGCCAGTGTGAGAGATGCCTTCCGAAAGACATGGACGGCTCCAAAAAACAGGGAAGCAAATGACCAGTAAACATGTGGAAAATTCCTACCCTTTAGAAAAAAAGACAAGAAGATACCATTCGCCTTTCCCCCATTAAATTCATAACAGTAATGGGTGGGAGGTGCAGTTTCTTATGTTGCCAACGAATATGAAGACAGAATGGGACTCGGACTATTTATTGGTGGCACTGTAAATGTGTACAGTCTTTCTGGAGTGCGGTTTGGTAAATGTACCCAAAAGGCTTAAAAATACTTAACACCCTTTTTGCTGGTTACTCTGTTCCTTTTATCTTTAAAAATTTGTCTTTAAAAAATTAGAAATATGGTAGTGAATGATAACTGCAAAGAATTAAGTGTAAAGAAGTATGTTTTATATAGTGTCCGTTTTAATAGCAAAGATTCAAAACCATCTGAATATCCAAAAATTAGATATAAATTATGGTTAAGCTCTAATTAGATTATGAAGGAGCCAACTGAAGATCATGTTTTTATATAATATTTAATGTCCTAAAGAATTGGTTGCTGTATAATATAAAATGGGAAAAAAAGGACATGTGAGCCTTTTACAGTACTGATTTTGTTTTAAGAATTCTACATAAATGTGCAAAAAAGACTAGGAAGACATATAATCTTTTATTATACTTTGGGCGTATATTGGACCATTTTAATTTCCTTTATTCTTTTCTGTCTTCACATTTATTTTTTCTACATGAATATAATCAAAGAGTATAGTTGTTTTAAAAATAAAAAATTACTGAGAAAGATCCAGCTGTTAAACACATTGTTTCTGCTAATGAGGCAAAAATTAAGATGGTAATAATAAGTTCTTTTTGAGTTTCATCTTTATTTTGTAAAAAATAAAAAAGATCATTAATGACTTGAACAGTCATCGAGATACTTGGGTTTGCAAACATCTTGAGAAGAGCTGGGCAGTTATCACTGAGATATCTTAAACTATCGAAGAGACTACATACACACATTATAGTGTGCCAGATATTTTTTAAATTAACCTTCTATTATTAACTTTAAAGGAATGGGTTTTCTTTTCTATCACAAGCAGATCTTTTTTCCTCAGGATCATTAATTTTCACTGTGGTCTATTATATAGGGTCCTTGAATGATGTAGCTTTTGACCAATCGAAGAGTATGTAAAGTCAGTGTATTTGTGTCTGTGAGATTGCCTTCAAGATTATAAGCTACTGATTGTAAACAGTGAAATAAACCAGTTACCCTCCAGCATTAATACTGAGCAGTCTGGGTTACATGTCATTATGTCTCGGATTCTCTAATGCAGTGGTTTCAACTCTACTTGCACAAATAGGGACCCACAAAGGACCTAGTGGATCTGAACCCAGGATTCTCTGGCTCCAACCAGTAATTGTTTTCGCTCCCCTTTAATATATACCACCCCTTACTTTCCTTCATTCTTAGATGTCTGAAGATGTGAAGGTGAAAACCTGTGGGCATTTTTCTTGCTGCCTTCAGAAAGTACTGTTCTCCCCAACTTTTAGATATTTTTCTTAATCCAGTAGCCTTTTCTAGCAACCTCATTTCCAGACTTCACAAATGGACAATACTTGTTTTCTGTTACCCATCATTCATTGCTTATACAGGGCCAATCTAGTTTTCCTTATACTTCATTCTTAAGAACTTTGACCATTTATTCTTGGTATGCTCCTTTTTTTTTTTTTACAAAATTAACATCATGATCAGTAGTTTTGAGCATTTGGAAGTTTCCCTAGTGGATTATGGGCATAATAGAGAAGTTCTAGCTTAGTGACTTAGGTCCTTGGAAGAGTGACCAGTTACTGATTAGTATATTTACATTTACTTACAAATCTGTATTGGTATTATGAGCTACTTATTATTCTTTTACTGATTTTGAGGATGAACAATCAGAATAATTTATGCATGGTGTTAACCAAAAGAGTGGAGAAGGCTGGTATTACAAGGTTACATTTGAGACCTAAGAATGTTTTGCAAATTAGCCTCAGTATTTCCTGGAGTTGTTTATACTAGGCAACTGAAAAATGTGCCTTATTTCATAGGTATTTGTTGGAGAGCACATTTTTATAAAATAAAAAAACAAAAGCATTTGATGATTTCAGTTAGGGAAGATTAAAAGGAAATTGTCAGTGTTTTCAAACTATGCCCTCAGTTTTATAGATGATTCAGGCTTAAAAAGTCCACACATTGGAATGTGATGACGCATTCATAAACTGCCCCTTTTGACCTCACTCTAGTTTACAAATGCCCCCTCCCCCCAATAAGAATCAAGATTACAAGGCTAAAGTAGTAATAGGAAAGCCATTTCCAAATATATACAAATCACCCAGCTTCAAGAATTACCTCAGCCAATGTGTCTTCTAAACTCCCACCCCCTAGCCTCCTCCCATGTTATTTTGAAGCATTTCTCATATCACATAATTCAATCCATGAATATTTCAGTGTTCTAAATGGTATTTTTTTTTAAGATAATCACAAAACCATTATCAAAAAATGAATAAAAATTCCTTAATGTCACCAAATATGTAGTGGATATTCAGAAGTTAAGATGTTTCATAAATGACATTTTTTACACATCGTTTATTTGAAACAGGATTCACTTACAGGTCATACATTGCAAGTGGTTGATATGTATTTTCTTTTCATCTCTGTTCCCTCCCCCTCTTACTGACTTTCCCTTTCTCCTCCCCCTCCTTACCTTTTACCTTTCACGTTCTCTCTGTCTCCTAACAGTTTATTTGGTGAAAGAAATCCAGTTTGTCCTTGAGAGTTAAATATAATCCAGATTCTTGTAACTGCATCCCCATAGTGTAATTTAACAATCCTCTGTCCTCTGTATTTCTTCTAACTTGATAAATTGAATCTAGACCTTTTTCAAGACTACTTTAGAGGAGGTGGTATGTTCTTCCATAGGAGGGACATAATGTCTCATCTCTTGGATATTAGCAGCCATGAGCTTTGGATGCCTTTATCCATTAATTCAATGAGTTGCAAAAAATTATTCCAGTTCAAAGTTACCTTCATGTAACCCCTGAAGAGTAAGGTGACAGCCTCCCTGTTTGAATTAAGATTAAAAACAATATACACAGAAAGAGCATTTCATACAATTTAAGTCATTAATAGCAAACAATCAAAATCCTGTAGAATTTAAAAATGGATCAGATATATACTATGAAACACATATTTGAGAAATGATTCGGAACAAAGCCAAAGGAAGAAAAAATAATGACACTACCTTAAAATACTAGGCAGATTTTTTTGTTGTTAATCCTCACTCAAGGATATTTTTTCCATTGATTATTAGAAAAAGGGCAGAGAGAGAGAGAAACATCAATGTGAGAGAGACACATTGATTGGTTGCCTCCTGAATGCACCCCGACAAGGGCCCAGGATTAAACCTGCAAACCCTTAGGTGCTTGGGCTGATGCTCTAACCACTGAGCTGCTGGCCAGGACTAGGTGGATTTTTGAAAGAACTAAATGGGTCCTAGCCAGTGTGTCTTAGCTGGATGAGTGTCATCCTGAGCACTGAAAGGTTGCCAGTTGAAAAGGTTGCCGACTTGCTTCCTGGTAGGGGGTGTGCAGGAGGTAGCCAATGCTTATTCCATTCTCACATTGATGTTTCTCTCCCTTTCCCTTCTCAAAAAAAAAAAAAAATACAGATTTTTTAATGTTAAAATAAATACTACTGATGAAAATTTGAATTTAAAATATAATCAATAAAATTAGAATTATTCAGAACATTACAGTTGGATTAGGAACTCAAGAAAAAACCCAAGATGTATTGAGAAATAGAGATGAAAATATGATAGCTAGAAATGTAAAATTTTTTTTTAAATATATTTTATTGATTTTTTACAGAGAGGAAGGGAGAGGGATAGATAGCTAGAAACATCGATAAGAGAGAAACATCGACCAGCTGCCCCCTGCACACCTCCTACTGGGGATGTGCCCGCAACCAAGGTACATGCCCCTGACCGGAATCGAACCCGGGACCTCCCAGTCCGCAGGCCGACGCTCTATCCACTGAGCCAAACCAGTCAGGGCTAGAAATGTAAAATTTAGCACAAGTTCTAACAAATCTTATTAAAGGGAATATATGTTCCAGAAAGAGGAAGTAAAGAAAATGGGGGATGTGACCAACTTCAGCATGATAGGAACACGACTCACCAGCAAAACTCCTGAATATTATTTTAAAACAATCATTTAAAATCTCAATATGGTTGAAGGATGTATGGCAACTAAAGAAATACATATTCAAGAAAATTTATTAACATTTTATAAGAACAGTGAGAGTCCGTGGAATTTGAACTGAAATCACTTCTCCCAACTCAGCAAGATGGGAACCAGACTGGTGCATCCAAGGACACAGGGCCCCACCTCCTCAGCTCCCCGTGGGAGGGCTGTCATCCCAGGATGTCAGTGTTTCTCATCCTGCTCGACCTGTTACTCAAGCTGTTATGGTCAAGTGTAGGTGAGAGGTGGGGTTTCTCTTCTGCCTAGCCACCAAGGAGGTTCTACACTGAGTGGTGCTGCTAGCAATATTGGGGCCCCCATCATCTTTCTGCTGGCTGGTTAGGCAGTGATTGCATCCTGGGAGAGTCAAGCAAAAAAAGAGCTAAAGGTACTGTCCCCCACCACCACCACTGAGCACTCGGCCACTAAACAAAGTGTTACTCAGAGAGAAGCTTGCCATTGTACCCACCTCCAGTTCCAGAGGTGTTGCCTGGAGGGAGAGCAGGCCATCCACCAGAGAGCGCCTTTTCTTTTCCTAAAGGAACTGGTTTCATTTGAAACACTAAGGGTGCTCTCAAAAACTGGAAATTGTAGGGAAGGGCAATTGCCAGAATCATTGGACATATAAACTAAATTGTAGGCTGGCTCGATAGCATGAGAGAACTTGGGAAGGACATAGCTAGGAGGAGACTGTCTGGGGCCAGAACAAATCTCAACTGATTTTCAGAACTATCCCTTCAAAGGAGTCTGAATTTCATTGTTTTATTGGTGAGCAGTCTGTGCCTCAGGGCATTATTGAAAGCAATAAAGCAATCACCTAGCAATTAGTAAAGCTTAATGGCTGGGTATGGTCAGGGATGGAGACAGCCAAAGAGAACCCTGTAAAAAACACTGCCCTCCACCGACCCCTACCCCGAGCTACCCAGAGAGGGGCCCAAACAGCCTAGTTCTCGGCTCCCAGGTAACTGAAAGGGGAACTTTCACAATGTCCGGAGCCCTTAATGTCCTGCACATGAAAGAGGAGGATGTCTTCAAATTCCCTGCAGCAGGAACCCACTTGGTGGCACCAACCTTGACTTCCAAATGGAACAATTCAACCACAAAAGGAAAAGTAATGGCATCTACATCATAAATCTAAAGAGAACCTGGGAGAAGCTTCTGGCAGCTCGTGCCGTTGTGGCCACTGAAAACCCAGCTGATGTCAGTCAGGTGGTCCAGGAATAATGGCCACGAGCTGTGCTGAAGTTTGCTGCTGCCACCAGAGCCACTGCTATTGCTGGATGCTTCACTCCTGGAACCTTCACTAGCCAGATCCAGGCAGCCATTCGGGAGCTGAGACTTCTGTGGTTACTGATTCCAGGGCTGACCACCAGCTTCTCACGAGGGCATGCATATTAACCTGCCCACCACTGCTCTGTGTAACACAGACTACTCTGCACTGTGTGGACATTGCCATCCCTTGCAATAACAAGGGGGCTCACTCGGTGGGTTGATGTGGTGGATTCTGACCCAGGAAGTTCTGCACCAGTGTGGCACCTTCTCCAGTGAACACCCATGGGAGGTCATACCTGATGTCTACTTCGATAGAGCTCCTGAAGAGACTGAAAACGAAGAGCAGACCACGGCTGTGCTCCAAGGAGGAACTTCAGGGTGAATGGATGTTCTGGCTCCCAAGTTCACTGCTGCTCAACCTGAGGTGGCAGACTGGTGTGAAGGCATGCCGGTGCCCTCTGTGTCTATTCAGCAGGTCCCTACTGATGCCTGGAGAGCTCAGTCTGTCACTGAAGACTGGTCTGCAGCCCCCCAATATGCAGGCCACTGAATGGGTAGGAATAAACACTGAGTAGTTTTAAAAGTTCCACAAGCTTTTAAGCAAAATAGAAATAAGGTTGAAGGAAAATAGAAGTTCTAAAAATTAAAACGTGCACAAAATATACTATGAACTCAGGATGACAATGGGCATAATCCAAGAACATGATCCCTGGGGAGCAATATCAGAAGCTTACCAGTACAGGAAAGAAAAAGACTACTAAAATAATCCAGCCAGTTGCTAAAGAAACCAAAACAACAACAACAAAAAACTAGCAAATAACAACAAGCACCAGAGGGGAGGCACCAGTCCCCAGAGTTGCTACAATATATTATCTAAAATGTCCAGTTTTCAACAAAAATTATTAGTCATGCAAGGAAACAGGAAAGTATGACCCATCCCCCGGGGCGGGGCCGGGGAGGGAACACCAGGATTGCCTGTGAGAGCAACCAGATGTCAAATTTAACAAAGTCTTCAAAGTAGCTATTACAAATATGTTCAAAGAACAAAAGGAAACCAATGATTAAAGAGTAGAAAAGATATGGTGAAAATGTCAAAGCAAATAAAGAATGTCAATAGATAAGAATGATAAGGAAAGAATCAAATGGAAATTCTAGAATTGAAAAGTATAATAACAAATAAAAAGCTCACTAAAGGGGCTCAACAGTAGATTTGAATTAGCAGAAGATAATAATTAAAAGAAAGGTAAGTGGTGATTATGCAACCTGAAGAACAAAGAGAAAAAAAGAATTTTTTAAAAATGAACGGGGCTTCAGAGAAATGTGGGACACTATTAAGTGCAGCATATTTGAAAAAGTCATGGCTGACAACTCTAATGTACTGAAAAACAATAATTACATATTCAGGAAGCACAACAAACTCAAAGAAGGATAAAGGTAAAAAGGTCTACATATGAAATATCACATGAAGAATACTGAAAGCCAAAGACAAGGAGAAAATCTTGACATGAGTAAGAAAAAATGACTCATCATTTACAAGGGAACCCCAATAATATTCAAATCTGACTTTTCAGCAGAGGCCAGAAGCCAGAGGGATAATATATTCAAAGTGCTCAAAGAAAGAAAGTGTTAACTAAGAATTCTGTATTCAGCAAATTTATCCTTAAAAAATAAAAACAGCCTGGCCAGTGTGGTTCAGTGGTTAAGCATCTATCCTGGTCAGGGCACATGCCCAGGGTTTGGGGAATCCATCCCCAGCAGGGGGCCATGCAGGAGGCAGCAGATCAATAATTCTCTCTCATCGATATTTCTATCTCTCCCTCTCTGAAATCAATAAAAACATATATATTTTTAAAATAAACTATTAAAGAACATAGCCATGTACACAGACAATAGTGTGGTGAGGACCAAGTGGAAGTGGGGTCAAAGGCTGAGTGAAGGTGGGCAAAGGAGGGAAAATTTGGGACATCTGCTATAGTGTCAACAATATAAAATTTAAATTTAAAAAATGAATCAACCAATAAATGCATAAATAAGTGGAACAACAAATCTCAAATCAGTTTTAAAAAAAATAAAATGCTTAGGAATAGACTTAAGTAATGAAAACATCAAAACACTGATGAATGACATTAAAGAAGACACAAATTAATGGAAAGACAGCTTATGCTCATGGATTGGAAGAATAATATTGTTAAAATTTCCATACTACCCAAAGTGATCTACAGATTCAAAGCAATCCCTATCAAAATTCCATTCTCATTCTTTTTCAGAAATAGGAAAAAAAAATACTAAATTTATATGGAAACACAAAGGATACAGAATAGCCAAACCAATCTTGAGAAGAAGAACAAAACTAGACGCATCACACTTCCTGATTGCCAAATATATTACTACAATAAACAAAACAGTGTGGTGCTGGCATAAAGACAGACATAGAAACCAACACAATGGAAAAAGGAGCCCCAAGGTCAACCCACATGTATACAGTCACCTGGTTTTCAACAAGGCTACCAAAAATACATAATGGAAAAAGGATAGTTTTTTAATAAATGGTGATGGGAAAAGTGGATATCCCAATACAATAGAATGAAGTTGGATCATTACCTTATACCACATACAAAAATTACTCAAAATGGTTTAAAGACTTAAACAGAAGACTTAAAAGTCTAAAACTAAAATAAAACATAGGAAAAGCTTCACAACATTGGATTTGGCAATGATTTATTGTATATGATACCAAAGCACAAGTGACAAAAGTAAAAAGAGACAACACCAAACTTTTATACTTCTGTGCATCAAGGGACACAATCAATAGAGTATAAAGGTGACCTATGGAATGGGAGAGGATATATTTGAACTATATATCTGATTGATAAGGGGTTAGTATTCAGAATATATAAACAACTCCTACCACTCAACAACAAATAGACAAATAGCCCGATTAAAATTTGGGCAAAGACTTGAATAGACATTTATCCAAAAATAATACATAAATGACCAACAAGAAATGAAAAGATGCTCAATATAGAAATGCAAATCAAAACCACACTGATATATCACCTCACAACCATTAGGATGGCTGCTATAAAAAACAAACAAAAAACAAATTAATCCAGCAATCCCACTTCTGAGTATATATGCAAAAAGAAACAAACAAACAAAAAACCCCTGAAAACAGGATCTTGAAGAGATATTCAAACACCCATGTTTATAGCAGCTTTATTTGTAAGAGCCAGGAGGTGGATGCAACCCAAATATTCATCAAGAGATGAATGGATAAAGAAAATAAGATATACAAACAATGGAACATAGTGTCACATGCTATAACATAGAAGAACCTTGAGAACATCATGCTAAATAAAATTAGCCAGTCACAAAAATACAAATACTGTATGATTATATTATGTACCTAAACCAGTTAAACTTATCCTATATAATAAAAGGCTAATATGCAAATTGTCTCCTCGGGAGTTTGACCGGGAGACCAGGAGTTTGATCACTCGCTATGATGTGCGCTAAATTTGAAATAACTATTAATCAAGAATTATAGCCACAGAAAAATTATTGCCGAGGGACCCCACCTGTGCACGAATTCATGCACCGGGACTTTAGTGGAAACATAAAATAGAATGGTAGTTACCAGACACTGGGGAGAAGGGGAAATGGAGAGTTGTTGTTTAATTGGTATTGAGTTTTAGCTTTGTAAAATGAAAAAAAAATGTAGTGAAATGTGGCACAATAATATACATGTACTCAATGCTACTAAACTACACTTAAAAATAGTTTAGATGGTAAATTTTATGTAATGTGTTTTATCACAATTAAAAAGTAACTTATACTCGGAAAACTACAAAACATTGTTGAAAGTAATTAATAATCTAAATAAGTGGAAAAACATCCTATACTTGTGGATTAGAAGACTTAATATTATTAAGATGCCAATACTCCTCAAATTGGTCTAGACTAGAGATTCAACACAGAATTACATGGAGAAATTTACAAAGCCACAATCAAAGTGAGAGATTTTTATTTTTCTCTTTCAGTAAATGATGCATCAAATAGACCAAAAATTTAGATATAGAAGATTTGAACAACATAATTACCAAATGTTATTAAAAAAATAATATCCTTTATATGATAATTAGAAAAGTTACATTCTTTTAAAAAACCCATTACATTTATAAGAAACTAGAGGCCTGGTGCACGAAATTCGTGCATGGAGGGGTGTCCCTCAGCCCAGCCTGCACCCTCTCCAATCCGGGACCCCTTGGGGGATGTCTGACGGCCTCTCACAATCCAGGAGCCTAGCTCCTAACCACTCACCTGCCTGCCTGCCTGATCGCCCCTAACCACCTCTGCCTCACCCCACACTCCGGCCGGTCGCAGGCACCTGGGACTCAGGCTGGCTTCACCTGGGTTGGCCGCAGCTGTAGGGGACTATGGGCAGATGGCTTGTCCCCCTCCTGGGCTGCAGCCTGGCTGGTCCCCATTCCTCTCTCCCCCGTGTTGAGTGTCTGAGCCATTATGGCGTGATAGTGTGAGGGCATGACGATCATTTGCATATTAGCTCTTTATTATATAGGATAATGACATTTTAGTACACAAATAATGTCTCAACAAATTTTAAAGTAATTTTATCAGAAGTTTACGCTCTGACCGTAATACAAAAGTGAAGGTCAATAAAAATTAAAAATCATAAATAGTATCATTTGTAAGTTTAAAAATACACTTCTAAATAATTCATGTGTAAAAAAAATAAAGAGTATTTAGAAAATTTTATTACATATTAAACTGTGACATGCAGCTAAATTTTACACTTAAAGGAAATTTATAGGCTTTAGATGCTTATGCTAGAAAAGAAGAAAAACTAATAACTGCAACTGTGATTAATTATCAGTATTATAAGAATTTAAAAAGAAGAGCTCTGGCCAGTGGCTCAGTTGGTTGGGCATTGTCCCATGCACTGAAAGGTTGCCTGCTCGATTCCTGGTCACAACACATGCCTGGGTTGCAGATAGGGGACGTGCAGGAGGCAGCTAATTGATGCTGCGCTCTCATATCAATGTTTCTCTTTCTCTGCCTCCCTCTTTCTCTCTCTCTCTAAAATAAAAAATCTTAAAAGAGAGAGAGTGAGCCCTAACCAGTTTGGCTCAGTGGATAGAGAATTGGCCTACGGACTGAAGGGTCCCGGGTTCGATTCTGGTCAAGGACATGTACCTTGGTTGTGGGCTAATCCCCAGTAGGGGGTGTGCAGGAGGTGGCTGATTGATGTTTCTCTCTCACTGATGTTTCTAACTCTCTGACCCTCTCCCTTCCTCTCTGTAAAAAAACAATAAAATATATTTTAAGAGAGAGAGAGAGAGAGAGAGAGAGAGAGAGAGAGAATGTTCAGGTGATGGCAGAGTAGGTGGATCTTGCACTCACCTACTCCCAGGACCAAATTGGAAATAATATAAATTGGGGGACAATCACCCTGAATAACCAACTGAGGACTAGCTGAAGAGGAGTCTTATAACCAAGGATTTGCAGAAGAGGCCACATCAAGACTAGTAGGAAGGGCGGAGACTTGAAAGGGGTTGACAGAGGTCCCACAGGTGGTGGCTGAGATGCCAGAGGGATACCTCAGCTGTGGTAGGTTACTCTGAAGAGATGTGGGGCCTAAACCCCAGACCAGGCTTCCCAGCCCAGAGCATCAGAGCTGGGAAGAGGTGCCCACATAGCTTCTGGCTGAGAAAAGCAGCAAGGTTTCTGTCCACCAAGGAGAGGCAGAATCTGATGGAGACACAGGCAATATTTTAAAGGGCCAACATGCAAAATTTCATTCATAGCCACTCACCCTGGGCTCTGACAGAGGGAGGGTGGTGTGGACTAGAGTCATCTGAACAGAATCTAGGATTTGTGGCTCTGGGGAGAAGTATGGGGGGACAACCACCAGGATCCCTGGACTGAATCATTCTCGGATACCACAGTAGCCATCTTTCTTGGGTGGAGCAATACCCTCTGAGTGGCATCAGCCTGGGGGAGAGCAATTACCACACCGTCCGGAATGCCTCTTGCACCACTCTGCAATGCCATGCCCTGCATAGGCCCAGCAAAGAAGTCTGGGCTGACTCAGGGAGTGTCAGTGACTGGCTTTGGGGCAGGGCAGCTCACACCACATTCCCATGAGCCTGATTAGCGCTTACCCCTCAGGAGATCTGATAGAAACATCCATCCGGCTTTCAGCTTTCGGCAGACCAACCTCTGAGCTCAGGAGGCCCCACCCATCTGACCACTAGCTGCTCTATCCTAAAGAAGGCAGGCCAAAATCCAGGATAGATTCCGATGTGTGGCTCTGGAATGGGGTGTTATACCCACCACATTTCCTTAAGTCTGAACAGCACCTCCCCCTTATGAGAGATCCGCCCCATCCTTCAGATTCTGCCAGAGGCTCTTTCAGTGACTGAGCTTAACAGGCAGCTGGCAAATCTAGGCAGGCAGAGGCAGAGGTGGATCCTGGGGTGCCTTGGGACATTTGCTGACCTGCCCTGGGGCCTAGTTCTAATAAAAGCTGTCTTGGAAAGCAGCTTGGTTCTTCCCATGTGCAGCCAAGCCCTACAGAGGCAACTAAAAGCTGTCGATCACTTGTATATTCAAACAGGTTGCCAAGGGCCAGGCCCAGACGTCTGATATTGGCCTGCACCAGAGTCCCTCCCAAGAGACCCCAAAACAACACACCAAGTGGCAAGCTTCAGGCAACACCAGAGCAGGATCCAAAAACTTCACAAATAGCCTGTCCAAAGGGCGGTCACAACAGACACTAAACTCTGCTGAGGTGAATGCTACTTTTTTTCTTTTTTAATATTTTTCTTTTATCTTCTCTTTTCTCTTTTTTCTTTTCTATTTTTCTTTTTTTATCCCTTTTTCTTATCATTTTTTCTCTTTTGTCTTTTCTTATTCTTTTTTTCCTTTTATCTTTTCTTATTCTCTTTATCATTTTTTAATTAACTTTTTTAAAAACAATTTTTTGGTCAGCACTTTGCACAACAGCTTGCATGCCAAGGTCTGGGTTGAGCTTCACAGTCAGCCAGCCTGTGGGTCAATCTCATGCAATCAAGACTCAATTAGGACAGGAGGGCCCACATAACCCACACAAAGGACATTCCTAGAGAAAACAGCTCATATGAACAAGGAGATCATACAACTGGGTCCCATAGGATACCTACTACATAAGGCTGAGAGCTATCTAATACATAGAAAGAAAACAAAGAGACAGCCAAAATTCAGAGACCAATAAACAGGCACAAAATGAAAGAACAGGAAGAATCTCCAGAAAAAGAGCTAAATAAAATGGAGGCACTCAATCAGATAGAGTTCAAAGTAATGTTTATAAGGATGCTCAAGGAACTCAGTGAGAACTACAATAGCATGAAAAAGGACATAGAAACCATGAAAAAGAACCAGTCAGAAGTTAAAAATATTATATCTGACATCGAGAATACACTGGAAGAATTAAAAAGTAGTTTGGTTAAACAGAGGATCAAATCAGTGATTTGGAAGACAAGTTAGGAAACAAACACACACACAATCAGAGCAGGAAAAAGAAAAAAAGAATTAAAAAGCAGGAGGATAGTTTAAGGGAACTTTGAAGCATAACAACATTAACATCATAAGAGTACTAGAAGGACAAGAGAGAAGGCAAGGGATCGAGAACCTATTTGAAAAAATAATGACTAAAACTTTCTTAACCTTTTGAAGGAAAAGAACACACAAGTCCAGGAAGTGCAAAAAGACCTGAACAAGATGAACCCAAAGAGGGCCACACCAAGACACACAATAATTAAAATGCCAAAGGTTAAAGATAAAGAGAGAATCATAAGAGCAGCAAAAGTAAGATAGTCAGTTACCTGCAAGGGAGCTCCCATAAGGCTATCAGCTGATTTCTCAATAGGAACATTTCCAGCCAGAAGGGACTGGCAAGAAATATTCAAAGTGATGAAAAACAAGGACCTACAACCAAGAATATTTTACCCAGCAAGGCTATCATTTGAAATTGAAGGAGAAATAAAGATCTTTCCAGACAAGAAAAGGCTGTAAGAGTTTGTTATGACCAAACCAGCATTATAAGAAATGTTAAAGGGCCTGTTAGAAGGAAGAGGAGGAGGAGGAGGAGGAGGAGGAGGAGGAGGAGGAGGAGGAGGAGGAGGAGGAGGAGGCGAGGGAAAGAGTTAAAAGGATACAATGACAGCCCTGGCCAGTGTGGTTCAGTTGGTTGAGCATCATTCCATGCATCAAGAGCTCACCAGTTCAATTTCCAATCAGAGCACATACCCATGTTGTGGGCTCCATCCCCAATAGGTAGAGTATAGGAGGCAACCAATCGATGTTACTCTCTCCCTCTCCCTTCCTCTCTCTCTCAAATCTATTTTAAAAACATGTTTTTAAAAGAATACAATGGCAATAAATACGTGCCTATCAATAATTACTTTAAATGTAAATGTCTTAAATGCTCCACTCAAAAGACATAGGGTAACTGATTGGATAATAAAGGAAGATCCATATATATCTGTCTACTAGAGACCCACCTCAAAACAAAATATACACACTAACTAAAGGGATGGAAAAAGATATTTCATGTGAATAGAAATGGAAAAAAAGCTGGCATAACAATACTTATTTTGGACAAAATAGACTTAAAACAAAGGCTAGAGTAAGAGACAAAGAAGTATGCTACATAATTATAAAAGGAGCAAACCTGCAAGAGGATATAACTGTGCTAATCATTTATGTACCCATCATTGGAGCATCTAAATATGTAAAACATATTTTAATGCAAATAAAAGGAGAGATTGACAGTAAGGTTTTTTTTAAACACCCCATTTATATCAACAAGGTAACAGTGACCTTAAATGAAATACTTGATCAGATGGGTTTAATTAATATCTTCAGAGCACTTCATCACAAAACAGCAGAATATATATATATTTTCCAGGCACTCATAGAACATTTTCTAGAATAGACAAGTTAGGACACAAAAAAAGTCTCAATAAATTTAAAAAGATTGAAATCATATCAAGCATCTTCTCTGACAGTAATGGCATGGACTAGAAATTAATCACAGGAAAAAACTAGAAAACACACAAATTCATGGAGGCTAAATAACATGTTACTAAACAATGAATGAGTTAACAATGAGATCAAGAAAGAAATCAGTTATCTTGAAACAAATGAAAATGAGAACACAACAACCAAAAATCTATGAGACAGAGCAAAAGCTGTTCTAAGAGAGAAATTCATAGCATTACAGGCCTACTTCAGGAAGCAATAAAAAACTCAAATAAACAATCTAACTTTATACTTAATAGAAATGAAAAAATCAACAAACAGAGTCCAAAGTTAGTAGAAGGAAGGAAATTATAAAGATCATAGCAGAAATAAACAAAATAAGTGTAAAAAAATACAAAAGATCAGTAAAACCAAGAGCTGGTTCTTTGAAAATATAAACACAATTGACAAACTTTTAACAAAACATACCAAGAAAAAACAGAGAGGAGCCAAGTAAATAAAATCATAAATGAGAAAAAGTCAACTGACACCAAAGAAATACAAAGGATGATAAGTAAGTATTATGAACACTATATGCCAACAAATTGGGACAATCTGGATGAAATGGACAGGACATACAATCTTCCAAAACTGGACCAGGAAGAATCAGAGAATCTGAGTAGACATATTACAACCAGTGAAATTAAAGCAGTAATTTAAAAAAATAAATAAATAAAAATAAACAAATAAATAAAAGTTTTGGACCATGTGACTTCATATGCAAATTTTACCGAACATTCAAAAAAGAACTAACACCTATCCTTCTCTAACTATTCCAAGAAAGTCAAGAAGAGGGATGACTTCCAAATTCATTTTATGAGGCCAGTATTATCCTAATTCCAAAACCAAATGAAGACACTACAAAAAAAAGGAAAGTATAGGCCAATAACACTGATGAACATAAATGCTAAAATCCTTAACAGAATATTAGCAATGCATTAAATAGGTCATTCACCATGATCAAGTGGGATTTATTTCTGGGATGCAAGGTTGGTGCAATATCCACAGTAAATGTGATATACTACATAAAGAAAATGAAGGATAAAAACCATATATTCATATCAATAGATGCAGAAAAAACATTTGATAAAACTCAGAACACATTTATGATATTATCTCTCAGCAAAGTGGGAATAGAGGGAACCTACCTCAATGTAATAAAGATCTTAGAAGACAAACCCACAGCCAACATCATACTTAATGGGCAAAAACTAAAAATGTTTCCCTTAAGTCAGGGATGTCTGCTTTCACCACTCTTATTTAACATACTAGAGGCCCGATGCACGAAGATATGTGCAAGAATGGGCCTTCCTTCCCCTGGCTGCCAGCACCACCTTCGCTCTGGCCCAGAGCCGCCTTTCTGCCTTCCCACGCTGCCCAGAGACCTGGAGCTGCTGGGGCAGTGCGGAATGCCTGTGTCATCGCCATGGCGATGACGCAAGCATCCCACCCCGCCCCCAGCTGCTCAGCGCCTGTGTATGCAAATTAACCCGCCATCTTTGTTGGGTTAATTTGCATGCTCGCTCCTGATTGGCTGGTGGGCATCGCAAAGGTATGGTCAATTTGCATCTTTCTCTTTTATTAGTGTAGATTACTGGAAACTCTAGCCAAAGCAATGATACAAGAAGAAATAAAAGGAATCCAAATGGGAAAGGAAGATGTAAAACTGTCATTTGCAAATGACATGATATTGTACAGAGAAAACCCTAAAGACCCCACCAAAAAGCTACTTAGATCTAATAAATGAGTGCAGCAAAGTAGCAGGATACAAAATTAATATTCAGAAATTGGTGGCATTTCCATACATCAATAATAAAATATTAGAAAGAAAAATAAGAAACCAATCCCATTTACTATTGCAACAAAAAAAATAAGGTACCCAGGAATAAATTTAAACAAGGAGGTAAAAGACCTGTACTCAGAAAACTATAGAACATTGAAGAATGTAGTTGAGGCAGATACAAATAAGTGAATTGAATTGGAAGAATTAACATCACTAAAATGCTCATACTACCAAAATCAATCTAAAGATTCAATGCATTCTTATTAAAATAGCCACAGCACATTTCACAGATATAGAAAAACTATTCCAAAAAATTTATATCAAACCAAAACTAAATAGCTTCAGCAATCCTGTGAAAAATGAACAAAGTTGGAAGTATCACAATACCTGATATCAAACTATAATACAAAACCATTATATTAAAAACAGCTTGCTACTGGCATAAGAACAAGCATATAGATCAGTGAAACAGAAGAGAGAGCCCAGAAATCAATCCACACCTATATGCTCAATTAATATTTGACAAAGGAGGCAAGAGCATACAATGGGGTAAAGACAGTCTCTTCAATGAATGCTATTGCTAAAATTGAACAGGTACATGTAAAAAAATGCAACTAGACCACCAACTTACACCATTCACAAGAATAAACTCTAAATGGATAAAATACTTAAATGCAACTTGTGAACCCATAAAAATCCTAGAAGAAAGCATAGGCAGTAAAATCTCAGACAACTCTCTGAGCAATATTTTTGCCAATATGTCTCCTAGAGCAGTGGTTGGCAAACTCATTAGTCAACAGAGCCAAATATCAACAGTACAATGATTGAAATTTCTTTTGAGAGCCGAAAACCGACTTCTGCGCATGGGCCACGAAGTTTCAATCGCACTGTACATGTGCGCCTGCACGTGGTATTTTGTGGAAGAGCCACACTCAAGGGGCCAAAGAGCCACATGTGGCTTGCGAGCCGCAGTTTGCCAACCACTGTCCTAGAGCAAGGAAATAAACAAATGAGACTACATCAAACTGAAAAGTTTCTGACAGCAAAATAAACCATTAACAAAATGAAAAGACAACCAACTGGATGGGAGAACATATTTGCCAATGATAATTCTGATAAGGAGTTAATCTCCAAAATATAGAAAGAATTTATACAGCACTCAACACAGAAAAAAAAAATCCCAAAGAATTCAATTTTTAAAAATGGGCAAAGCACCTGAATAGACACTTCTCTAAAGAGGATATACAGATGGCCAATAGACATATAAAAAAATGCTCAGTTTCACTAATCATCAGAGAGATGCAAATTAAAACCACAATGAAATATCACCTCACATCTGCCAGAATAACTACCATCAATAAATCAAGAAAATAACAAGTATTGGTGAGGATGTGGAGAAAATGGAACTCTAGTGCACTGTTAGTGGGAATGCAGACTGGTACAGCCCCTGTGGAATACAGTATGGAGTTTAGTAAAAAAAAAATTTAAAAAGAGAACTACATTTTGACCCAGCAAACCTACTTCTACGAAAATATCCTAAGAATCCCAAACACCAATTTGAAAGAATATATGCATCCCCATGTTCATTGCAGTGTTATTTACAATAGGCAAGATCTTAAAACAGCCCAAATACCCATCAGTAAATGAGTGGATAAAAAAGCTGTGGTCCATTTATAGAATGGAATACTAAGTGGCCATTAAAAAGAAGTAAATCTTTCCCTAGCTGGTTTTGCTCGGTGGATAGAGCCTCAGCCTGAGGACTGAAGGGTCCCAGGTTTGATTCCAGTCAAGGGCACATGCCTGGGTTGTGGGCTCAATCCCCAGAGGGGGACATGCAGGAGGGAGCTGATCAACAATTCCCTCTCCATTCCTCTCTGAAATCAATAAAAAAATATTTTTTTAAGAAAACAAAGGAAATCTTACCTGTTGTGACAGCATGGATGGACCTGGCGATTATTTTGCTAAGTGAAATAAGCCAGTCAGAGAAAGACAAATACCATATGATCACACTTATATATGGAATCTAATGAACAAAATAAACTGATGAACAAAATAGAACCAGAGGCATGGATACATGGAACAGAGTGACCGCTGTCAGAGGGGAGGGGTTGTGAATTGATGAAAGAATGTGAAGGCATTAGCTAAAGAACATATACTCATAACCCATAGACACAGACAACAGTGTGATGATGGTCACAGGGAGGGGTTGGGGGCAGTGTAAAGGTGGGCAAATGGGAGAGGGGGAGAAATGGGTATAGCTGCAATTAAAATGATAATCAAATAATCTTTCCTTTTCCAATAAAAAATTAAAAATAGAATCAAGATTATTAACAGAGGAAATGTATAAATAGAAACTCCATATTAGATTTGAAGAGAAGTCATTAGAACTACTATGTTAGTTCATTAAGTTTACTGGATACATGATTAATATTTTAAAAATCTGTTATCTTCCTATATGCAATCAATAAACATTTAGATATATAGTTTTGTTTTATTTTTAACTTTATTTTTATTGTTGACGGTATTATAGATGTCCCCATTTTTAAAAGATCCTATTTATAATAGCAACAAAACAAGATCTCTAGGGAAAAAGCTTAGAAAAAACGTACAATAGATTCATGTGGGGGAAAGGTTTACTGAAAGCACTAAAGAAAGCTTAAATAAATGGAGAAGTCTTCATGGAAAGAAAGACCCAATGTTACAAAATCATCAGTTTTCCTCGATGTAAACTAGTCAATTCAATTCTGATTTTTTGAGCGTTACATTTTTTGTATTATTTCACAATATTTTAAGTTTAAGTGTAATAGAGTAGGAGAAGTTCAATGAAGCTTGACAATTTAAAAGGAGACAGAGTCTTAACAGCACTTTGATTGACTATCTCAGAAATAATCATACATCAGGCACACAAAATTGACAGATTATCGAGGCTTGTCTACTTCTATTTTGCTGTAGCTTTTCCTATCGTTATTAACTGGAAAATCCTTCAATGAGCTTTTATTAGGAGTCAGAGATGAGAGTGAGGGCCTGGAGAGACTATGTCACTTCCCTTTGCCTGGTGTGTGGAGGAAAATAAAAGGGTAACCACAGCCACAAGGACAAAGGAAGATGACCAAGACCTAGGGCCTGGCCACAACGAAGGAATAAGAATTTGAGGAACCCATGTGGGCCTGAAAAGAACCAGGGAGTTTCCTGATAGGCTGCTTAAAGCCAATGGCATAACAATACAAATAAAATGAATTTAAAAACAAAACAAACAGGGAAAAGAGCAAATATAAATAAGCAAATTATGCTAATTATAAGAGCTATTCTCTGTACTATGATCCAGTTCCAAATTTGATTCTGAGATTTCTGTCAGTGGGGAGAAAAGGAAAGTATGACAAATGTTATAGTGCTCATTACTAGAAATTACTTAGGGATTACTGTAAATCCCTAAGTAAAGTGTATGAGACAGCCATGGGCAAACTACGGCCCGCGGGCCGGATCCGGCCCGTTCGGCTGTTCTATCTGGCCCGCGGAGCCGAAAGAGCGGAGGGTTCTCTTGCTCTCCCCTCCACTCCTTTACTTTGAATTTATATTAGTTCACACAAACACTCCATCCATGCTTTTGTTCCAGCCCTTCGGTCCAGTTTAAGAACCCATTGTGGCCCTCGAGTCAAAAAGTTTGCTCACCCCTGGGAGAAATAGCTGTCAGTCTGGATTCTCACATACAAGAAACAGATACCATCTGCAGTTAAGTTAGGCAAAAATGTAATTTACTAAACAGAAATTGGATAGCTCACAGGATCCGCCATGATGAATAGAGATACAGGCTCAAGGCTAAACTACTAGGAAAAATGCACTGAAGGATGCTTTAGAATTGGTCTGGGGAGAAACTGTTCCCACTAGGGCTGCAGATACTGCCACTTCCATCTGCAGAGCTAGTGTCGTGTTAAACCCTATAGGTCTGCTTCTGATTGGTAGAGCCTAGATCACATGTCTAAGCTTTAGCTGCAAAAGAGGAAGGAAAACAAAGTATCTGTTATTTTTAGCTTCTGTCATACAAACCAAATATTTATATTTATAAGATTAGGGACTCAGCAAACACTGAAAATGGTTCTGCTGCTGGACAGTCAAAATAGATGACAGATGTCCTGATAGTAACCATACATCATTCACTTCTGAGTGTGTGTGTGTGTGTGTGTGTGTGTGTGTGTGTGTGTGTGATCAATGACATCAATCCTGGGAAGGGCTTAAACTAAGGAAGCAAATTGTTACTTGTAACTAGCATATGACCCAGAAATTCCACTTCTGGGTATTTGTCTGAGAAAACACAAATAATAATTAGACAAGGTATATGTACTCCTATTTCATTGCAGCATTATTTACAATAGCTAAGATATGGAAGCAACTTAGGTGTCCCATCGATAGATGAATGATAAAGATGTGATATAAAATGAAATACTATTCAGCCATAAAAAAGAATGAAATATTGCCATTTGTGACATAGATGGACCTACACGGTATTATACTAAGTGAAATAAATCAAGCAGAAAAACACAAATACTTATTTCATTTATATGTGGAATCTAAAAAAAACCCACATAAAACAAATGAGCAAATGAAACAACACAGAAACAGAGTCATCAGAGAACAAACTGATGGTTGCCAGAAGGAAGGGTGTCGGGGAAGGGGTAAAAAGGGGGAATATGAGGTACAAACCTCCAGTTATAAAAGTCACGGGATATAATGTACAGCATAAGGAAAATAGTCGATATTATCATAACTTTCTATGGATACACATGGTTAAAGACATTGTGAGGATTGCATTGTAAAAAAATATAAATGTCAAATCACTGTGTACACCTGGAACTAATATATTATTGCATGTCAACTATAACTTTAATAAAAAAAAGAAATTACATTGAATTCTAAAAATAATTACTTGTGCCCATATTGACTTATTGATTGAACTATTATCAATTCAATCATCTATAATAACACTGCATTCATTTCATTTACTGTTTTCAGTAGAAGCTCTTAATACAGCCATATATGTAGCTTTCTTGTATTAATTTAACTTGATCAAAGGGTAGAATCTAGAATTCTACCCTTTGAAGTGGATAAAATAGCCAATCCTTTTTATTATCTGTAAGGGCTCTTAATAAGACAGAGTTAAAAAAGCAAATGATTATGTGAAGAACAGAAATAGCAACACATAATACTTGTTTACTTTAAAATGATATTAGTCACTATATGACTAGAAACTGAAAATTTCACCAAAATATAAATCTCTAAAGTGACAGGTTTATAGGAAGAATGAAAATCGCAATATTATTGAAAGCTTCTGGGGAGAAGATTTATTCAGCTACATGCATAACCATCTCAAAACAGGCTCTGTTGTCTTCTCTCTGATTATTCTCTAAGTGCAAATGAGGAAGAAGGATTCCATGATCGCCTGTTTCTTCCTGTGGCACTGATGGAGCCTGCTCTGTTAAGTTACTGCAATTGCAGGCTATTTCAGAAGGGGGGTGGAGGGGGTGCAAGGACAGTCTGATATGCACAGTATGGCTGCCGTGAGCATGGCTGGGGCATGCTTAGGCTTGCTGTGAAAAGATGATCCCTGGTTTATCTGAACAAGGTAGCTTGAAACGTATAATCTAAGATCAAAACAAATCATATCCAGAGCCAACTTTTAAACATTATCTAAAATGTCATCTACTGATAACATAATGTGTGGAATTAGAAAGAAATTCTCCTGGAAGGAGAAGTGATAAAAAATACAGAGTAGAGATGCTGGCAGAAGAAGAAAGCCCAAAGCAGTTGCTCACAGAGCTGCCATCTGTCCCAGGGCCATTCTGGGCTTCTCTGTTCTACTGTTCTTGCCTCATGAACCCAGGGACGTCTGAGTCACGTTTGCCAGTGGGAAGGCAGGTCTTAATAACTGGTAAACGGCATGAACAAACAATCCTGACTCAAAAATATATATATACTGTACCTTAGACATCAGAGCCAGCAGAGAAAAAAAAGATTCAGGGCGGAAAGAAAGTTATCTAATAATATATGAGATTGTTTTGGCACTTGTTGCTGTTGATTAATAAGGGTTGATTTATTTTTTATTTTTTATTTTTTTTGCTCTAAAGGATCATTTCATTTGAACCTATTAATTTCTTTTCACTCAACATTGCAAAGATAAAGCAACATAAAATATGAGGCAAAGGGAGGCCGGTCTTTAAGAATTTGTGTCTTCAAACTTTTACTGGTATAACAATCCTTTCAATCCTGGAGCCACTCAAAGATGAATCATGAAAATAAGAAGAAAAACTTCCTTTCCAACAGCTTTGGCGGTACATGTGCTACAGCAAGGCTAGTTGTAGCAAACAGCGTCATTAAAGCCTGCATTGCTATATAAATTAGACATTACTTGGAAATAATTCCTTTATGCTGAAATGTAAATTCAATCTAACATTATGCCAATTTTTGCAATTATGCTACACCCTATTTTAGTACTAGAGATTAAATGTTCACCACCAAAAAATGGGAATAACTACTACTAAGGTAATAGCTGTGAAATTCATTCCCCGGTATTGCTTTGAAAATAAGTCCCTTAAGTTGTTAGGGGAAAATATGACTTTAATGAAATGTATTTTTTAACTGGAATTCTTCAGTCATCAAAATGAAATAATAAGAGGAATAATGGTTGGCCTGTTATTCTTCTTCTTATTTGACCCCAACCAATTAAACACCAGTGTTTTCTCAACTCTTCCGATAAGGGCAATTTTTTCTCCTACTTCTGTACACACAGGATTAGACAAAATGATTTTGCCCAGATCAGCCTCGACTGCACATAGCTCTTCTTCCTGTTGACAGGAATATTATGTTCACCAGGAGCACTTCACTCTTTTTCACAACTTTTGCACCTTAGCTGCTTTCTTGTCTCCTTCAGTGCATGCACCTCGGAGCCTTCTAAGCAGGAAATAGGAGGGTTTCAATTCTGTGAAAAACTCAAGATAAGGCATCAACTGCATCAAGTACCTGCTTCAACATTCTGTCAGCCCAGAACAAAGTGGGGCCAATGTTTGTTTCTACTTCAATAAGACTTCCTGGAGCAACATACTGAAGATCATCATGTTCCCCAAACAGTGATACAGTTTTGAAAAAGATCAAACGACACATGAGTTTTCCTTCCCTATTTTTGGAAACAATACCAGGTCTGACTTCTATCTCCTGGCCCACCTTTAGCATTCCTTTAAGAATACCACCACCAGCTACATCCCCCTTAAGGTCATCGACTTCACAGCCAGGTTTGTTGATATCAAAAGACCTAGTAACAATAAGTGGGGGTTCTGAAGTAAAGTCTCTTGGCGGCACTAGAATTTTCTTTACTATGTACTCACAGACAACTTCAATGTTGTATTTCAGCTGAGCAGAAACTGGAATAATAGAATGCAAGGATCTGTTCATACTGTTCTTAGCTTGGCTTTTTTTTTTTTAACCAAAGAATTTTATTTTGTAGAATCAAAATATGCTTCAGTTTCATGATTTCTATAGCAGCCAGGTGTGCAGAAGTCTGAGGCTGAGGACAAGTCTCATTCCAGCTATCAACGGAAGAGCTGCATCCATTGCTGCTACACTGTCTAGCAGAATAGCCATCAAAATATCGTGGCCAGTGGACATATTCCTAGAAAATACAACCTCCAAAACTCAATCAGGAAGAATCTAAAAATCTCAATAGGCCAATAACTATGGAAGAAATTGAAGCAGTCATCAAAAAGCTTCCAGCAAACAAAAGCCCGGGGCCAGATGGCTTCACAGGGGAGTTTTACCAAACATTCAAGGAAGAACTAAAACCTATCCTCAAAAAATTCAAGAGGAAGGAACACTTCAAAGCTCATTCTATGAAGCCAGCATCACCCTAATACCAAAACCAGATAAAGACAACACAATGAACATAGATGCGAAAATCCTCAAAAAAATTCTAGCAAATCAGTTCCAGTATACATCAGAAAGATCATACACCATGACTAAGGAGGATTTATCCCAGGAATGCAAGGATGGTACAATATCCACAAATCAATAAACATGATACATCACATAAACAAATCGAGGGAGAAAAATCACATAGTCATATCAATTGATGCAGAAAAAGAATTTGACAAAATCCAACACCCTTTCTTGACAAAAACTCTCAGCAATGTTGGGATAGAAAGATCATACCTCAACAATAAAAGCCATATATGACAAACCCACAGCCAACATCATACCTAATAGGCAAAAACTAAAACCATTTCCCCTAAGAACAGGAACAAGACAGGGATGCCCACTCGCACCACTCCTGTTCAACATAGTACTGGAAGTAATAGCCATTGTGATTAGACAAGAAGAAAAAATAAAAGGCATCCAAGTTGGAAAAGAAGAAGTAAAACTGTCCTTATTTGCAGATGACATGATACTGTACATAGAAAACCCTAAAGACTCCATCAAAAAATTATTAGACTTAATAAATGAATTTGGCAAGGTAACAGGATACAAAATTAGCACCAAGAAATCTATGGCATTTCTATACACCAATAGTGAACTTACAGAAAAGAGACTAAAAAAGCAATCCCATTTACCATTGCACCAAAAAAATTAAGATACCTAGGAATAAACTTAACTAAGGAGGTAGAAGACCTATACACGGAAAACTACAGGACACTGAAAAAAAGAGATAGAGGAAGACATAAACAGATGGAAGAACATACCATGTTCATGGACTGGGAGAATCAACATCATCAAAATGTCCATACTACCCAAAGCAATCTATAGATTCAATGCACTCCCCATTAAAATAACAATGGCATATTTCACAGACCTAGAACGAACTTTCCAAAAATTCATCTGGATTAAAAAAAAAAAATATCCCGAATAGCTGAAGCAATCCTGAGAAAGAAGAACAAAGTAGGTGGGATCTCAATACCAGATTTCAAGCTGTATTACAAAGCCACTGTTCTCAAAACTGCCTGGTACTGGCACAAGAACAGACATATAGATCAATGGAATAGAATAGAGAACCCAGAAATTGACCTAAACCACTATGCTCAATTAATATTTGACAAAGGAGGCATGAACATACAATGGAGTCAAGACAGTCTCTTCAATAAATGGTGTTGGGAAAATTGGACAGATACATGCAAAAAAATGAAACTAGACCACCAACTTACACCATACACAAAAATAAACTCAAAATGGATAAAGGATTTAAACATAAGATGGGAAACCATAAAAATACTAGAGGAATCCACAGGCAGAAAAATCTCAGACATGTGCTGAAGGAACTTCTTCACTGATACTGCTCCTAGGGCAATGGAAACTAAAGGGAAAATAAACAAATGGGACTACATCAAAATAAAAAGTTTTTGCACAGCAAAAGAAACCATCAACAAAACAACAAGAAAGCCCACTGCATGGGAGAACACATTTGCCAATGTTATCAACCCATAAGGGTTTAATCTCCAACATTTACAGGGAACTCATACAACTTAACAAAAGGAAGATAAATAACCCAATCAAAAAATGGGCAACAAACCTAAATAGATACTTTTCAAAAGAAGAAAGAAGGTGCAGGGGGTCTTAATCCAGCATCTAGAAGAGGGGTTCATGAATCTGGAGAAGGCACTGTGTGTAAATTAATCAAGAGTCCAGAGACGAAACATAATATTGGAAGGCATTTTGGGGAGCCAGAGAAGACTTAACTAAAGGAACTAAGTTCTCTCTTGTCTCAGGACCCCTTACTTTTTATAAACACAAATTGTCCTAAGGCAAGGTAGATAGATATACACATCAAAGGCAAGGGTTTAGTATACAGAATCCATTGTCAGATTAAAAGTACTACCTCCTGCTGTTCAGGTGTTTGGCCAGGAGGAGGCAATAACATGTAGATTGAAATGCCCTCAGCTGTCTGGCAGCAAGCAATCATTTATGCATCCTTTTCGGGTTTGGGGAAATGCCCTCAGCCATTTCCAGATGATTCAGCCCTGCTGACATGCTGGAATTGGCTTCCGGCAAGAAGGAAGGCCAAGAGACATATGAAAACATGCTCAAAGTCACTAATCAGACTGAGCCAAGATGGCAGCATAGGTAAACACCTAAACTGCTGCCTCACACAACAATTTCAAAACTACAACTAAAAGAAAAAAGTCTGTCACCCAGAACCATGGGAAAGCTGGCTGAGTGGAAGTTCTACAAATAGAAGGAAAGAGAAAAGAGCATTGAGACGTGCACAAGCACTGAAAAGCTGAGGTACAGAGGCGCGCGAATTGGGCTGGTGGCGGGCGACTGGGTGCGCTGCTTTTTTCAACCCGAAGGGAGACAAGCTCCTGATTACTCTGAACTCCAGTCTCTGCGGAGACGCTGGGGACTCAAACTCCTACGAGGAAAAGCTGGACTGTCTGCCATCGGGTCGGAAAGTGAGGGTGGCTTTCTTGCAGAGGTGTGCGCAGCAATCATTATTTACTGCGCTGGGGCGCGGGTCATGGGGACTTGGAAACACGGAGACGCAGAGATGGCTGACTGGCAGCCATTGCTGTTTGCCATGCCCTAGCCTAGTGACTCCCTGAGACCCTGCCCCACACAATCTACAAACCCACCCAAGCTCCACACAGCAGCTTTTGCATATAAATAGTCTGCCCTATCACAGCTTAACCTAACAAACTGCAGCTCTGGTCAGACAGCTCCAAAACCTCCAAACCTCAAGCAAAGAGGAGAAAACTGTAGTTCTCGCTGTAGCTCCTGCTGGGTGGCCTCAGACAGTAGCTGACCTGCACCCCATTGGAGATCTAGAAGCTAGTGTATCTAGTGGTCAGTGTGAGATGACACCAGATTTCAACTCCTCACATCCATAAGTGACACATTTAAGAGGCAGACTCAGTGAGCACCAAAGCCCCACTGAAACAAGTCCTGCCCCATAAGCGTGTCTCCAGCACAGCAGTTCTTCCATTATAGACACAGCGGGTCCTCACAACCAATTGGCCTGGAGGTCAATTCCTCCCAGTGTACCAACAGCAATCAAGGCTTATCTACACCAAGACTTTGCACTCAGCCCACAAAGGGGTGCACCAAGAGTGTCCACCTCAGGTGATAGGCTGAACCACTGGTCACCTACCACAGAAAACCACTCCATCAACACAGGGAAGCAGCAAAATGCAGAGACAAAGAAATATGTCACAAATGAAAGAAATGGAGGAAAGCAAACTACTAGACATAGAGTTCAAAACCACATTTATAAGGTTACTCAAGAATCTTCTAAAAACCGCCGAGAAACTTGATGAGACCTCCGAGGAGCTTAGTGAGACCTTAATGAGAATGCCAAAAAAAAATGGAAAAGGACCAGTCAGAAATTAAGCATACACTGTCTGAAATAAAGAATATACAGAAATTCAACTGTAGATCAAAGGACCCCAAGAATTAAACCAAAGATCTGAAATATGAGGAAACAAAAAACACCCAACCAGAAAAACAAAACAAAAAAAAGAATCCAAAAATATGAAGATAGTGTAAGGAGCCCCTGGGACAACTTTAAGTGTACCAACATCCGAATTATTGGGGTGCCAGAAGAAGAGAGAGAACAAAATATTGAAAACCTATTAGAAGAAATAATGACAGAAAACTTTCCCTACCTGGTGAAAGAAATAGACTTACAAGTTCAGGAAGTGCAGAGAACCCCAAACAAAAGGAATCCAAAGAGGACCACACCAAGACACATCATAATTAAAATGCCAAGGGCAAAAGACAAAGAGAGAATCTCGAAAGCAGCAAGAGAAAAACAGTTAATTACCTACAAGGGAGTACCCATACAACTGTCAGCTGATTTCTCAACAGAAACTATGCAGGCCAGAAGGGAGTGGCAAGAAATATTCAAAGTGATGAACAGCAAGAACCTACAACCAAGATTACTCTACCCAGCAAAGCTATCATTCAGAATTGAAGGTCAGATAAAGAGCTTCACAGACAAGAAAAAGCTAAAGGAGTTCATCACCACCAAATCAGGATTATAGGAAATGCTGAAGGGTATTCTTTAAGAAGAGGAAGAAGAAGAAAAAGGTAAAGATAAAAATTATGAACAAGAAAATGACAACAAATACATACCTACCAACAAGTGATTCTAAAAATCAAGTGAATAAAAAATCTGATGAACAGAATGGACTGATGAATATAATAGAATCAGGGACATAGAAAGGGAGTGGACTGACAATTCTCAGGGGGAAGGGAGTGTGAGGAGTGCGGGAAGAGATTGGACAAAAATCTTACACCTATGGATGAAGACAGTGGCGGGGGGTAAGGGCATGGGGTGGGGTGGGGAATCAGGTGGAGGGGAGCTATGGGGGGGAAAAAAGAGGAACACCTGTAATAATCTGAACAATAAAGATTTATTTTTTAAAAAAAGTCACTAATCATCCGAGAGATGCAAATCAAAACGACAATGCGGTATCATCTCACACCTGTCAGAATGGCTATCATCAACACATCAACAAATGACAAGTGCTGGCGAGGATGCGGAGAAAAAGGAACCCTCGTGCCCTGCTGGTGGGAATGCAGACTGGTGCAGCCACTGTGGAGAACAGTAAGGAGTTTCCTCAAAAAACTAAAAATGGAACTCCCATTTGACCTAGTGATCCCACTTCTAGGAATATATCCCAAGAAACTAGAAACACCAATCAGAAAGGATATATGCACCCTTATGTTCTTAGTGGCACAATTCACCATAGCTAAGATTTGGAAACAGCCTAAGTGCCCATCAGCAGATGAGTGGATTAAAAAACTGTGATACATCTGCACAATGGAATACTACGCTTCGGCAAAAAAGAAGGAATTCTTACCATTTGCAATAGCATGGATGGAACTGGAGAGCATTATGCTAAGTGAAATAAGCCAGTCAGAGAAAGATAAATATCACATGATCTCACTCATTTATGGAATATAATGAACAACATAAACTGATGAACAAAAACAGGTCCAGAGACAGGGAAGCATCAATCAGACCGTCATACCTCAGAGGGAAGGTAGGGGAGGGGAGGGTAAAATGGACACAGACAACAGGGGGGTGAGGGCATGAGTGGGGGTTGGGGGGGCAATGGGAGGACGAGGACACATGTAATACCTTAATCAACAAAGAAACTAAAATAATATCATGGCCAGGACAGTCAACTAAGGAGACATGTCTGACTAATTTGGAGTTTCCTTTGGTCCCTGGAATGTGTGCAGGAAACTCATTAGGCATACTACTTCCACAGAATCTACAGCATTCTGGCTCCAGACAACTTGAGTCATCAAGTTTCTAACTCTTAGCATTAGCATATTCAAGCTTGATTGTAATATTTCTTTCTAGTTAGTTTTTGAACCTGATGGTGTGAACTCCAGAAATAGCTTTTTACAACTGTGGATTTCCCATGAGCCACCTGACCAATTGTACCTCTATTAATTGTGGTTTGTCTGCTGATAACTTCATGTGAAAGTGGCATCAATTTGGCAACATCCAAGGTGGCAGGATTCTAGTGAGAAAGAGGCAGTTGGCTCAGTCACCCCACTGTCGCACCCCCGGGCCATCTTGCCCAGAAAGAAGAATTGATTTTTAACACCAAATTTTCAGCATACAACTGTCTCGACACATTTAGAATATCATTAGGATCAATGATGTTCAGAGATTGTCCTTTTTTTTTGGAGGAAAATGTTAAATTGCTTAGAACTAATATCATGGGATTTTGATCTACTTATTATTCATTAGTGAATAGAAAGCAATAAATTAAAGCCAACATACCTTTAAAAAAAGCTATTGGTTTATTAGTAGGTTTGTGTTTTCCCCCAAAGTTTCCATTAATATTCCTAATTATAACGCGCGTGCACACACACACAATCACTGCCTTTTCCAAGAATATGGAAGACTAGAAAATGTGAAAAATATTTCACCACAGAAAGTTAGGAATGCTGAAGAAAATGTAGCAGACATTCTGTTCAGTTCAATAAAGTGAAAGAATTTCCAAGGGCTACAAAACAAAGGAACTGAAAAACAAAGCAGTAAGGGAATGGGAAGGGGAGACTTGAGTGTAAGTGATCAATATTTGGGTCATAATAGCCACTCTCTGATGGAGACAAGACCTTGAGACTATGAAAGCAAGAAGTCAGAGTTGAAATCCCTACATAGAATCAGATCTCTAAGAGCTATAAACTGATGGCTAGGAGATCCTAGAAAATATTGCAAAGACAGATGGCAATGCATAAGATTGTGCCACTTGTTGCCATGAGTGATTTTGAGTGGGGAAAAACATCTTGTCAGAAAGTCTGCCTTCAAGTTGGTTTGATGTTTATTTTAGTTACATGTTCTAAGTACCTTCAAGCCAATAAATTGACTAATTGTAGGTTGGCAATATTCTTGTGAGGCCTAAAAGAAACAAACAGAAGCAAAATGCTCTAGAGGGATTCATCTAAAACCCAGTCTACTCAGGATTTCTATGAATAAAGCTCCACTTAAAATGAACTCATTTTCCAAAATACAAAACTCAAAAGGTACAATCTTCCATGAACAGATGTCAGTAGATGAAGAAATAGCCAGATTAAATTCCTAAGAACTTGAGGTAATAAAGACATCAGCTCACATTGTCAAAAAAAGATGACAAAGAAGGAGATAAAAAATATGATCAAAATTTTAAAAAATGTTTTAAACTGTACTTTAGGAAACAAATTATAGAAATGAAAAACTTAATATCTCTCTCTCTCTCTCTCTCTCTCTCTCTCTCTCTCATTCTGCTCCATGCCAGTGTCCAAAATGGCACTGTCCTGATTGGTCGGAATGGAGCCTCTCTGACTTGTTGGTGAAGATGCTGATGGGGATATAGCTGCACAACTTTGTTTGGACAAGGAAAGCCTCAGTCCTATTGGCTGAAATACAACCCCATTGGACATTTCCATTATTCCTCAACATAGCAATATAAATAACTTTTATATTGTAAATAACTTCTTTATAAGGGCTGACTCAGATGCAGAAACAGTGTAGGCAGGCAGTCCAGTAAGGGATGGAGGCAGCTAGTGCAGGCTTCTCCCTGAAGTGCAGTTTGCGTAAGAGGCACCTATATAAAAATGGATGCTAGGCTTTGTTTGTTTGTTTGTTTGTTTGTTTGTTGTGGTTGAATTAAGGATCTGCCCTATGATTTTAAAAATGAATTCCTTTTGAGAAGAAAAAAAGAAGTTGAGTCATCTCTTTTCCTGTCATGAATACTTGGCAGTAATTCAGTAAACCTACGAATAGCCTGCAACTGAAGGCTGAACCCAGCAATTGAAACTAATGTTAAATGACAGGTATTTTCCAGTAATTAAGGCTATGTAATTCTATGAAAGAATGTGGTTGGGTTAAGGGTCAAGTGGGGAGTTGGAAATGCTTATTAAGGAAATAGCATATGATAACTAAGTACAATGCCAGATGTTGGGGTCAGCTAATCTATATTTTGGCTATTTAGACACAATGGTGGTCAAGAGTGTTTAATTTACATTAAATGCTAATGCAATGATCTCTAAAGGCTGCCATATAATATCTTAATGCTTAATAATCCTATCTAATAAAGAGGGTATATGCAAATTGACCGTCACACCATCACAAATATGGTGGCGCCCAGTCCCCTCAGCTCCGCTGGAGTCCCACAGTCCTTTCAGCTTAGCAGGGGGGGGGGGGGGGGGCGGGGGGGAACAGCAGGCGCACGGTGCAGCTGGACCCACCCTCAGCCCCCCCAGCCGCCCAGGGCCGGTCCAAGGCACAGGCAAGCTCCAGATGGCGGTGGCCCAGCCACCCAGGGCCGCCCAAGGCTCAGGTAACCAGGGCCGTCTGAGGCTTGTGCTGCCAGCAGTGGCCGCAGCAGGGGCGTTGCCTTCCCCTGATTGCCAGGTCACCTCCCGCCCCTGAGGGCTCCCGGACTGTGAGAGGGTGCAGGCTGGGCTGAGAGACCACCCCCCTCCATGAATTTTCATGCACTGGGCCTCTAGTCTATATATATATAAAAGGCTAATATGCAAAGTGTCCCCTTGGGAGTTTGACCGGGAGACTGGGAGTTCGATCGCTCACTATGACATGTGCTGATCACCACAGGGTGGCACGGAACATGGCGGGCGATCAGTGGCGGTGGTGGCAGGGTTGCTGAGGGAATGAGGGAAGGAGGAGGTGGGGAATCTGATTGGCCCTGATCACTGATCAGGACTAGAGACCCTGTCTGTGCACAAATTTCATGCACTGGGCCTCTAGTTTATATATAATAAAACAGAGTTATCAATGTATTTCAAATGGTGTGATTGGATTTTAGGGTTATTCTTTCTCATATATCATACTTTTTTTTATTACAAAAGTAATTCCTGTGTAAAAATTTAAGACATATACAAATTACAAGAAAAAACTTAAACATTGATAATCACCCAAAAAAAGCATTGATCAGCTTTTTAGACTATTCAAAGTATACTTTGTTTTATTATCTTTTCATTAAGCTTTATATTTTGAGAGACTTAATAGATTCACATGTAGGAAACAATACAGACAGATCCTGGGTACTCATTATCCAATTTACTCCAATGATAACATCTTGAAAAACTATAGAAAAATATCAGAGGCAAGATATTAACATTAGTACAGTCAAAATACAAAACATTTCTTCCACTACAGGAGTCCTACAGATTGCCCTTTTATGAAGACTGAATCTGAGAATTCCCAAGTTCCATATTGAATAGCAAAACTATAATAGAGTACCACACTATGACATGAATTTAATTCTATTGTAGATTATATTCATTCCCTTCACATTGGACATTTCCATTATTCCTCAACATCGGCAACATAAATAACTTTTATATTATAAATAACTAATCAGTCCTGCCCCCACCCTTACAAAGGATAGAAGGATCTATGATAAGCACAAAAATACTATGTGATAAAATATAAAAATAGCTAATATTCATTCAATACTTTCCATGTGCCAGAAAGCGTTATTTATTTAAAGAGCATTGCATCTTTTGTTTCTCACAATCCCTAACAGTTGGGGAAGAGACAATGGGAAGTAAGGAAGGTGTAGCAAATTCACCTCTTGGCTTTACAATTGGGTTGCATTTATACCAAGAAGGTATAAACTTATCTAAGAAGAAACTGAGGCTATAGGGCATTGGTTAACTATGTAGTAAAAATACCAGGGAACACAGTGGAAAGTATGAGCAGTGGGAGAGGTTTGGGTTAAGGACAAATAAGTATAAAGCATTATGGGAATGGAGGTAGAGGGAACTGATCAGAGTACTTACTAGTATACTGATTGATGGAAACATCATTTAATTTCTGTTGCCTTTTTGAGAAAGGTCAAAGGACCTAGACTGCCCAGTCTAGAGCAAAGTCAGGCTTAATGGTCATAGTCTATGAGTTCCTGGACAGAACTAGCATCAAATACTGGCTCCACCATTCACTAGATGTGTGTGGTTGGGCCAGTTACAGCACCTCCCAAAACCTCAGCTCCCACATTTATAACATGAGTAGAGTAATAGCAGTTAGTTGAGGAAACTTGTGCAGTCAATCTCTGTATCACAACTGGAGGCCTGGAGGATTCTCATGCCTTCAGCAAATTGTGTGATCCCTCAGATTCTCTATTTCTTTATTTTAAAGGTGAATAGCAATGCCTTATGGGGGGGTGTGTGCAACAATTCATTGAGATATTGTTTATGAAGGTGATTGGAAAAATAAGAGGTAATGCTAATTTTCTTTAGTGACATTGAGCCACGATTGTGTTCTGTAACTGTGTCTAAATGTACCATAAAAGGGTCCTTAAAGAAGACAGCCCCCACTCTACATGAGGAAAGCAGCCCCACTCGTTATTCTACTTTTCTCCTCTATCAGTCTGGGTTAATCTTGCATGCCAATTTAGCTTCCTTAATCCACCTGGTCCTATTAAGAGATCATTCCTGTTAGTGTCCTCACCCCAGTTGGTGGGAGAGAAATCTTGTCCAGATTTTTTTCCTGATGGCCACAAAAGTCAAACTCTTATTCTCTTTGGCTTACTCTAAAAATTCATATCCAGTCAGCGCTCTAATTTTATTCACCAGAGATTCTGGATGTTGTAGACTGATCTTGCAAGAGTTTTTGGCTTTGGGGCTCATCTTTGAAAAATCTATCCCTGGTGTACTTTTTTTCTTCTCTGGGGTCTAGGGGGGAAAAGCAATGAATTAGGCAGTGTATTAAGTTGAATACTGCCTCCCAAAAGGATGTGTCCAAGTCCGAACCTCCAGCACCTATGAGTGTAAACTTATTTTAAAATAGGGTCTTTGCAGATGCAATTAAATCCAGCATCTCAGCCTGGGATTATTCTGGATTTAGAGTGGGCTCTAAATCTAATAACCAATGCAGGTACAAGAGAAAGGCGAGGGGGATTTGACAACGGAGACCCAGAGGAGAATGCCATAAGAAGATGGAGTCAGATTGCAGTGATGCCTCTACAAGCCAAGGAATGCCAAGGATTCTCACCACCCCTAGAAGCTAGGAGAGAGGCCAAGCAACACATTCTTCCTCGTGCTTATTACTTATTATTGCTTAAACCAGATATATGAGGCTGGGAGGAGCTGCCGCCCCCGGGGGGTGCGCGAGGACCCAAGACCCACAGCCAGTCTCCGTCCCTGGAGGTGGCTGGGCCCAGGCCTGCTCTGCTGGCCCGCGGGCTCCCAGTTGACCCACTGAAGCTGAAAAAAAAAAATTTTTTTTTTCAATGCGGCATCAGACCAGCAGAGCCTTTGATATCCTCCAGGTCTGGCTCGTCCGTTAGCGTGGGAAAGCCCCGCGCCTCCTTCCCCCCTTCCCTTTCCCCCCTTATGGCATTAAACTTACCTAAAACTCCTCCCTTTGTTCTTTCTGTCCTCCCTCCCCCCTTTTTCCCCACCTTCCGTGCCTCTTTTACTTTTAATCAGACACGGTTTTTCAGCCCGCACTTTTGAAACCCTGGCCCAGTAACTCAGAGGACTTCTGGGTCCCGCCCCGAAGAGGGCTGGGCGCTGCGTGCGCGTGCCTGGCGCACTGGGCAAGCTCTCGGCCGAGGCCCCGCGAGCCTCTGCGGGGAGGGCGGGGCAGAGCGCGAGGCCCAGCGGACTGGAAATCGCACTTGCCAAGGCTCTAGCTGCCGCCTTCAGCAAGGGGGCCTGCAGGCGAGGGGGAGCGGAGAGACTGCTCCCGAGGAATCAACGGAAAGGGCGCGCGCGTGTGTGTGTGCGTGTGCGCGCGTGTGTGTGCGCGCGTGTGTGTGCGTGTGCGTGTGCGTGTGTGTGTGTGTTCGTATTAATCTGCTCTAAAACAAAACAGTGAAAATGGCAGAGCAGGAAGCCCCAAGGGCCCCTCCCTACACAGAAACACCAAGGTAAGTGTTAGAATTGGCATTGTGGAAACTCTAGAAAATAGCCAAAGGCTTATAGCAACCTAGCGAACTTTCAGTTAATAAAATGATGACTTAAACACAACATAATGGGGATGTTACTACCTACCTTAAGAAAATAAAAAGGGTTTTAAGAGAAAAGTATGAACAACCAGGTGAAATGGACAAATTTCTAGAAACACAAACTATCAAAACTGACTCAAAGCAGGGAAAGATAATCTGAAGACTTATAAATAAGCAAAGAAACTGAATCCCATAGTCAAAGACCCCTTGATAAAGAAAAGCCGGAGGCCAGATAGCTTCCCTAGTGAAGCGTATCAAAAGTTTAAAGAACAATTAACACCAGTTCTTCTCAAACTTCTCTAAGAAATGGAAGAGGAAGGAACACTTCAAAATTGTTCAATGGGCCCAACATTACCCTGATGCTAAAACCAGACAAAGATATGACAAGAAAAGAATACTATAAACCCAAATCCTCTATGAATATAGATGCAAAATAATCCTCCACAAAATATCTGCAAACTCAGTCCAGCTGAATGATAAAGGATTACACACCATGTCCAAGGAAGATTTATTCCAGGAGTGCCAAGGGATTAATGTATGAAAATCAATGTCATACACCATATTAATAAAATGAAGAAAAAATAGTCATCTCAGTTGATGTAGTAAAATAATTTCGCAAAAGCCAACACTCTTTTATGATAAAAATATTCAACAAACTAGGAACAGAAGAGAACTTCCTCACTCTGTTTAAGGGCATTTCTGAAAAAGCTACAGCTAACATCATATTTAGTGATGAAAGATTGAAAGATCTCTCACTGAGATCAGGAACAAGAAAAGAATGTCTGCTTTTGCCCTAGCTGGTTTGGCTCAATGGATAGAGCGTCAGCCTGAAGACTGAAGGGTCCATTCCAGATAAGGGCACATGCCTGGGTTTTGGGCTCCGTCCCCAATAGGGGGCATGCAGGAGGCAGCCAATCAATGATTGTCTCTCATCATTGATGTTTCTATCTCTCCCTCTTCTTTCTTCTCTAAAATCAATAAAATATATTTTTTTTAAAAAAGGAATGTCTGCTTTTGCTTTTATCCAAAATTCTATAGGCAACATTGTCCTGAAAATTCTAAACAGAACAGCTTAGGAAAGAAAAATGAAATAAGAGGAATCCAAATTGGAAAGGAACAAGTAAAACTATTCATCTTCCCTTGCAGATGATATAATTTTATATGTAGAAAATCCTATACACACGGACACAACTCTAGTAGGGCTAAGAAACAAATTGAGTGACCCTGGCCGGTGCAACTCAGCAGTTAGTGTCAGCAGGTGGACTAAAGGGTCAGAGGCATGTGCCTTGGTTGCAGGCTTGATCCCCACCCCAGTGTATGTGTGTGTGGGTGGGGGGTGCGGGAGGCAACCCATCCGTTTGTCTCTGTCATAGCGATGTTTCTCACCCCCTCCCTCCCTCCTTTCCACTTTCTCTAAAAAGTCAATGGAAAAAATATCCTTGGGTGATGATTTTTAAAAAATTCAGCGAAGCTGCAGGATAAAGGAGTAACACACAAAAATCAGTTGTATTTCTACACATTAGCAATGGACAATCCAAAAAAGAAAGTTAAGAACACAATTCAGTTTTATTTATTGATGTGTGTGTGTGTGTGTGTGTGTGTGAGAGAGAGAGAGAGAGAGAGAGAGAGAGAGAGAGAGAGAGAGAGAGAGAGAGGAGGAGGGAGGGAATTTGTTGTTCCACTTAATTATGCATTCATTGGTTAATTCTTGTATGTGCCCTTTGGGTATGAGGACAACACTCTAAGCTATATGGCCAGTGCCTCAATTCAATTTTCAATAGCTTCAAAAAGAATAAAATATTTAGGAATTAATTCAACCAAGTAGAGGCAATACTTATACACTGAAAACTACAACATATTACTGGAATTAAAGTAGACCTAAATGAATGGAATGACATTCTGTGTTCATGATATTTTCAAGATGGCAATAGTACCCAAAGTGATCTACATATTCAATGCAATCCCTATGAAAAGCTCAATGGCTTATTTCTTCTTTTTGGGGGGCAGAAATTTATATGGAATTGCAAGGGACAAATTTGAGACAGATAAAAATAATTTCGAAAAAGAAAAACAAAGTTGGAATATTCACACTTCCCAATTTCAAAACATACTACAAAGCTACAGTAATCAAAACTGTGGAGTTGACATAAAGACAGACATATATTCTGGACATTGTATATAAGTGGAATTATATAAATTCTGGACATTTCTTGTAAGTGGAATCATGTACAGAATAATAAATCCATAGAGACAATAGGAGATTAGTAGTTGCCAAAATCTGGGGCTAGGGATTTAATGAGTGCTTAATTAGTATGGGGTCTCCTTTGGAGGTGACGAATGTTATGAAACTAGATAAATGGTGATGGTTGTACAACACTGTGAGTGTTCTGCCACCGAATTGTACACTTTAAAACAATTTATGTGAATTGCACCTCAATAAACAATAAATAACTGGAGGCACGCCTCGGACCTGGAAAGGGCGTGGCCTCCTGCCCAGTTGAAGTTGGAATCAGTCCCTGCAGCATCCCTGCTGGGGCAGAGAAGCCCCAAACTGCTTTTGGTTTGGGTGGTAAACAGCAACTTCTCAGCCCATGGGGCCAGGCATGAGGTGCCAACTCCTGAAGGCCCCAGCGGGCTGCAGAGTCGAGAATTCCGTGAGCCACTTGCTGGCTGTGGCTTCTTGGGCAAAATACCCCAACTTGGTAGGGGGAGGAAGGCTTGAATATTGAGGCGAGTAAGTAAGGGAAGGCCAAGCGGGCTCCGAGTCTGGCATCTGAAGTCTTCCTTTAAACTGATGAAACGTTTCCACTTTTCACCCCATTTCATCCATCTTAAGACGTGACTTTTGACATTGTATTACCTGAGATCTGCACGTGTCTTACAATCCACGGTGTGTGTTCTTACACTGCACTTTTATTTTTAAGAAATACATGAAACGGCCCTAACCGGTGTGGCTCAGTGGATAGAGCGTCCGCCTGCGGACTCAAGGGTCCCAGGTTCCATTCCGGTCAAGGGCGTGTACCTTGGTTGCAGGCACATCCCCAGTGGGGGTGTGCAGGAGGCAGCTGATTGATGTTTCTCTCTCATGGATGTTTCTAACTCTCTCTCCCTCCCCCTTCCTCTCTGTAAAAAAAAATCAATAAAATATATTTAAAAAAATAAGTTTCTTTAAAAAAAAAATACATGAAACGACGGTTTAGTCTCGGAAACAACGCTGTCTTTCTTTGATTCCATGAAAATGCATTTAAATTTCTAGTCATGTGTTTGTATCTAATATTTGATGTCTGTCTTCCCCCACTAGACCTCTCACATGGTGCCAGCATAGGTGCTCCGTGATTGTTGACCGAATAAATGAGCAAATGGAAGAAACTTCTTTTTTTTTTTTTAAATTGAGCCCTGGCTCTGACACTTGCTGGCAGTTTGAAACAGGAAAGGCCATGCACCCCATTCAAGCTCCGTGTTCCTGGTTCACAAACCGGCTGTAATCACAGTAGGTAGCAGGCGCAAGGCTCCCCAGGGAAGCATCCGCCAGGCTGTGCGCTCAGGGCCTGCGCACTCGCTCCGGAAAACTCCAAACCAATAAAAAGGCAGGAAAGGCGTTGGGTTTTTAAAACCCTTTTTTATTATCAATGTATGAATTCAGATACAAAGGGGAGTTAAGGGGAAGGGAAAAGATCTGCTAGAGAAGAAGCGGCTTAGAGTGTTAAAAAGCGCTATTTGCTGAACTGCAGCTCACAAAGCGGGAAAGAATTGGTAGGGGGTGGGGCAGTTGTCGAGGCGTCCTGCTGTGCCTCTGGCTTTCAATGGTTCTTTAAGCCGGGGTATCTGCAGACGGCAGAAAAGGAAAAAAGACATTAGACATCAGAAATCAAAAGTATGCGACCCATTCCTCCTTTTTCTTGGAGGTCCGCACCAGGTATTCAGACACGTACGGACAAGGATAGCTTCGTCTGCATGTAAACCTCCTCTCAGTATCAACCAACTCTGGGCACAGGGTCTGTCCATGGAGTCGGGACCTTGCCAGCAGCCACCACCCCTCCCCCTACCAGCCTCCCAGATCTCGCAGCGCGCCCACCGCCAGGCTGGCCTCTCTGGGCTCTCCGCTCCCGCGCTCCGGAGCACCGGGCACCGGCGGCCGCAGGGGTTGCAAGAGGAAAGCCGGGTATTGTAGCAGGCGCCCAGGGCTTGTCACACTGGACGCCAGGAGCAGTAATATAAAGGCGCTGCCTCGCCCTTCGCACGTCCCCAAACATCTCTGGTACCTGATGCTGGCTGGCGGAGAGACTTAGCGAACTCATATAGAGGACCCCAGTGTAGGCGCTGCTACGCAGTCTGGGAGCCTTGGGTTCCAGTCCTATTGTCTTCCTCCACAGGCCCCCCTCCCAAACCACCTAATGGCTTCCTAAAGTTTCTAGAACAAAATCCGCATTCTAACCAATCATCCTTTCTTTGACCTACAAGACCCTACAATTATCTGGCCTCTGCCCTCCTCTCTGATTTAGTTGGGTACACGCCCCACCCCCTCCGCCTTTCGATCCTCTTGACCCGCCATTCATTCCACCACATTCTTTGCACTTGAGAGTTCCTCTTTCTCTAGAGGCTATTTTTTTTCTCATCAGTCAGGTTCCCAGAGCACTCTAAGATAGCTTCCCCCTCCTAGTCACACTTCATTCTTTTTTTTTTAAAATATATTTTATTGATATTTTACAGAGAGGAAGGGAGAGGGATAGAGAGCTAGAAACATCGATCAGCTGCCTCCTGCACACCTCCCACCAGGGATGTGCCCGCAACCAATGTACATGCCCTTAACCGGAATCGAACCCGGGACCCTTGAGTCCGCAGGCCGACGCTCTATCCACTGAGCCAAACCGGTTTCGGCCACACTTCATTCTTATCCATCACGTTGGTTTTACAAACTCATTCCTTAAAATACATTGTTACAGTGTTTAAAGTCTGTTTCCTAGACTGTAAGCTCTATGAGGGCAGGGCACCTGTTTTGCTTCCTTCAGTTCTGTGCCCTACCTAGAAGGGGTCTGATCACATAATAGGATCTCAGTTAAGCAAGGAAGGAAGGGAAGGAGGGAAGTGGAGGGGAGGAGGGAAGGAAGGGCGTGTGTGCTTGGCTTATAAAGCTTGGGTTTGGTTATAAAGGGTCGTTCAATTTTCATTTGTCTGGGGCCCAACTGAATCATTAAATTCTCTTCCACTGCTCCCAATTCTTGCCCCTGCGATTGGGCCCCGGTCCTCTGCGGAGTCTGGGACTTAAACTTCAATTGGAGGAGCGAGAGGGTGGGCAGGTTAAAGGAGATCTTCCTCCCCCTGGTATCCCAGGCGCTGCACTCAGAGTAAGTCTCTCCACTCTGTCCCAGGCTCCACTGAGGTCCAGGGAGCCTAGTGCCCCAGTTCTGAGCCCATAGGATAGATTTCAGTATTTTCAAAGCCGGTGTTTACTTTAAATATCCGTGCTAACTTCGTATATTGCTTCATATATGTATTTTAATAAAATAGTTCTCCCTTCAGGAAAAAAGTTGGAGTTGGCACTTTAGGCAGGCAGGCGTGGAGGTGGGTTGTGGGGGCTCGGGAAAGGCTTTGTGGTGGTAGAATGAGAGGGAAGAACCACACCCACCCCCCCTCTCTGAGCGATCTCTCCCATATCAACGGAAAGCTTGAGAGAAAAGCTTCAGAAAGGGTCTCTTTCCCAGAGTGCGTAGCAAACCCCGCTGAGGATGCGGCTGCGAGGGTTGGCGAGGTCTCTATCCCAGATACTTCCAGAGCCCCTGAGGGGGGGGTGGGGGGCTCTGAAAAGCCCCTTCGCTTAGAGCGGAGAGGCAGATTGAGTATAATTTTGCAACAGAGCCGGGAATGACAGATCTCTGCCAGATGATGCGGGTCGCAACTGGTTTTGGAAATCCCAAGGTTGGTCCCGCAACTGGGGAAGGAAGGAACCGCTTGCGAGCTTGACTTGCACACCTTAGGTTTGGTTATAAAGGTTTACTCGATTTTTATTTGCCTGGAGCCCACGTAAATCATTTCATTCTCTTCGCTGCTCCCAGGTCTGGCTCCTGCAATGGGCTCCTCGCCCTGATCCGCGTCTCCCACGCCAGCTTCCATGGGAGGAGCGAGAGGGTAACTTCCTGGGGGAAAGAGGGCCGCTCAGTGGGTGCGCCACTAGACTCCAGCCTCCAGGCGACACTCCAGGTGTCGGCCTTGAGCGGCGGGGAGGCTGAGTTTTTGGAGAGTGGGGGGCAGGGTGTATGGAATGGGTTTTGACCTGCGGAAGTCCATCTGAGGCTCTTTCCTACCCATAGCCCTGCGAGGCAGCGCGATCGGCATACCGGGGTTGTCCTATCCGCCAGCTGCGCCAGCTGCGCGTGAGCTGAGACCCAAGGCTCCGCTCCGCCTCGACCAACGACCAACGTTCTCTCTGATAAAGGAGTGCGCTGGGCTGCGGAAGCTCTCCAAGTTCACTTTCTAAGATCGGCCATCTCACCTGCAGGACCATCGCCAGCATCTGCTGCGGCCGCACGCAGGTACCCGACGATGTCCCGGTGGCCCCGCTCCTCAGCCAGGTCCACGGGCAGGCGGCCCCAGGCATCGCGCACATCCAGCCGCGCCCCGGCTCGGTGCAGCGCCACCAGCGTGTCCAGGAAGCCCTCCCGGGCGGCGTCGTGCACGGGCCGCGTGAGGGTGGTGGGGTCCGCGCAGTTGGGGTCCGCGCCGTGGATCAACAGCAGCTCGGCCACGCGGGTGCTGCCCATCATCATGACCTGCGGGAGAGAGCAGAATGGTCAGGGCGAGGGCAGGCGAAGGCGGGATTAATTAATTTAAAGAAACTTTTTGTGAAGCCGCTACCTGGTGTATACAACCCTACAAACCACTGATGTCTAGTCACTCTTTCTTTGCCTTCAGTTACCAACTCTCTTAGCCAGTTCTCCCCATTCCATTTTTCTGTACACATTTTTTTCCATTGTATTCTCCAACCTTTTGCAGAATTCCAGCCACACACAGAGAACTGCTGGAGGCACAGACAACAGCAAAAGTGTGAGGGACAAACCTACCTAATCTCCTGTACCCCTCCCCCAATTTTGATATAAAATTATGTAAGACCCAGAGATTTGGTATGGTTCACTGCTGTATATACAAGTCCTTGTTAAAAAGTGAAAATTAAAAAAAAAACACAGAAAACCTTAGTTCTTGCAAAATTTTTCAGTTACCCTTAGCTTCCTGAGAGAGAGGATGTGGATCTGTTGCTTCCTGTATGCATACTTCTATCAAGCCAAACCTTAACCTAGGTATATGCCCTGACCAGAAATCGAACCAGAAACCTTTTAGTGTCCCTGTTGACTCCCCAACAAACTGAGCCACTCGGCCATGGCAAACTTCAAATTCTTGAAGTATAAAATGAGAAGGTTTGTCTAATGAGTCCCATGGTAAGCTAAATAACATCCTCTAAAGATGTCCACTTTCTAACATTCTAAAGCTGTGAATATATTACCTTATATGGCAAAAGGAACTTTGCCAGTGTGATAAAGATATGGGGGGAGATTAACCTGAATTATCAGGTGGGCCAACTGTCACAGTTGAGAAAGGGTATGTAACAATGAAAGCAGAGAGAAGAGGCAGGGCCATGATCCCAGAATACTGTTGGTCACTGGAAGTTGGAAACAGCAAAGAAATGGATTCTCCCTTAGAACTTTCAAAGGAGTGAAGCCTTGTAGATCCATTTTAGACTTCTGACATCCAGAACTGTAATTAATAAATGTATGTTCATTTCAGCCACTAAATCTATGATAACTTGTTACAGCATAAATAGCAAACTAAGACACTTTCCCAATTTACACTCTGAGCATTTATGAAACAGGAGGTACTGACTTAATTTGGGTACTAGTTCATCTTTGAAACAAAGTCATTACTGAAGTGTCCATGATCAGAACAACCTTACATTTTGAGTGTTGCATGATCTGTGGTGGTGGTAGACAATTATTTTTTTTGGGGGGGGAACCATTATTTGGTTATATTATCTGGATGACAGTGACTATATAAAAAGGAATCACTTATTTTAGTGACATTCTGTATTTAACACAAATTACTTGTCCAAACCAAGACACCATAAGTTACACTATGGTTTTGTTTTTTGTCCTGGAGAAAGTGAAACTGATTTAATTCTCAAAAAGAGTTAAGTGAATCAAATTACAGCTAATAAGAAAATAAAAGAAAAAAAAAGAAAGAAAAATTATTGCAGTGCAATGCACTTTTATGAAATAAAAACTGGGAAAGCTTTCACACTATTACTATGTTTATCCAATGAAGTCCTTCACCAATTGACTGGTTTTAAATGTTTTTATTATATTTTATTATATTAGCTTAAAAAGCTGAACAGTAGCCTAACATTTAAATAGTTAAATAATAATAGCAATCCCATGGGGGTGGGGGGAGAAATCTATTACAGAAATATTTGTAGGTGCTTAAATACATTTGTAAAAACATTAAATTTAATTTAGTAGTTAAATTTTTTCTATCAACTAAGTATTTCTATATTATACACACTTTTCATTAGGGTTTTAAACCAAAATCATACTCCCTTTTCTCTATGTTCTCATCCTCCCCATTTAAAAAGTTAAAACTAATTATCCAACTTTCTTTCTTCTTTTTGTATAATAGGTCTCTTCTAACATATTCCAGAGCTCCAAGGCCAAACTCTAAGTTTCCAAACTGCTGGTGATATTTTAGAGGTATTAAATTATGAATCAGGCAAGCATTACTTTGAAAGGACACATGCTTTTACAATTCCCAACCTCTTTAAAATTCTCTCCACGTGTCAAGTCCCAGATAACCCCAAGTTTTAGGCACTTTCATTCTATTTTTATATCTGTATTTTAAGTATAAAATTTATCCTATTAGCAGTTTCAGGAAAGGAAAATTTGCTTGTGAAGTTCCAAGTAAAGCTACTTTCCTTTGTCTTGTTATGCTGGAGTTTTTGAAATATGTATTTGTTTCATATACATTTTCTTTTCAGAATCAGAAATCATTGTCAACACTGGGAATTAAAACCAGTATGGTGACTGCCAGGAAGAATTCGTTTTTTGTTTTTTTTTTTAGCCTGAGATTTAGAAAGCTAAGGAAGGCCAACAACAAAAACCTGATCCCTCCCCACCCCCACATAAACCAACAACAAAAAACTGCAGTGGGGAGAGGAGAAATGACACTTCTCAACATTGAGGAATTGGAAACTCTACTTTAAATATGTTAATTTATAGCAAGTAAGTTAACAATAGCAACAATAACAGGAGATACCACTAACATGGTGACTAAATTGATATTTTAGGGGTGGTTACACTAATATTCTTCATATATGTTGGCATTTTCTAAATTCTTTTAAGCATCTATTGTAAAGCAGCATATACTTGTACATTAAGTCCTTGTACACTAAGAAGTTACATCTGAAAATCTCAAATTGATATTTATTGCAACATACATAGCAGATTTCCTCTGAAATCCCTGCGAAGGAAGAAAATGATCATCAATCAGTTCCTTTCGGAGGCCTGTGAGTTGAGGGCTAGGTGATCCCAGCTACTTAAATTTCTCTACAGGTGTACGTTTCACACACCAAACGTTCGAAAGTTTTGTATTTGATAAATAATTTATTTTTTAAAGAGAATATAGCTTGGTCTATATTAACATACATAGTTTCTCCCTCCAGATCATGCACCCCTTCTGCTTCCTCATTCCTCCCTCGGCTTCCTGAGCGGGGCCCGGGCACGGGGCATCGCCCCGAGGAGACGCCTAACTCCAGCCGTAACACCGGGGTTGTCGCCCCTTTAACGGGGATCGAAAGGCTATACCTGGTTCCGACCCCCTTGCGAACCTAGTCCCCCGAAGCCGTTCACCACCCCTCTGCCCGCGGCAGACTCGCTCACCCACCTGAATCGGGGTCCGACCTTGACTGTTGGGGGCATTGGGCGATGCTCCCCCCTGGAGCAGCGCCTGAACCTCCTCGGCGCGACCCTGGGCCGCTGCAGCGGCCAACCTGTTAGCGGAGACCTCCATGCGGCTCCCCAGCGCTCGCCCCTCGCTCTCCTCAACACCCGCCCTCGCCCCCCCAGCGCCCGCCTAAGCCTCGCGGGACCGCCCGCTCCTCCCCTCTCCTCGCGCGGCGGGCGGAGGCGGGCCCCGGACGAGTCCTGCCCGTCTTTTTCTCTCCTCGCTGCGCGCAAGAAAAGCTGTCTTTCTGACTCCCTGTAAATGTGCCACCCCTGACGTCACCCCACGCGCGAAGCGTGCCCGGACCGCCAGACCTAGGCAGTCCGCACCGGGCGCCCCACGAAGCCCGCGGGGAGGGAGCCCTGGCTGCTGCCACCTGCCCCACCCGGAGTCCCCCTCCCCCCTACCCGCGCTCTCGGGAACCGCAAGGGCGCGCGCGTTTGGAGCGAGTTTCCTTCTTCCGATGGACAACCTCGTTTGTATAGAATGCTCACAGGATTCCCACCGCCCGATGCGAACCAGGGTGTTCAATGTCGTTTGATCTCGAGAAGCCCACAGGTTGAGGGGAGGAGGGAGAGTATGTCCTAAGAGGGTCGCCTCAGGTTGTGCAGATGGTACAGATCCTCGCCCGGCTCCCGCTCCGGCAAAGAGGAAGGAGCCTTTTCTCATTCAAAGAGAAAGCAGTAAAACGTTCATTTTGGAGTCCGCCTGCTGCATGCCAGCATGTCCCCCTTCCCCAAGTACACACGTGTAAAACGGGTGTGTGTGTGTGTGGCGGGGGGGTGTCCCCGCATTTGTGCTTGTCCCAATGTGTTCTATTTAACAGGAATGCTGGAGATTTCTGTCTAGCCGGCAGATGAGAAAGTGGGGAGGGAGTTATTGGGCTGATCAACTCCATTTTAAATAAATTCCTCCTAGAGGAGAAAATGTCCTCAGGGCTCGATAGGAAGCGCTGCACAGTGACTCAGAGAGCAAGTTCACACGTTGTGCTTGTCTGGCTCCTCTCCAGCCCCCTACACTTCTCCTTACAGTTTTATTAGCCATGAGACGGGGGGCTAAGAGTGGTCCCTGCTTCTTAGGGCTGTTGGGAGTTTTAAGTGAATTAATGTACATATAAGCACTTAGAACACATCCTAAGCTAATACCTCTTAGCCTCCTCCTTCCCCTCCCCCCTCCCCCCTCCCCCCTCCCTCCTCTTCTTCTTCTTCCTCTCTTTCTCTCTCTCTCTCTCTCTCTCTCTCTCTCTCTCTCTCTCTCTCTCTCTCTCTCTCTCTCTCTCTCTCTCTCTCCACACACATCAGCAATGGGGCAGACTTTTATTTAAAAGGCTAGTGGTTCAAATACTATTACTCAAATAGCTTGGGTAGATAGAAATGCAGTAATATCTCAGGGTTGTATACATAAGCACAGGAGCTGAACGCCAGCTCACATAGGGATATTTAATCCTCTGCTGCTGGAGTAACCTCATGGGCGTGTCTGACCATATTCCCAACCCTGACAAACAGAAGACCTGGAGAGGAAACTGTCTTTTCACACAATTTCACAAAATTGTGGCATGGTTAGTTATTCTCTTTAGAACTTTATCCCAGCTAAGAAAAAAAAATCTGCCTTGAAAAATTCAAGAACCTGGGCTACTAAAAATAAAAAGGAAATTTTAAAATAGTAAACAAGTTTAGTAAACACCATGTGTATTTTTTTGGTTAATGAAGACATGATACATTCAGAAAAGAATGCATTTTTTAAAAGACAAAAAAACAACAACAACCCAATAAAATTTCTAGAAACAGGCTTGACGAGAACAAAACACATCAGCCCAAGTTCTATCCCTCTCAATTTACAACTGACTCTTAGCACAAATCAGCAACACTCCCCCAACACACAAACACACTGCTTATTTGCCTGGCAACAGAACATGAAACATATGCTTGTTACTGAACCTTGAGCAAAATCACTACAGAGCACATCTGGATGGGCTTCTTCACTATCTACCTGGCCCAGTTTAAAAGATCTGTTTGTAGATCCAGTTTGTACACATTTCACAGGTATTTTGAACAATAAACCATCTATTGTCCCATTATTTTTAAAATGGCTGTTCTTGGAGTGCAAACAAGGCATTAAGATTATAAAGACCTCCCTTGAAAGATATCCTCAGATGAAGATACATTAAGGAGTAATCCTGAAAGTTAAGCAAACCTAGTTCTTTTTTACTAAAACATTGGGATCAAGTAGAATGTCTATTGTGAAGAATAGTTTCATTTGTTTCCCCATGAGAAAAGGCCAACTTTTTCTGGACTCATATAATTTTAAAACTAAGATGATAAAAAGTAAAACATACACCTTAAGATACTATAAAACTTGAAATAATGTCAAGTTAAACTCCCCCCCCCCTACACACACACATACTTATGGAATGGAATAGTATCATCCCCTCCCCCAAAAGGACACTGTAACAGGGTCTAAGGGAAAAATAAAGCAGAACTCTGAATATTCATAGCACCACACAGACTTGTTAGCACAGAATACCAGACAAGAATGAGTCACACATCAGAAATATCGTGAGAGTAACTAGCTGGGGACTTATACTTCCAGCAACTGAGCTCCTAGGTAAAAAATATGTTAAAAGCTTGTAATATCAACAAGGACCCCCTTACCTCAAAAAGGAGTAAAGACTGCATGCATGAATCTATTACAGACATGATATTCAGCAGCATAAAAATAATACCCTCCACAGAGTCCCTCAATTGGGGCGAAACCCATTTTTCACTGCTAAACCTGCGAAAGATTAAGAGAGTGAAACAAACTCACCTGTAACTATGGCATCTCCTACATTTGAATGACAAGTATGTCCAATCTGATGCTATATGTTAAAATATTGAGAATATATATGAGTAAAGGAAAATGGAAACAAAAGGCAAAATTGTGATCCTTAAAACGTGAAAAAAAACCAACACATGATTTAAAGGCAAGTAGGTGTGATTCTGATTATTATTATATATGACATAATCCACAGAAAGAAAGGCCAAGAAAGCATCTTTATTTTGTTCAGTACCAAGGCTTGATGTTCTAGGACCTAGGTAAAAATGCTAATTCAATGAAGGTGTCACACATGCAACTAAAAGAGCTGGGTTGTCTAGTGGGCCCTTCTGGTTTCAAATGAACTTAAACAACAATCTTCCTTGACTAATTTTTCTCCTGTGTCAAAAAAACCTATGTACAGGACCAGTTTAAATCCCTCCTTTTCAAACACTGGATATGAACATGCAGGAACTTCTACAATGCAGAGTGCCTTAAGAAAGAGAAGGTTTCTGTAGTGTCACTGACATAACTGATCTGAGGAGGCTGGGATGCAATTAACGCTGATGGGAGCCAGGCAATGGTAGTTTGTTTCTCCTCAAGTGTTTCCTCCAACAATGACCAATTCATGGAGGGGTTTGCAGAAAATCAAACATGTGGTGGCAGGAGATGGCACTATCAGAATGCACAAAGCCCCCATCTGTATCCAGGAGCTGAACAATGGCAAACTTTGGCAGGGAAACCTTGAGGAGTTGGTTAACCGTGGCATTTATTTATTTATTTATTTATTTATTTATTTATTTATTTTTGCCTCAAAGAGTTGGGCTTCTCACCTGGAAGTAACAAACCCAATATAATGATTTTGGCCTGTGGCTGCCTTGTGTTGATAAGTTGTGCAATTCCACCTGCTACTTCTGCCATATTTTCATGGTTCCTACCCAGACAACAAAGACCAGGTTTAATATTCTCCAGTTCTTCGTTCTTTAGCCTCCACAAAACACGTCTCGTTGTATTTCCTCCAATACCAAAATTCAGTGCCTGGAGTGGGGGAAGCAGCTCTCACCCTACGTCATATAACTGCATTAACTGCACCACGGAGTCCTCCACAACCAGCACATCAGGCTCTTTGTCTTTACAGTCCAGGACAAATCTGTTGTGCTGAGTCATCCATCTGTCATCTCCTGCTTGATTATCTTCTGCTGCGTGTGGAATGGCTGCTGGGTTTGAGTCTCCTTGGCTCATTCTACACTCAGGCAGAGGGTCCGTGCAGGCACAGTCTGGGGTGGCGCATCTGTCACGCTCCCCCAGTCCAGGGAGCCCCACTCTGGGGCCGAGCGCCATATCTTTTAACTCTTAACATCCATTTTGAGGATTCTCTTGCAATCTCATGAAGCACAGAGAAGAAAATGCTTTGAATAGAATTATCAATATTATATGAAAGGGTACGTCAAGTAGACCTTAATTACTGGAAAGATGGTGGACACCCTCCACCTCCACCCTCATGTTTAATGAAAAATTAAACAGAAATAAGAATATAACAAGCAAAAGAAAATTCAACAAAGTCTAGTTTTTCCTGTGGTTATAACTTTTACGCTTTAAATATATATGTATTTTTTTAAAAAATGGATATACTACTAGATAACCCAGCTCTATTTATTATGTTTCAATCTCCTGTTGACTTCTCTTGAAGACCCAGAATATCTGACTATACTTTCAATCAATTGCTGTTAGCTCAGGCAAAACATGAAGTTTTAAAATTATGCCAACAGACGGTGGTGGCTGGGGAGAGAGATTATGATGACAAACGATGTCTTGGATAATTTCTTTAAAAGTGCAGGAAGCCTTTCAAAGGTGAAGACGTGACACAAACTATGGTTCAGAGAAGGCAGTTCTACAGATGATTTACACAAAAATGATTCAAGTAATCAGCTTTCTGAAGATGCATGGTGATTTGAGAGGAAAACTTGGTGGTAGTTCCCAAAGCTCAGACCACAGACCGTGCAGATCACCAAGGAGTGCTGGTTAAACCCACACATTCTCCAGGTCTACAGAGTAAGGATCTCTGGGGGATGCACCTGGAAGCTGTGGCTTTTACAAGTTTCCCAGGAAATTTTTAAACACATTGGAGCCCTAGAGCAATGGTTTTTAGACCATTTTTTAAAGGTCACAGGCTCTTAATCTCGGGGCAGGGGCACATTACCTTTAAGAAACTATTGAAAGTTGTAGACCCTCTCCTCAAAAAACAAAGCATGCAATAATTTAAAATTTTTAATTTTTTATTGAATTTACTGGGTGTAACATTGGTTAATAAAACTATATAGGTTTCAGGGGTATAATTCTACAATACATCATCTAAGTATGCATTTTTTTAAAGTGTGTCTTTGTGCACATATATTTCTGAACATAAATTTTAGGGAATTCAGAAATTCCTCTAACACTCAAGTATGGATTCCTACATCAAGAACTCTTTAAGCTGTTGTGCAATATATTGGACTGTAGCTCAAGGAAATGAGATGCAACCATATAAAAACATCCCCTAGCTGCATTATATACAAACATGGAGGATCCCACTGCTGGTTATGCCAGCCTCAGACTCCTCACATGTAAAATGTAATCATAATATATGTCATGGATTGATAAAATAAGATTATGTATGTCAAAGAGCTTCTTAAATTCCAAAGTGTGTTGGTTATTACTATCCCTGAGCTTTTCTTCGTCCCATGACTGAAAAGATCATGGCCTTATTTAGGTTTGCACTGCCTTGACAGTTTTGAAAATGTATACTATGAAATTTAAATCTATCCCTGTTCTGATCAGTCTTTTAAGAAAAAAGACTAACACTTGTTCATTCATTCAAAAAGCTTGGAGGCTAAGTGTAGAGCATGGGGGGAGGGATAAGTTTGGGGGAGATGTTAAATGTATGGGCTATGGAGTTGGACTACCTAGGTTCAAAACAGAACTTTTTAAAAAGAAAGTATATTGGGGTGACCTCGGTTAATAAAATTATATAGGTTTCAAGTATACATTCTATGATACATTATCTGTATATTGCATTGTGTGTTTACCAACCAAAGCCAAATCTTCCATAACCATATATTTGATCCACTTTACCCTTAACTACCTCCTACCCCCTTTTCCCTGTGATAACCACAATACTGTTATCTGTGTCTATGAATTTTTCAAACCTAGACTTTTTAGTTAGTCGCTTTATAACTTTGAACAAAGTTATTTAATGTATCTGGGCTTCAGTTTTCTCATCTGTATTTCAGTATTATTGGGATAATAATAGTACTTGCCTCAAATGTCAATGTAGGGATAACATGAAGCATTACATGCATAGAAGAGCCAAGGGAAACAGAGATTGACAGGAGAAAATGAAAACTCATTCTGGTGGCTTAGGTACAGGCTACGTGGATGCTGAAAGCTGGCCCCACTCTTGAAAAAAGGTGTAGGAGTATAAAGATGTAAAAGAAGATGTTCCAGGCAGAGATGAGAGCATGAGCAAAGGTATGGAAGTCTGGGAATGCTGAAAGGAATTCAGTAGGATGGATGTATGGTGAGAAGCTGGAAAAATAAATTTCTGGAAGGAGCCTCAAGGGACTGCTCAGATTGTCAGAAGGAAAACCAGAGTGAGTTAGATGGCAAGGACATTGTGCAGACAACTCTTTCAGAGCTTAACTGTGATAGTTCAAGGTGATGTATGGTGAAGGGGGGCATAGGGAAGGTGGAAGAGACCTGAAGGGAAAATGCCAGGTGAAGAAGAGAACAGCTAGAAGAGGGAAAAGAAATTCAAGTCACAGGCAAATAGGGTATTTCTGAGGACCTGAGGTCCCTACAATTTCAGGAAGAAATTGAATAGAAGGCACAGGGAATGGTCATAAATTTGGGTTGAGGAGACAAAGCTAGATTTGAGAAGGGAAAGGTTGGGCAGGGAGGAAGTTGAAGTCCATGAACAAAGAGGCTGGCTTGCTTGCAGTGAGGATAAGATGGTGGGTTAGGAAGTAAAAGTGAGTGATGATGGTTGAGAACATCTGTTATAATGAAAGAGGGACTGGTGAGCAGGACTTAGGGTAGCTTTTCCATCAGCCTGCAGAATCCAGCTGAGCGTGGAGATCATGATGCTACTGGAGCACCTGAACATTTTATTTAAATGAAAGAAAACCTTGCAATGGCACTACTCCAGAAAGCGTACAAATCAAAGAATAGAAATTCTAGGTGTGAATATCAATTCAAAACATCATCAGAAAGATATCTGAGAAGGTAGTATTCTGAAATTAGATTCTGGTTCTGACAAAGCATGGTGAAATTGGCAAGGAATGATATGCAGGGTATGCAAACATATTATATAAGCAACATTTTATTGGGGAAATAAAGGTGTTGGAGAAATAGCTCTGTACTGGGACCAAATGACAGCCCTGATGTACCTAATTAACTGCTTTTAGACTGTGAAGTCTCTTAAGACTATTTTAAGCTTCTCTTTAAAATGAGATCTCTGTCTTGCTCTATCCTTTATACCTGAAGAAGTTAGTATAAGTGAGACACACACAAAAACTATTTTTAAAGCATACCTCTTTTTACCCTATTCAATATTAGTATTGTTATTAAACAATATATAGTTAAACAGAATAAAGTTGAAATAAAATATAAATAGAACATCTCTGGAAAGATACAGAAAAGTTTATAAATGTGGGGGGAGGAAATGAGGAATTGGGATGGGCCTGAGACTTTCTTTGCATTTCTGCTACTAGTATTGTTTCAATTTTGTATTATATAAAGTTATTAGCTATTCTAATTAAATAAACATAATCAATGTATTAGACAAGTCAGAGTTGCTTTTCTGAAAACCATCCTTCATAACTTTATTTGACAAACAGTAACTGAGCACATACTCTATGTCAGGCACTCGGCTTTAAGTTGTGGATTAAAAAAAAAAAAAAAAAGAATGGTCCTTAGTCAAGAGGGTGTATTGCTAACAACTATCAACATATTTGCTTCTCAGGAGTAGGAAGGTGGCCTTGAATTGGGAGGAGCTCTTGAGGGGAGTCTGCATTAATAGTCTAGGAGAAGGAAGATGCATTCTGACACTTCAGAACTGTGTTACCAGAAAAAAAAACAAACACAACACAAGTTGTATTTCAGGGTTTGGAGAGGATCCTATAATTAAGGAAAGCTCCTTAGGAAATAGCTTATCAGAGCCCTATAATGGATTTTCTAGAAATAGCAAGGCTAAACCTGAATAGATGGACTCTGGGATAGAATGCTGGGTGCAGGAGAGGATTATTTGAAGACTAAGGCAAAGGAAGAATAATTTCATGCCCCCTTTTAATTTAGTAAGAGTTAATAAAGGAAAAGATGACCCCAAGCCAAGCTCCACCACCTACTTTAGCTCCTTGAGCAAGAGATGCTTTATTCTGGCTTCCATATCCCCATCTACAAAGTGGGCATAATAATAATTGTGCATCAGAGATTGTTGTTCAGCCAAGAGAAGTACACCTTGAAGTGTTCTGGGTAAGAATTCTAAGGGTCTTCAGGGTCCAATCTGAGTATTTTAAAGGGAAAGAAAGCCAGGTATCCTTTTAATTATTTTTCCACCAGGAGAAAAGGTAGCGTTAACATGAAAGGAAGACCTCTGAGAAAACAGAACAGACCTCCGCACAGGTTTGTAAGAAAAGGGAATGTGTCCCTAGGATGAGATCTATGAACAATTCTAGGAGGGGGATGCTTCCTTATCCCTTTTACTATTCTCTAGTTAAATTCACTATAGCACAATTATTGAGTGTCTGCTATGAATAAGGCACTTTTTTGGGGACTCTCTGACATCTCTGTTCACTCAGAATTATTGGAAAATTTCTCTTCCTGCTCCAACAGGACTTTGGCAAGAAGCAAAAAACAAAACAAAACAAAAAAACACACACACAAAAAAAACCCACAAAAAAAAAACCCACCTCAGAATGCCTTCACTTATTTATAAACCTGTATCATAATTATAGGTAAGTCCAAATTTTTCAATCTTTGTCTCCAAAGTATTAACTGGGTCTAGACTCTGCAGTACCTATCATCATCTTCCAAGATCAATTTAAGGATGACAGAAGTCATTTCTAAATTGTGTGCAAAGCATGCATAATTTTAAATCTATGTAAGGAGTTTACTTATTAAAAGTATCTCTAGAGCCCTGACCAGTTTGGCTCAGTGGATAGAGCGTCGGCCTGCGGACTGAAGGGTCCCAGGTTCGATTCCGGAATAAACCCTATTCCCATATTCCTCTTTTCCTCCTTAATGGGATTGATTTTCTCCTTTCAAACACGTGTTGCCCTCTTAACTGCCAATCATGAGCACAGGTAGTATTCCATTTTGCTTATGCTGCTGATACGTGTGTGCTATTAGAATGCAAATATACTGTTGGAACATACAAATACAAGGGCATGTACCTTGGGTGTGGGCACATCCCCAGTAGGAGGTGTGCAAGAGGCATGTTTCTCCCTTCCTCTCTGTAAAAAATCAATAAAATGTATTTTAAAAAAGTATCTCTAGAGTGGACTCCTGTGAAATGAGTAATCTGTGCAACTCACAAAAACAATCACTTCCTAACCATTATTTTTGTAGCTATCTGCTTTTGTAATTGAGAAATTTCTTATGGTGAAGTTACTTATATCTATTTGTAGCTATTTGGCCAGTAGAGAAAACGAAAGGTTAGCACAGTATGTGTGCATGTAACTCTATATACATCCATGTCTATAGTATGTATTTGTATATATAATTTGTTTACATGCACAGATATTGAGAATCAGCCTCATCCCGAGGAACAAAATAAGCAATAGGGTATATAACTAGAGGAGAGACAGACAAACAGAAATAGAGACCATAGGAAATTTATTCTAAGGTGCCAAGAAAATTGTAATGGATACCATTTACTGAAACCCAACTTTGTGAAAGCATGAAGCAGTTTTATATATCATTTCTCATCCCCCAACTGTCCTGTGGGATAGAGATATCATCCTTCCTTCATATATCAGAAATAAGAAGCCCAGAGTACATAAGTGACAATGTACAAGGAGGCGGAATTTAAACGCAGGGTTCCCAGCTCCTCCCACTGTTTTCCTGTGGATTGATTTGTACAGTACATGATGGCAACTCAGCAATCCTTACCTTTCTTTGAACATTGTGCCTACAAGCAGGTTGCAAATCCTAGACCAAGGTGAACATTTCTTCACTTTTGGGAATGTGATAGAAAGTTAGATCTTGAAGCCCCCTCAAAGCCCTCAAAGTCACTTAACCCAGTCCCTTAATTTTAAAATGATTTTTTTCTGATTATAGTTTACATATGTAAAAAATTTAAGAAATTAGCTGCATAGGAAAGTAAAAATTGCACTACACAGAAGCAATAACTGTTAAGATTTTGAAATATTTCCTGTTTATTTCTTATTCAGTTCTTGTGGATATAATACAATTTTGAAAGCTTTTCCTTTCATTTATCATTAGAACATTTCCCCAACTTCTCCATACACTACTTTTAACAGCTACAACACATTCCACTAAAAAATATGTTATAGTTTACTTAAAGATGTCCCTGTTGTCAAATATTTAAGATGTTTCTAATTGCTACACTAAACAGTATTGCAATTTTTCAAAGAGTATAAGGCTCTTGACACATATTGCAAAATGGCTTTTCAAAAACCTCTCCCCTTGATTTACAGATAAGAACATGAAGGGGTGGTACACTGCCATAGTTACCCAGTAAATAAATGTTTGCTGCAGATCTTGAACTCAGTCCTCTCTCCATATTTTTCCTATGGTCACAGCTGCTTACTCTAGCTGGAACAGATGTGGTTGGTGAGAGAGGTTACCTATCCTTAATAATAATCTTGGAGGAGACACCATGCAGCATGGGCAATGGGACAATCCCAGGCTTTATACTCAGATAGACCTGATCCCCATTTACCATCTCTGAAGCCTTGAATAAATAATGAAAACTTTCTGAGTCTCCATTTCCTCACCTCTCAAAGTAGAGAAAATAAAACTTACCTCATTAGGGTTCTTATAAGGAACAAATAATGCCAGATATATTTAAAAAATGTAGGCATTTAGGCACACAGTAGGCTCTGAATAAATAGAACTTACTTTTTTGAGAATAGATAGGATGTTTACTATCATGTTATTCAATTAGGTCATCAAAGTCAATTTCCTCTTAAATATTTTTTTGTTCAGTACTGTACATTCTGGCAGGTATCTGTGGTTTGAACAAGCCAACTCCCTTCCAAAAGATGTGATTAATTCTGTCTTTTTTGAATTCTAACCCCCTGAAAACAGAGCTTCTTTGTAATAAAATTGGCTGTTATAATGAAAGTACGTTCACCAAAACCTCCATTAAATCATGGTTCATGACAATGGAGTGGTTCGGTGTTTCCCCTGCATTTCCTGACACCCACCACCACTCCTTGGTGTGCAGTTCAAGTAGGAGGTACAAGAGGGGAAACCATAGCCAAACTGAGGAATTGTAAAGTTTCCCGTCTCTAAACCCTATTCCCATATTCCTCTTTTCCTCCTTAATGGGATTGATTTTCTCCCTTCAAACATGTGTTGCCCTCTTAACTGCCAATCATGAGCACAGGTAGTATTCCACTTTGCTTATGCTGCTGATACGTGTGTGCTATTAGAATGCAAATAGAGCCGAAACCGGTTTGGCTCAGTGGATAGAGCATCGGCCTGCGGACTGAAGGGTCAGGGGCATGTACCTTGGTTGCGGGCACATCCCCAGTGGGAGGTGTGCAGGAGGCAGCTGATCGATGTTTCTAGCTCTCTGTAAAATATCAATAGAATATATTAAAAAAAAAAGAATGCAAATATACTGATGGAACATACAAATAATATTGTACTCACTTTTCACTCTTGGTGGTATGAGTTCAGTGTTCATGGTTGACTGGGTTTACCAATGGCTTAGGGCACTCTAATTCAGGGGACTCTATATTGAAGCTTTGCCCTTCAAATGGAGACCCTCTTAGCTCCTCCCCACAACTACCCTTTAAAGTAGCCTGCCTTCTTGGAGCTCTATAGTCTTACTGTTGTGTTCCTTTTTTTCTTTCTTTCTTTTTGCCTTTCCTGGACTTCTGAGAGTTCTGAAGTCCAACTCTCCTTCAAGTCAAATTCTTCACCTAATATGGGATTAAACTCCTCTGGAAGAAATCACCTTCTTGATGATATATATCAACCCTGAATGAATTTTAAAAATGCTTCCTATTCATGTTTTAGCATCTTCCACTTACAGATTTAACATTTCCACTCATGCTTTCCTTTGAGTCTCTGGGTTGATGGTATAGTTTTATATTTTTCTTTCTTATAGGTAAGATTATAACTTACAGCCTTCATTTTTTAAAAGGCAATATTAACAGAATATACTTTGTGTTTACTCTCTAAGTCAATTTTGCCTCAAGGAAGCATATTTAATATTTTGTCTCCTTGGTATCCCACTAAATGTGAACTTTAATAGCTGAAGGTCACCTTAAATTTTTTAAATTTCATATCTCTATTGTAAAAGTGCTTAAAACAAATGTGTCATGAATTATTGTAAGATGTAACCACCCCCAGTTAAAGAAAATACCACTTTGTCAGCCAATCCAGAAGCTATCATTCCAATGAAAACCCCCTTTTCTCCCTAAATGTAATCACTATACTGACATTTATGGAAATGGTGTTTTTGCTTTTCTAATAGTTTTAACACCTCTGTCCAATTCTAAACACTACTTTTAAAATTTTCCTGCCTCTTTCTCCTTTGTCTTTTCATTCTATTAATCTACAGATTCTTCCTCAATCTCCCTTTTTCCTTGCCACTAATTTGTTGAAGAAACCAGCTATTGACCTTTGGAATTCCCAAGTCTGGATTTTGCTGATTGAATCCTTGTGGTGAGGCTCACATGCTCATTTGTCCTCTCTATTTCTCCTCAGTTGGTACTTGGCTCCTTGATGTCCACTATGGCACCTGCTGGCCACATGTATCTATTGAGCACTGTAATATGCCTCATCCAAATTGAGTTTTGCTATAAGTGTAAAATGCCCACTTATTTTAAAGACTTATTGCAGAGAATAATATGAAATATTTCATTAGTGGTTTTTATATGGTTGTGTATTGGAATGATAATATCTTTGATATATTGGGTTAAATTAAATCTATTTTAAAATAATTTCCACCTACTTCTTTTTAGTTTTTGTAATGTAGATACTAGAAAACTTAAATACATCTGTGGCTTGCATTTGAAGGTCACCTTTTAGGACAGATTTTTTTATTAAAATTATTTAATTAAAACAAGTTTACATGTTGACACTTATGGCGTAACTAGGATGATCTGTCAAAATTTTAATTGTGCTAAGAATCAAGCAGATATAATAGCAAAAGTTCCCTCAAACACTGGGTCCTAGGTTCCATGGTAAGACCTCTCGAAATTAAAATTCCTTTAAGACAGACATTTTGAAGGTTTTGAGGATCACCTTAATGTTTCTTCCCCTCTTTCCTTCAAACGCACACACACACAAACACACACACACACACACTTTTTATACTAAATTCTTTTTAGAAAATTCTACACTAAAACTATTGATTCAGATACTCAGACTGCAGCAACCATTATGAAGGAATTAAGAGTCTAGTACCTCAGTGTTCCCTCCAGAAGTTATTATTAACAGTATGAATACCAGAAGAGTTTAGAGTCACACTGTAAAGGCCATCCTATGGGGCTTCTGTACAGGTATGGGTTAAGTAGTAAGCAAATTTACACTGACACCTTAGATGTTCCAGGGATTAAATAAATAAATATATTTTTATTATGATATGTATATTCTTTTTTAAAAATATATTTTATTGATTTTTTTACAGAGAGGAGGGGAGAGGGATAGAGAGTTAGAAACATCAATCAGCTGCCTCCTGCACACCCCCTACTGGGGATCAAGCCTGCAAGTCCGCAGGCCAGCCGATGCTCTATCCACTGAGCCAAACCAGCTAGGGCATATATGTATATTCTTTAAAATGGAATTCAGGAATTTCTAGTTACTCTAAATAATTAAACCTACTTAAGTAGGCATTTACTGTAAAAGTAAACTAATGTTCTTTTAAGGGCATAGTTTATTTAGGTACTTTGATAATAACTGACAAATGTATGCCAATTGAACATTTACAATGTATTTTTATATATAGTATTTGACCTAGTTCTTATTAGGTGAGTAGTATAGAGCACATCTCAGGCTTATGGATGAGAAAATGAAAGAGTACTTAGTCCAAATACCACACAGCTAGTAAGTAAAGGAAATGGACTCTAATTATACGTCATATATTCTAAGAAAGTAACTTTCAACTTCATCCTTCAAGTGATTCCTGTGCTGGTGCATAGGTTTCCCATTAATTGCTCTTAAATCAAAGTGATTTATATTGTAAGTATTTTATATTAAATTTACAAGGAAGTTTTGAATTAGTTTCAGTCTGGGCAAGAAATAAATTTCTGAAAAATTAATCCCCTTGTTTTATTATGAGTTTCAGTGACTTTTAGAATTCACAAGGGCTGCAGTTACTATTTATTATATTGCCTTATTTTTCAGAACGTTTTCATTTCACTCAATCAATATATGTTTATGTGGCTAATGCTGAGAAAAACAGAAATCCAAAAGAGTTAAGCAACCTACAAAGAGATGTAGTCACTGGAGAGGTAGTTGAGAGGCAGTTTTAAAGTAGGAAGTGGAGGCACTTGGGATAAGAAGCACAAAGACCGTGCAACAAGTTATTTAAGCCTCAGTCTCCAGTCTATGACATGATGAACAAAATCCCTAAAACATAATGCTAATGTGACCATTAAATGAGATAATGTAAGTTGAGGTGCTCTATTACTGTTAAGCTCCTTGTAATAATCATTATGAAGGATAAAGAGAAAGGAAACTTGACCATATGCTTCTGAAAGTTTCAATAAGCTTCTTTTAAAAACCATATATTACACAAAATATATTAAACTTCAACTATTCAGCATGTAAATTGACTGGAGTAAAATTCAAAGTGTTCCATGGTGTGTACACATTTAACAATTATTTTAAAATTTAAAATATACTACTTTTTCTATGGGGTGGAAAAGATTTGCAATCCGGAGAGTCCTTGTTCTTTCAATAGCTACTGTTTCTTTAAATTGGGTGAAAGAATCGCACCGTTGCTGAGTCAGATGCTCTGGCAGCCTGGGCCAAGTAGAGTGAAAAAATGGCACTCAACAAAAGAAACCAAAACATAGGCTTTTAAGCTCAGTACATCAGCAAAACAATCGGTGCAACATTAAACAAATTGTATTTAAAAGCAGAATAATTATGATTATAATTTTGAAGGCATAATATTTTAGTTTTTGCAAATTACTTTTTAGCTTACGTTAGTCATATATATATTTCCCCTCTTGTCAATGTGTTTTTACAGAGGTCTCTGGTCATGCCTGGCACTTCTGAGTCCACGAGGACCCATCATTTTGTCCATAAATGCTTTATTCTTTTATGGCTATATTGTACTGCAATTTTGCCTTGATCTTAACTATAATTTAAACCTGTGAAATACTTCTATGTTTTGTTTTTCCTCACTTACATAATTTTAGGTAGCCATGTTTAACCAGCATGATTTCCAGTTTGGATAATAAAATCAAATAAAAGAAACCACTATTGCTCTACCTTTCTACCTAGAATGCACCATTCATTCTTTGTAAACAGGGGTAAATGTATGTATAGTGTTTCAAAAAGATTAAGTAGCATGAACGTCTTATGTGGAAATTTTCTGTCTGATGCTACAAGCTTTACCACACAAGTATATCCTGTTATACCCTTCTCCCAAAATATGTTCTGATTGTAAAAACCTGTGCCCTTCCACTCCAGGTGGCAACTGAAGTGTTGAAAGGCCTCATCCTTTTTGTTTCTCTATCTGGGTTGCAAGATGGTATAGACTGCAGTGGTTGGCAAACTCATGAGTCAACAGAGCCAAATATCAACAGTACAATGATTGAAATTTCTTTTGAGAGCCGAAAACCGACTTCTGCGCATGGGCCATGAAGTTTCAGTCGCACTGTACGTGCGCGCCCGCACGTGGTACTTTGTATAAAAGCCACACTAAAGGGGCCAAAGAGCCGCGGTTTGCCGACCACTGGTATAGAGAATGGTCCTTAGTATTAAAAGAGATAGTCTTTTGCAATTCAGATGAAAGATTCCATAATAATAAAGGCTCTCCTTCATTTGGTAAAATAGCTCCTCCTGATGACTCAGATTCAGTGTCCTGGGATTCAAAGTGTGATCGACTGATTCTGAAATTTTAAATCTTACTTAAGAGCCTGGACCTTGATTTTAAAATAAATAAGCAAACATAAAGTTAAAAGTACATTGGCCATATTTGTCAATGGTGTCCCAGTAAGCCACCTGTAACAGAATCTCCCTCAAGTGCACCTAAAGCAAATCTGCTGAATCCAATTTCCTGGGAGCAAACCCAGAAGTAATGGATCTTAAACAGCAGCCCAGGTAATGCTGCTGCTGATACTCTTTGCCGCTTTCTTTGATTTCTCACTCATCTCATGCTTAAACTAACAAAGTAAAGGCATATTTATTCACACCACTCTACACAATTTTATTAGCTTCAGTTTGCTTAAGAGGTTATATATTTTTGCTCACATATTCTGAACCTCTACAAAACTTTTCTGCTCTTAAAAAATTCCTATTGGCTTTGCAACCATTTAAATTAATGCTGAGATTTTTTTTAAGGTAAAGGGGAAAACTGAAAGCTAGTATTGAAGGATTAAAAAGTCATTTGTGATAAAATGTTTATATTTTTTATGAACAAAGCCATTATGTTATTTTTAATATAAAAAATAAAAATCTACTTACTCTTTTTCAAAGGACATCTGAGGTACTGGAATTTTATATTTTGTAGCTGATGGTTTTAATTTTTTCCCCCTTTTATTTCTTCTTCCTGATTATGTAGTTCCGCCCAAATGCAACAATCATTCTAGGGCTCATGAGACAAACAACTTCTATACTCCCTTCTTAAAAAAATGCTATTAGCAAATTCAACAATTTTCAATACACGTGGGATTGGTGAATAACACAGAAACACCATAATTAAGGATATGGGGAATCCCCAGATTGGTACACATTTTCTAAAATGGAGCAGAGCCTTAAAAGGACCTTCATTTCCCTACTGAACAGTCTTTACTCCCAAGATTTTCTTATAGAAGTTGATCTTGTTATTAGACTTACAGACTTTTTTTCATTCTAATAAATGATTTCATTTAAATGATTAAACTGAGGGAGGAGGGAATTTCTAACATGAGGAAAGCTTCAATATAAGAAGAAAACAGTTGAGAGACATCTCTGGAAAAATACTAGGGGCCACACTCCGAAAACCATCTTGCAACCCTGACAGAGCAACAGAGGGTGTGGCCATTCAACACTCCAGTCACCACCGAAGTGGAAGGGCCCGAAATGACCATAAGTCTTGGAACTGCACTTCCCCCAGGATTTCTGGGTCTCTAGAATGTACCCACCCCCACTTCAACCCCTCCCCTCCAGAAAGAAAATAAAGCTCGGTCAGTTTCAAGCTCGGGAAGTGACCTAGAGGCGTCTCTGGTCATACCTGGCACTTCTGAGTCCACAAGGCCCAATCAGACTCTGCCCTGCCCCCACACGCTTCTCCACCCAGTGAGCGCCCCCCCACCCCCCGTCTGGCTTAACATATAACCCCTGGTCTGCAGTTAGTTATTCTGATCAAATTTTATCTGTGGAAATAGTTGGGGGGAGGGGCGAGGCTCAGGGGAGACTAAAAAGAGAAGGAATGCATTTGGGGAGTGGGGTCCTAACTATGCCAGTGGCCAAACTGCTGGAGAGCTTTACCCCAGCTGCCAATTAAAACTTCGAGGACGCGCGCCTTCTCTAGGAATTGAGTCCAGGAGGTGCCCTGAGGTGTGGGAGATGGGGAGAGGAGGGGGAGACCAAGTCCCGGGGAGCAGCTGGAATCTCACTTCCTATTGTGGGCTCTCTTTGGGGTCCAGGCATCCCACGTTTGGACCCTGATCTAGCTATGAGAAGCGGGGGAGTCCCAACCTGAAGTCAGTGGAGAAGGGGGCAAGTGCGGAGACCAGAGGCCTAACCCCCAACCCCCTTGTAAATAGGTATAGCAACACATTTGTCCTATATTTACCGTTACTTAAAGAACTACGTAGTGAATAGGCGCAGCCAGCGTTAGAGGGGCTGAGATTGTTACACTTCTCAAAAAGGACTAAAGGTTTTAAAGGAGTAAAATCGCTGGGCCAGTTGTTCAGCCTTCTGTTAAGAAAAAAAAAAGTATTTTTGAGATGATGTGGATCAATTTACTAACAGAAGTTATTCACATGTTGGGAAAACTGTTTAGTTTAATTTTACCATGATAGTAGTGATGAACTAACATGTAATTAGCAGACCTGTAAAATATTCTGGACATAGATAGCAATGGGCTAAATCATTGTTATCTTAGAAGACAATGGAATTTTTAAAATTTAAGGATCCTCAAAGAAGTAAATTAATATTAAGTCTTGATTTCTGAAAGGGTTATTGTTCTTAGAACTAATGCAAGGGGGAGAGAGAGTCACGTACACATTGGAAATTATGGTTTATGCTAACTATACAGTGATTACCTTGAGAAAACACTAAAACTCTTAAGAGTTCCCAAGTGGTAGTCAATAAATAGATATTTAATCTCATAAAAATATTATTTTGAAAAAACACCAACGCAGAAGTAACAAATCAATTAATGTAATTCACCAGGCATGTGTGATAACAAACTAGTAATGTGGGATTTTATTTTATACATTTCCAATCATAAAAATAAAAAGTCATAGTAAACAGACTTGCAGAAACTAAAAATATATTAAAATAACACCTTACATATTTGCATTAATATTAAATAATTAATACAAGTTAATTTTGGCAATGTAGCTCTCAAAGATTGCATAAGTTCCAACATAATTATCCAATATATAGTTACTTATCATTTATAATTAATAATTCCAGATGTTTATGTGTATAATTTCATATATGAAGTTGGAGAATTGCACACATTTTCAAGACATTCTATTCTACCAAAGTCATGTGTTCTGTTTTCAGATATGTGTTGAAAATTGGGCTTTTCATGTGGTCAATGCATTTTAAAATAACTTTGCACATCATTCCTGAAAATTGAATTATACCCAAATAAAAAGAAACTGCTTCTTTGAATGAATGTGTCATTTTTGTTCTTAACATTTTATAAAACATACTATAAAATATTTTCTATAACTTAGTCATCACAATATTATATTGTATATTCCTAAACTAGAAAACACATAATTACAGTATTTACATAGATTAAAATTTTCTACTTTGTTACTATATATTTCTTGTACAAAATAATTTAAATAAAATAGCTTTATATAGAGAGTAATATAAAGTAATTAACAACTCTGATATTAAAAAACATATAGTGGCTAAACGTTTGCTGCTAAGAATAAAGCACCATTAAAAAACCCAACAGGATCGCCCTATGAAATTATTTATAAACTCCTGCTACGATTCTTTAAAAATTGAATTTCATAATAATGTGAAAAAGAAAATGTGATTTACCTTATAAATTGTTTGTAAACTTTTGCCAATAGAAATGGAAACATCTAATTAAACATTGATAGTTTTAACAATTTATATTTGCATGTCAAAAAGCCAATTAACATTACAGTAAAAACTAATTACCCCTCTGCTGGCCTTTGCATTTTTCAAAACACATATTCCAGAGGAAATGATGCAACAAAGATGGTCACAAAAATGAAACCTTATCAAATTGTATTACCCAAGTGTTAATAGGTTTCTGCCTATTGTAACTACATATATATTTTCCATTATTCTGGCCATAGGAAATTACACCGACGGTATCAAGATTTATCTGATATGAAGATAAACTACCTAGGAGTGAGTGTTTTTCAAGAAGTAGGCCTCACTTTTTAAAAAAGTGTTCATTGTGGCTTGAGATGGTTAAAATAAGATTGGTTTTGACTCCCTGGATTTACCACTGTCTTCTACACACGCGGCCATTGTCCCGAGACATTTGAATAGGTCCCGCCGAATAAACCTGCCACTTACTAGAAAGCCCATTTCGACTGCAAAATCTCCACTTCGTAGTGGCTGATCCTTAGATCACTGTTACTACTTCAGGAAGTCAGACTACTGGCGGTTACTGAAAGCAGGGAAGGTTGACCCAGCAGGAAGGCTGGGGAGAAAAAGGTGGCCTGTAGAAAACTGAGACCGTTAGTAACACTTCACTCCAGGACTACATAAAGTCACAAAGTGCCCTGGAAATACACCTGGTGTAATTCCCCGTGGTGTGTGTGCGTGCGCGCGCGTGCACCGACTGTCCCACCCAGGGAACCCAGGGCTACTTCTGAGGTGGGTTTAGAACCCTCCCACCCCCACCCGCATCCCCCGAGTTTCACGGGACTCAGGAGGTGTTCGAAAGGGTCCCGGGCTCAATAGCTCAAAATATTGAAAGAACTTCACCTCCAAGTGAGTGTAACCCGTGTGGAGAGAGAGATCGCATTGAGCCTCCACCCCCGGGAGGTGATTGCTACGTGCACTCAATCCCACCCAGCGGGATAATCCACCGGCCGGTTTTGCGGAGACTTAGAGGCCTTTCCTACCTGGTCTTCTAGGATGCGGCTGCCGGGCTCGGCTCTGGTTCCTCACCAGCGTCAGCACGAGGGCCACGGCGGCCCGCCAACCCGGCGCTGCCCACTCGCCCACGGGCCGCAGAATTTCTATCACGAAAGCTCTCTCGCGCGGGGGGCCATACGCGCGCCGAAACCGCACCGTGACCAGATAGGTGCGCACCATCTTCTGGTCGCTGCCGAGCTGCGCCGGCGCCGCGCCGCGCCGCCTTTTGGGATCGGAGCTAAGTCGCTCTGCGCCCGTCCCCCTATTTAAAACGGAGACCCACGCGCCGCCGAGGGGCCCATCACCGCCCCTAAGGCGCGCGCCCGCGTCCCCGGCGCGCGTCGGCTCGGCCCGGATCTCCCCACGAGCTCGGGACCGCTCGCACCCAGCGGGCGCGGGGAAGGCGGGCCGAGAGCGGTGCGCGCCCACGACAAGAGCCCGACGTCCCTCTCCCTTCCCCCACGGCCTCTTTCCCGCCCATCTGCGCCCCCTCCCACTCCCCCCCGCCCCCCCTCCTGCCTCGGCGCCCCACGCGGTGACAGCTCCAGGTCCTGAAGACTGACGCTTCTCCGGGCAGCCCGCGCCCCTCTACGTTCGTCACCTGACAGGCGACCAGGAACCGACTGGGGCTTCCGCGGCTGCTCGTGCCGGCTCCCGGGTTTCTCTTGCTGTATTCCTTGCGCCCCTCGCTGAGGGTCTTCCATTTCTCCAAACCGGATTATTTAAAAAGAAAAAGAAAGAAAGAAAAACAAAGCAAGATCACGTCATTGCTCTCCCCACCATTCAGGAGGCCAGATGTCAGTTTTGAAAGAAATGGCGCTATAATCTATTTCGAGATTTGGGAAAGGAAACCGCTGCTTGCAGCCATCGCGACACCGCAACACTGCGTGGTGCTGGCGGTGCCAGAGCGACAGGCCGGGCTCCGGACCAGGTAGGCAGAGCGGGGTCCCTGCTGGGGGGGCGCCCTTTCCCTCCGCTCCCCGCTTTGGCGGTCATTTCAACCCGGCAGTTTTTTTTATTTTCGGTTTTAACCTTTAAGCATCTTCCTCTTTCCGCGGCCTCGGCGCTCCCCTCCCCCGCTGGCTGCTCCCGCCCCTCTCCCGCCTCTCCCGCGGCCCCCACCTTCTACCAGGTTCCGTGTCTCGGGCCCCCAGCCCCGCGCAGCCTCCTCGCGCTCGGCGCTCTGCACCTCCTGCCGCCAGACTCCGCCGCACGCTCCCGCCGCACGCTCCCTCCGCCCGGCTCCGCCGCACGCTCCCGCCGCCTCTGCTCCCCTCCCTCGTCTTTCCTCTCTCCGACACCAACGCACCGGTCCTGCGGACACCCGCTCCCCCGGCCCGGCCGGGTCCCACCGCTCCGAGCAGGAAAAGTGGGGGAAGGAAAGGAAGAAGCAGCGTAAAGGAGGGTGAGTCCAGGACCCGGAGGAGGCCCGAGGACTTGAATGAGCCCGGCTCCAGATCGCCGATCCCGGCTCTCGGGGTGAAGGCAGCTCGATGGCGAGCTCGCCGGCCCCGGGCCGGGAAGTCCAGGCCGGGACTCGCTTTCACGATGGCGATGCTGACCTCCGGGTCTAAAGTTGATCTTCATCCGCCCAGAACCTCGCGGGCCGGAGGCGAGGCCTGGTCGGTCGCCCGGGAAAGTGTGAGAGGATGTGGGACACCCCCCGCCCTCCCGCCCGCGCCTCTCAGTGGCTTCTTCTACTTGTGCTGGAGGTGGCCAACCTGAAGGAGTGGATCCAGGGCTTCAGAGCTGACAGATCTAGCAGCAGGCTTCCTCCGCTCTATCCCTAACCTCATCACAAGACCTAATCGCCTAACCTGCTGCTTGCATGAAGTCAGTTAGGGACCAGTCTTAAATAGCCACTCTAAATGTCTTTCTAGACTTACAAATGCAGCTCTCTGCTCCGCTCCCCTATAGGACTCACTTGGGGTCCCAGAACACCGTGCTTGGTGCTGAGGCGACTGGCCGCTCCCACGTACAGAATGCTTTTCCTCTTCCAGATGCCATCCCATCACCGTGTTTTGTTTATTTGTTTGTTTGGTTTTTTTTGTATTGTTCTTAGCACACAGAAATTATCTTATGTAATGCAAACTCCATGGAGCCGGAACCTGTTTTGTCTTGCACCATATCACTGCACCGCCCCCCACCCCCCGGCCCTCCAAAGAAAAACCTCATAGGAGAGATGGATTAGAGATGGACTATTAAAGAGAGTTATAAGGAGGGTATTTCGATTTGTGGCCAACAGATGAGGGGCAATTTAGGGAGTGCGTAGTTCAGAAAAAGCGTCCAGTTGCAGTTTTGAATCAGCCTGGTGACAGAATCCCTCTTCCTTGGAGATCCTCTTTTCATTTAAGGCCTTCACCTGATTGGATGAGGCCCATGCACATTATGGAGGACAATTTGCTTTATTCAGAGCCTATGGATTTAAATGTTAATTATATCTTAAAAAAAACAACAACCCATAAAACA
>NC_137776.1:119454184-119471787 GCF_963455305.1 Plecotus auritus | reverse complement strand
CCTTAGTATATAAATTACTTATTTCATTTGTGTGCGTGTGTGTGTATATGTATGTGTGTATATATATATATATATATACATATATATATGTATATATATATGTATATGTGTATATATATGCATATATGTAGCTCATCAACTATATAATGTATTAATATAAATCTGGGCATCATCTGCAAATGGGTGGATATTAAAACTATGGATGTGGATGCTATAACTTAGATAGAGATCCTCAACTAAGAGGGAAGGGCCTAGGGTTAAGTCCTGAGGACTCCACATATTGTTGGCTGGAAAATGGTAAACTGATAAAGCAGTAACCAGAAGCAAACAGAAAAAAAAACAAGACAATATACTGCAGAAGCCATGTGAAGAGCATGTTTCCAAAGAGGGGCAAGGTCTAGCATGTCTACAGCAGCTAACTATGCCTTTAGATCTTGTAACACCGAAGTCATTGCTGACTTCTGTAAGAATGATACAATGAATGAATTCATTGATGGTAAATTAAGTAGAATCTGGATAAACAGAAAAAGAAAGATTCCTTTAGTGACTATTTTCTCAGAGCCTGTAATAAGATGTATGCCATGGCTCTCAGTGTTTTCCGACCTCATAGTCCTTGGAATTCTTTTCCTGGTGCATTTTACAGGACAAGATGTCCTGTTTAATCCCAGTTTGGGAAGTTTTGAGCCAGCAGTATTCCTTGGGCAAAAAAAGTCTTGATTCTGTCAAGTTTCTCATTGTATACAATGGCTTTGCATCTACTTTTCCTTGTCTAATGCTAGACAAGTGTATTAGAATGTTGTGTTGGTAAAGAGAGAGGTCTCTGAAGCCAGATTTCTAAGATTTAAATCCTCTTGCATATCGGATGACCTGGAGTAATGTTAACTTCATGTCAATTTGACTGAGTTAAGGGATGCCCACATAGCTGGTAGAACATTTTATCTGTCTGTTTCCAGTAGAGATTAATATTTGAATCAGGAGACTGAGTAAAGGAGTCCTGTCCTCAACAATGTGGGCAGGCATGATCCAATCTGTGAGAGACAAATAGAACAAAAAAAATTAAAAGAAATGGAGAATATTGTCTCTCTCTTTGAGCTCGGATCCCCCATCTTCTCCTGTCTTTGGACATTGGAACTTTTCAGCTTGAAGATGATAGATGGTAGGACATCTTGCCTCCATAATGGAGTGAGCCAATTCCTATAATACATCTCATCTTGTATATCTCTCTATATATCTTGTAGTTCTTGTTCTCTGGAGAACCCTGACTAATACAAATGAGTTAAGGTCTCAGTGTCTGGGTTTCCTCACCTGTAAATTGCAAATGGTGATAATTGTGTAATACTTAAGTGAGTTAATGCATGCCAAGTACTTAGTAGACTAACATTTAGTAATTTAAAACTGTATTGATAATTATGATATAAACATCAGAAGGGACATTAGCTCTTTTTACTGTGGCAAGAAATGAAATAAGTAATTTATATACTAAGGAGAAAATGCTTTCTTTTGTGGAAGGTCTACTTGGTTTCAAAGGTGGAGAAAGCACAAACTGGGAGTATACCCCATTCTCTGCACATTTCAATTTCTGATTTTTTTTTTAAATTTCTTTATTAAGGTATCACATATTTGTCCTCATCCCCCCATTCCCATCCCAAACCCCTCCCCACGCATGCCCCCATCCCCTGTTGTCCATTACCCCTGATTAGGCTTATATGCATGCATACAAGTCCTTTGGTTGATCTCTCCCTTCCAACCCCCACCCTCCCCTACCTTCCCTCTGAGGTTTGACAGTCTGATCAATGCTTCCCTGTCTCCAGGTCTGTTCTTGTTCATCAGTTTATGTTGTTCATTATTTCCCCCAGTTGAGTGAGATCATGTGATACTAGAAATACACTTATAATAACTGAAAATGAGACAAGCAATAATGGTTATGCTGAGAGGCAAATTAATCAGTCTGTAGTGAGTTTCTTTCTGGGCCAACAGTTCTTTTGAGTCCCAATTTCAATGTCAAACAGTTCCTTATGTGTACATGTCAGCAATGAATGATATTTCAGTTCTGGATGGTGGACAAATGGTGGTAATGCAGGTCCGACCCTCTCTGGTTTGGTCCTGGGCAACCTGCCGCAACGCATAGCTACTGACTGCTAGTATGGCAAGGAGTCATCAGCGTCTTCCATCTCTGGACTGTTTCTCTTCTGTCTTCATGGCTGGAGCAGTCCTGTCAATTCCTCTCTGTTGCAGGAATCCACATGGTCTTGGAGTTGTTTTCTAAAAATATACATATTCTTGACCAAAAGTTAATAAAGGAATCCTTTCTATAAATTTGACTTGGGATCCTTTTTCATTTTTTGCCCAATTGATTTTTCTTTGGCTTGTTTTGACACCATGTGTGTTCTTCATGGGTGTCTTGCTGTAAGCATTACAAATGAAAGTTAATTTTCTAAAGTAAAAATTTTCTAGATGTAATTTTTTAAACATGTCTATTGAGTCTTTCAGAGAGTCTAGAACCAGCCTGATGCTGTGCGTGCATGTGTGCCTGGGTGTGTGCGTGCATATATGTGTGGGTGTTGGGCATCTCTTCAGATTCATATCAGGTTAGGTACCTTAAATTTCACAAAAGAATCTCGACTTATGTTTCATTCATTTGATGAATGAAGCCTGCAGCTTTATCATTCATATATAATCCTTGTTTTTGCCAGAGAATATTAATTGTCTGTTACTCAACTTTTAAAATCTTTGTTAAAAAGAAGATGACTGATATTCTTGGAGAATAGCATAAAAGATAACCAATTTGACATTTCTCCCAAATTCTCTAAAATTTTCCCCTAGACTCGTGGTCGGCAAACTGCAGCTCGCGAGGCACATGCGGCTCTTTGGCCCCTTGAGTGTGGCTCTTCCACAAAATACCATGGCATGGGCAAGTCTATTTTGAAGAAGTGGCGTTAGTAGAAGTTTAAGTTTAAAAAATTTGGCTCTCAAAAGAAATTTCAATCGTTGTACTGTTGATATTTGGCTCTGTTGACTAATGAGTTTGCCGACCACTGCCTTCGACCATCAGGCTATGAGACTGGTAGGTTTATAAACCATTATTGTGACCTCGCAGAATTATTTCTCAACTGGGCCCCGGGTGTGCCTCGAGGCATGCTGTAAAATGGAACTCTATGAAAATCACTCTTAGGAATTGCCATAGGAGATTTTTTTTTTAAGCCTCAGTGCCTTTTCACAAACCATTGATAATGCTATTAAAGATAAATAGTATGATTTTTGGAGCCAGTTATGTTTCTTGTTCTGTTCTGGCTGGTTGCCAATATGTCTGTGACTAAATTTGCCAACTTATACTATGTGTTGATGTCTTCTCTTTACCCCTCTTTTCTGCACACTACACTGCTCCCATATGGACCACACAAATAAAAGGTGTCCTGTTATTTGTACTACATATGGCTACTTATTATCTGTGACATACGTTTTTAAAAAATACTAAGCAATCAAAATATCTGAATTGTTTAGTATCAAGGGGATTCTTTGCCCTCTGGCTTCTATTAAGATTTGGTCCATGAGAGGTATGAGAAAGATCTGAAGGCAAGAAGAGAATGAGACTATGAATTTATTCTCTGAGCTCTCTGCAGGTTAGAACACTGCAGGTTAGCTAGTGCCCTTTGTAAGTCCACAGCTCCTGTCCTGTGGACCTTCTCCACAGAGTTCTTTCTCTGGGTACCACTGACCTCTCACCTTGCCCTGCCCTTCAGGTATAGAGTACTAAAAACTCCTGAAGGCACTACACTGCCCACTTCCTTTCATTTTTTAAACTTTTCTTAACACTTTTGCAAGTAGTCCCCTTGTTAAACTCTCTTTGATGGATTCCATTTGAGTGTGCCCTCAGATCCTGCTGAGACCCTGACTGATATATTCTAGCAACTATGCTGAGCATCAACTAATTGCCTCTTATTTCTACTTTTCTCTGTTTTATTTATGGATTATCTTTTAGCCCTTTGAATTATAAATACCTCTGTTCTACAAAGCACCTCAAAATATTCTTCTGTAAAAAGGCAATGTAAATAAACAAATGTGTATGCAAATAAGTATACCAAGTATTCTGTTATATGCTGGGAGTGAAAAGGCAATTAAGTCTTAGTCCTTGGGGAGAGCACAGTCTGTGAGGAAGATATTCAAGGAAGCAAATAATCACAATGCATTGTGGTGATTTATAATGAAGGTATAGAATATGTCCTATGGGGATATGAGGGATGAAGTTCCTTATGAAGCATGGGGGGCGTGGTGTCAGAGAGACCAGCATGGTAGTGGAGGGAAGAAAAGATAACTGAGGTGGTCACAAAAGGTAGAGCTATTAAAGTCAGGTGAACAGGATGGTCCCAGGCACTTTATGTAGAGGGCCAATCATGGATTTCCCTGAAACACCCATGATTTTGCTTGGCATATTGGGAGCTCCCATTCAACTCCTGCAGGATTGAGTACTTATACTCAAAAAGCCTTTACATTTTCAAGTCTTGATTTAGAAAAAAAAACTTGGAAAATGCAAAATACTTGGTTATTCTCCAAAGATTTAAGTTTAATTCAAATGTGACTAATGAGCCTTGCAATAAATATATGCCCAATTATTTCCCCTTACATGTACACACTACAAGGCTTACATGAATCACATACCCACTTCATCAAACATGTTTTTAAATTCAAGATAGATTATACTGGGAATATGAGCAGCAGGGAAGTAATGTCCAAGTGGTAAAATACACACACGTTGGTTTCAATAATACATAGGTAAAACTTGTAACAGTGCTTTAAAAGGAAATTATGACTTACTATATGGTCTTAGAATAAGCCTAATAATGGTCCACCAAGACCCTACAGGCAAACACAAGGTGCCCTGTTATTTGTACTAGATCTGGCTACTTCTTATCTGTCACATGTGTTTCTAAAAGAGACTAAGCGATCAAAATCTCTGAATTGTTTAGTTTGGGATTAATCAGAATATGAAACGTGGGCTCTCAGTCTTTTATCAGCCTTCAAAATGAGTCCTGACCTAGTCTGCTAACTTAAAAATAAAACCAACGCAAACCTTCCCTGCTGTGTGAAAGGTTTGGCTAGCAGGTCTCCTAGACTTTTTTGTCTGTTGAGTTTTTAATGAGGACCAAAGTCGGGGTTCTGGAACATTGTGGATTTTGATTACAGTGGGGTTCCGTCCTGGTTGGAACGGGGGAAATGTCAGAAACCTCGTGAGCTCACCAGCCAGCTTCACGATGAAAGGCTTTGGAGAAGCTTCTCAAAATGCTGCTCAACTCTTGATTTCTATCCAAACCCGCACCCTGCACCCACAGAGGTTCCGTAAGCACAAAATCCCCGTGAATCGTTGACTTTGTAAAATGCCAATCTCTCTTTTAGCAAACAATGATAAGGCATAATTGTTAAGAGAGAAAATCAACCGACCATCATAGATTTTCTGATTGCCCATTTTATTTTGCTTCTCTATAAATATCAAAAAGATGACATTGGGTTTAGTACAACATTGTGTTTTTGTTGAAATCCTGACATTTCCAAAGTGAGCAGGAGCCGCGATGGTCTCCCATGATCCAAGCGCCCTCTAACAGCTCCAGTCTCCAGGGACAGCACCCTCAGGGGTGTGCTGAAGCTAGAGAGGGCTCAGTTTCTTAGCTTCTCTCCAGAGACTTCTGCAGAGCCTGCCAGTTAGTGACTTGATGGGTGGTGGTAGTGGGTGTGGTGGTGGTGTGTGTGTGTTTTAATGTACTAAAATCCATACTTCATTTAAATGCCATTATTTTTTACATAATGGCCTTTTCTGTTCCAGTGTCTCCTTCAAGAAACTGTAATACATGTTGTTGTCATGTATCAGACTCATGTCTATTGTGACAATTTTTTTTTTGGCTTTTCTGTTTCTGATGACTTTGACAGTTTTGAGGAGTACTAGTTAGGTTTTTTGTCAACTTGTTTTTCAGTTTGATACTTGTCTGATTTTTTTTTCTCATGATTAGATTGGGTTCAAAGACCACAAAGGGAAAGCATTATTTCATCACATCATATCAAGGGAACATACTATCAACATGACTTATCACTGATGATAACAAGCTTGATCGCAAGGTGAAGGCAGTATTTGTCAGGTTTATGCACTATAAAGATACTTTTTTCTCTCTATTTCCATACTGTACCTTTTTTAAAGAAAGGCACTCTTACATTACTTAGAATTCTTCTGTATAGGAGACCAGCTATCTCCTCAATTTATTTATTCAGTCATTTTATATCAGCATGGACTCATGGCTATTTTACTAATTTAAATACTTTGGGTTATAATCCAAAACTGCATTGCTTACTTTCTTGCCCAAATTGTTCCAGTTTTGGCTATTGAGGACTCTTTCAGTTAGCCTCTGTGTCCCTTTGAAATATATCCCATTTCTTTGTGTGTGTGTGTGTGTGTGTATTTAAGCACTTCTTTACTTGCTGGCACTATAAGATATTTCAGATTTATTTTGTATACCTTGCCCAATACTAAAACCAGCCATTTCTCCAAGGAGTTCTGATTCCTTTTATTGAAGAAGAATGTTAAAAACCAAGATCTGGAAATGAGCATATTTGTTGTTACTAAGGTGTCATTGCTTCTCCACCTTCTTAGAACACAAAAATATGTGTATTTATTTCTACATATATTTTTATTTATATACATGTTGAACTTGTCAACCAATGGTCGGCACCAATTCAAGACCAACAGGAACCCTCAATATGGAATGCGGCAAAGAAGGAAACTTTATTAGGTGCAAACAGCTCAACAGTGATGCAGCACAGCTGTGGAAACACTGCTGTGGAATAGCTCACTAGTGCTACAGGGTAGCTGAGGAACAGATCAGTAGTGCTACAGACTACATGGCTGGGAAAACAGCATGGCTGAGAGGCTGCCCTGGGGCCAGCCAGCCCTGAGGCCAGGCCCCTCTTCAGCCAAGCAGCTCTCCTTTGCTCAGCAATGGTCTGTTCCACTCTGCTCCAACTATGCATCTCAGTGCTTTAGCTCTAGCTGGGGAAACGTCCTCAGTCCTCATTGGAAAGGAAAAACACACGCTTGATGGGTGGTTTCTATGTGTTGATAGCCATCATGCATAAGGATCATTTCAAGTAGTGATCACTGAGCCACTAGGCTCTAAGGTTTCTGTAATTAAGTTTAACTCTTATCCAATTTAGAGTAAATAACCCTTGATCACAATAAACTGCTAGATATTATTGATGCATTCATGCTGCTGTGATAAGGCCAAGGATTTCAAACTCTTCAATTTTCCAACCCATGTTGTGAAGCAGAGGTTCTATGGGCCACTCAGCAGCAGTTTGGTTCTGTTTGCACCTGATAAAGTGAGGAGAGGGTATATGTTACGTGTGTGTGTGTGTGTGTGTGTGTGTGTGTGTGTGTGTGTGTGGTCCAGAAAGACATCCTTCATTAGAAGGTGAATAATAATATGGCATTAAATGGGATAAGCTTTTCTTAAATATAACAACCATTTATTGTTCTTTCATTCTTTGAATATTTATTGAACCCTTAAGCCCTGTACCAGGATTCTGTAAAAAAGATTAGCTCTAATCCTGACAGGTAAGTGCGCAGTGCTAGGGAGCTCACATGAGGAGCATCTAACTAAAATCAAAGGAAGGGAAGTTTCTCTTGAGGAGGTGATACTTGAGACAAAGCTTAAGGGACAAGTGAAGCATCAAAAAATAGAAATAAGTATTCTAGGTAGAGAGAACAACATTACAAATGGCAAGAGACAAGTGAGAATCTGACATATTTGGGGAGCAGATATTCTAAAGCAGACACCATCAATGTTAAAGCTTCACATGGGATCTCACTATGAGAGTAATGTTAGGTGAAAAAAGAAATCACTGTCTTCTTCTGGGTAATACTACCCCCTATTTTTGTTTGAAAAATGATCCTTCCTCCACTCTCATCAGTGTGGTTGAGATAGCATTGACTCATTGCTATAAGTCGACCCACAGGAACCTGGTATCCCCTGGCCAATAGTACTTCTAGTAGTTCAGAAGGACCATGGCACAGAGGGTTAGCAATGAGGCTGAAGTTGTGAGTTGAGACCAGACCATGAATGATCTTGTAGACTCTGGTCACAAGTTTTGATGTTAGGTGAGGTCAGTTGGTAACTGTTGGATTTTATTTTTTTTTAATATATTTTATTGATTTTTTACAGAGAGGAAGGAAGAGGGATAGTCAGAAACATCGATGAGAGAGAAACATCGATCAGCTGCCTCCTGCACACCTCCTACTGGGGATGTGCCCGCAACCAAGTTACGTGCCCTTGACCGGAATCGAACCTGGGACCTTTCAGTCCGCAGGCCGATGCTCTATCCACTGAGCCAAACCGGTTTTGGCGGTAACTGTTGGATTTTAAATACAGGAGTGACATACTTCATCTGACCTCTTAGATAAAACTTTAAAGGTAGGTGATAGAAATGTAAGCAAGTAGTTCTCCCATTAAGACTGATGAACATGTAAAAGGCCTGAACTGAAACAGTGGCAATGGAGGAATAGAAGACAAAAAAAGGCAGGGGTATAGGGACGGATGAAGATTTGGAAGACATCAAGGTAGTGGAAGCCACAAAACTCATTATTGGCTTATTAAATTTGAAAATTATGTTGAATATTTGAGTGGAGATAACTAGTCAACCTTTGTATATAAATATGTAGAATTAAGCTAAGAGAAATTTCGAAGATGTCAGGAAAGTTAATGTAACTGATGGCAGTGTGTTGGGGATGGAGGGTGATTTGTTTATAATAGCTGGCATCTTATAAAGTCTCTGTCCTGCTAATAGAGTGCCCACAGGAGCAGTGTGTCAGTGATTTGATTAAATTAGATGCCACAGAGGTGCCATCAAAAGAGCCATTGGCCAAGATTCTAGCTTTTGGGATTTAGTAACAATTAAAAAGAAAATTAAACTATTTTTTTTAAACTTTTGCAAAGCTATTTACCTTCTGAGATTTGGTTTCCTCAACTCAGAAATGTAGAAAGTGGTAAGCATTTTGCCTGCCAATCAAATAAGAGTAATCTTCATTAATTTTATACCTTTTTTATTATTATAATAAATCAAATACCTGCCAATATAGAAATTTGTGTGAAGAATGCACATGGCTAAATATTTTCAGTAGAAATGGGGAGATAGGGGGAAAAACCAAGATGGCGGCATAGGTAAACACCTATACTGCTGCCTGGCACAACAATTTCAAAACTACAACTAAAAGACAAAACGGACATCATCCAGAACCACCGGAAAGCTGGCTGAGTGGAAATTCTACAACTAGAAGGAAAGAGAAAAAGATACTGAGACTCAGAGGAACTGCAGAGGGCAGAGTTGCGGAGACACACACACGTGCGCGGAAAGGGCGGGAGGCTGAATACGCAGCTGGCTTTCTCGAACAGAAGGGAGACAAAGGCTCCCCACTGTGCTGAACTCCAGTTCTGGGCGAGACTCAGGGAACCCAGACTCATATGGGGTGAAACTGGACTGTCAGGAGGAAGCACACTGAGACTCAGGGGAGCTGCGGAAGGCAGAGGTGCAGAGGCGCACGTGCGTGGAGAGGGCGGGCAGCTGAGCGCATGGCTGGCTTTCTCATTTGGGAGGGAAACTAAACCTCCTGACTGCACTGTACTCCAGTTCTGGGTGAAACTTTGGGTACCCAGACTCATTCGGGGAGAAACTGGACTGTCTGGCAGCAGGCAAAACTCGATGTCAGCTTTCTCTCAGAGGTGTGTGCAGCCATTGCCACGGGACACTGAGACCCAGGGGCCTCTTAGGCCAGGGCTGAGGGGAAACCAAGGCTGTCTGCTCCACCCTGAGACTCCGCCTCATCCAACCTGGGCACAGAGGCTCTCCCAGCATAGACACAGCTGATCCTCACAGCCAATTGGCCTGGAGGTCAACTCCTCCCAGTGATACCAACAACAATCTAGGTTTAACTACAAGAAGACTGTGCACACAGCCCACAAAGGGGTGCACCAAGAGTGTCCACCTCAGGTAAATGGGGAGGCTGAGCAACTGGGCCCTATAGGACACCTACCACACAAAGCCACTCTATCAACTCAGGGAAGCAGCTAAAATGCGGAGACAAAGAGTCGGGTCACAAATGAAAGAAATGGAGGAAAGCAAACGACTGGATATAGAGTTCAAAACCACGGTTATAAGGTTTTTCAAGAATTTTCTAGAAAAGGCTGATAAATTTAGCGAGACCCTCGAGGATATGAAAAAGGACCAACTAGAAATTAAGCATACACTGACTGAAATAAAAAATATTATACAGAGATCTAACAGCAGACTAGAGGATCTCAAGAATCAAGTCAAAGATTTGAAATACAAAGAAGCAAAAAACACTCAACCGGAAAAGCAAAAAGAAAAAAGAATCCAAAAATATGAAGATAGTGTAAGGAGCCTCTGGGACAACTTCAAGCATACCAACATCAGAATTATGGGGGTCCCAGAAGAAGGGAGAGTGCAAAATACTGAAAACCTATTTGAAGAAATAGTGACTGAAAACTTCCCCCACCTGGTGAAAGAAATAGACTTACAAGTCCAGGAAGTGCAGAGAACCCCAAACAAAAGGAATCCAAAGAGGACCACACCAAGACACATCATAATTAAAATGCCAAAAGCAAAAGACAAAGAATATTAAAAGCAGCAAGAGAAAAACAGTTAGTTACCTACAAGGGAGCACCCATACAATTGTCAGCTGATTTCTCAACAGAAACTATGCAGGCCAGACGGGAGTGGCAAGAAATATTCAAAGTGATGAATAGCAAGAACCTGCAACCAAGATTACTCTACCCAGCAAAGCTATCATTCAGAATTGAAGGTCAGATAAAGAGCTTCACAGATAAGAAAAAGCTATAGGAGTTCATCACCGCCAAACCAGTATTATATGAAATGCTGAAAGGTATTCTTTAAGAAGAGGAAGAAGAAGAAAAAGATAAAGATAAAAATTATGAACAACAAATACATATCTATCAACAAGTGAATCTAAAAATCAAGTGAATAAAAAAAATCTGATGAACAGAATAAACTGGTGAATATAATAGAATCAGGGGCATAGAAAGGGAGTGGACTGACAATTCTCGGGGCGAAAGGGGTGTGGGGGGTGCAGGAAGAGACTGGAAAAAAATCATACACCTATGGATGAGGACAGTGGGTGGGGTAAGGGCAGAGGTGAGGTGGGAACTGGGTGGAGGGGAGCTATGGGGGGGGGAAGAGGAACAATTGTAATAATCTGAGCAATAAAGATTCATTAAAAAAAAAGAAATGGGGGGTTAGGGAAGGGAGAGGTACGTTAAGCTGTCCATAAATCCCCTTCAACTTCCATTTTGCCTCTTTATTCCAAACTCCTCAAATGTCCCTAAATATTGGTGGTCACACATGGGTCTGAGGGTGAATTTGGTTCACATGTATGTTTTATTTAGCCTGCAGAGTTGGTGTTTTGTTTTTTTGTTTTTTTATTAAAATGGTTGCATCACTGAAAAATCAGGTTTACATAAATTCTAGTTTTCTAGTTTATTGAAGAATCAGAACACCTGGGCCAGTGGTTCATGTCTTTTCTGTGGTAGTGATAATTTGGAACTGAGTAAAGATTGACTCCTTTAAAAGAGCACCTGCTCTTTGGTTCACCACTTTCTACCGTTCCCTACTTCCTTACACATGGCTGGATACACTCAATCATTTTCCTGGCTTAGCTGTGGAGTTTTGGTTATGATCCTGGATTGCCCAACTTCCAAACAATGACTGAAAAAAATGGAAGTAAAATATAGATTCAAAACTAGGAAGAACATATAAACTGAGTTGTATTTTCACAATTCCTTATATCCTGCTTTCTTCAAAGCACTGACTTTTTTAACTTGCCTTATAATATATTTGAACCTGGATAAATGCAGTTGCTACAAAATGTGGCACAGTTCAGTTTCATCTCTAGCCTCTGAACACTTGAATCTGCTTTTAAGAAAAATACTACAAATGCTGTTACTATGAAACTTTGTGTTTCAAGCTGGCATTTATGGTGACATCTTTTCATGGTGTCCACAAAGGCTTTGAAGACTGGAAAGTTTCATATTTTAATTTGCAAAATGATTTTAATAATTAGTGTTAACATGTCCTCAACTATTTGGATGCCAGGTTCTTAAAACTTTCACTTGATTTGTGACCAAATTTGCAATTATTTTGCAATTACATCATTGCAAGTGATTGCCAAGGGGCAGCACTTGACCTCTAGTACTTTTTTTTTTTAACTTAACTGCTCAGGTGACCACAGTCGTATTTTAGTTCATACATGACGTTTCCTACCACCCTTTTAATTGATGAGTATTTATTTGTCAGTTTTGAGAACTGCTGCAAAACACTGAGTTGCCCCAATGGGATTTGTTTGAAAAGTAGACTGTGAGAATAATTTTCAAGAGTGCTGTGAGGATTGACCAAGAGGACACATTTAAAGTCATAAGCTAATAAGACATGCACATTTTCTACTTTCCTACAATGAAGGGTGGAGATAGTAAGATGGTTACTGAGCACTGAATACGTGCCAGGCTTTAATGCCAAGAACTTTGTATGCCTTACCTTGACTAATCCACAATATCATGAGGCCGCGACTAACCTTAGTTTTATGAAGAGGAGTTAAGATTCCAGGAATTGAAGCATCTTGCCCAATATCACGCTGTCAGGACTAAAATCTAAACTCTTTGACCTGAAGAGCAGGGCTGTTTGCCATGTGGAAGTGACATAGAGGACAGGAGGGAAGGGAAAGCATAAACCTCTTAGACAAGTAAGCAGTAAATTAGCTTTACAAAGTTATCTAACTCTTTGTTACATGAATACTACCTCTAGTTCAAAGAGCTATATTTGCCAGTCACTATAGTCAGCAGTGAACACCTGTACCTGTCCCGTATCAGCAGGGTCTACAGCTGACCTCTCAGGGCGCTTTCTTTGTCATGTTTAGCAGTGAACGTTGTTACCTGGCCACTTCACACACTGTTAATTCTTAAGAGCTATATGTTGAAAGGTTACCAAAACCTAAAAGTTTTTTATGCTTCTGAGAAAGCTGAAACATTTCAAGGTTCAGCTTCATTTCAGTAAATTTGGTCTATTATCCTGACATCTTCAAATTCTGCTGTTTAGGTAACTAGCTTTTTGCCATTAGAAGACTGCTGCTATTCTCTAGATAGCATTTCTATCGTTGTCATATGTTTTTCCCGACTTTAAGCTAATTTAATTTTGCTTTGGACCTAATAGGAGAATAACTTTATTTGGAGAAAACTCTAAATGTGGGTGTGAAAAGCAATGCATATCCTTATTCATTATTATAGTAAAATTATTTTAAAATATAGGGCTTTATCATTTAATGGCAAAGCTCAGAGTTTTAGAATGACAATGACCTGGAACACGAGAAGCCCTTGGATTTGGTCACAACTATTCCCTTAGGTATGAGTTTTACCAGTTGGGAATTTTTCTGAGTAGAGGATTCCCAATAGAGAAGAGCAAACCAGTGTGTCTGTCTTGGGTTTGGTGTTTGGGGAAAATATCCACTGCTAGAAGACACAGCTAGTGAAAAGGAAAACTCAGCTGCTGTGGAGAGGTGGGGGGAGGGAAAGGAGGAAACCTAAATGCCAAAGAAAACAAAATGTAACAGTAAAGTTAAGAATGTTATCGCTGGGAGCTACCCACAAACTCTTTGGCTCCTACTTGCAAGTCAATCCTCACCCAGCCTCAACCACCAAAGCAAATCTGGCAGGCATTGTCACCTCACATTCTATACATTATGCTGTGCCCTGTCTTTACACATTGTTTAATATAATACCTCAGGAAAATATCTGAACCAGTAATTCTAGGATTTCACACATAGTTCCAAAGTGGACAAGAATAATGGAGTAAGGCCAAAACCGGTTTGGCTCAGTGGATAGAGCGTCAGCCTGCGGACTGAAAGGTCCCAGGTTCGATTCCGGTCAAGGGCATGTAACTTGGTTGCGGGCACATCCCCAGTAGGAGGTGTGCAAGAGGCAACTGATCGATGTTTCTCTCTCATCGATGTTTCTGACTATCTATCCCTCTTCCTTCCTCTCTGTAAAAAATCAATAAAATATATTTAAAAACAAAACAAAACAAAAAAAAAAACCTTTAAAAAAATAAATAAAAATAATGGAGTAAGGAAAGAAAAAATGAAGAGACCGCAGGTATTCACTCACGATGTAAAGGGGGGGCAGCAACATGAAAACTGTGGGGGAATTTACAGTGCTTGTGACATTTACCATTAATGTACTGCAGGGACAGATAGGAGTTAACATTTATTGAGCATCTTCTAGGTGTCAGGCAATATATTGAGCAGCATACACATAGCACAAAACAGACTTGAAGTCTGTCTTCATGTAAGTATATTAGGAAAGAGAGAGAATGGCCATGTAATTAAGTGTTTTGAGAGTTGCTGAAGGAAAGTACCAGGTGAGTATATACAGACTGGATTAAACTGCCTAGGCAGTCTGGGTAGTGTCGCTAAGAAAGGGTGTCACTAATTAGTCAAAGCAATGGAGTTGTGAGGAAAGAACTGGCCAGTCAGACTTACCCTCCACCTCCATGAAAGAAAAGGAAATAAGAAACATAAATGCATAAAGGCACACTGTGAAACAAGCTATAAAGAAACCAGCAGATACCATGACAGGAGGACGTACCTGATAAAGTGGTCTGAGCAGGCTTTGCGGAAGTGATGTTTAAGTGGTATCGGGAGGATGAGAAGGAACTAGCTATGAAAGAGCAAGGAGTAAAGTGAATCGGATAGGAAAGACAGGACATGAGAAGGCCTTGAGCAGGCATGCTCCCTGGTATATTTAAGGAACTGAAAGTAGGCCAGAGTCCCTCAACACGGTGTGTCAGCGGAAGAGCAGCATGAGATAGAGCTGAAAAGGAAGGCAGGGACCAGACTTAGCAGGTCTGGGGGACTCTATGCAGTTCACAGGGGGCGTCACTGGGGAGGTTTAACACATGGCTCAACAGCATGCATAGAGACCTCGACATAGCTCTGGAAGAGGAGGAAATTGAGGCTATGAAAAATTAAATAGGTTTCTAAATTTTTGCACACAGTGAATGACAGAGCCAGCTTTTCAACCTATATCTATTCAACTCCAAAGCTCGTGTTCATTGGGAAGGTCTCTGTGAGTGAATCACTTAGACTAATGATTGACAAGGAAGAGCCTTGAGAGAAACATATTCAGAAACAACTTTTGGATTTTTCAAACTCCCCACTCCACAGACAAAAGTCCTGTGAATGGACACTCATCGTGTTTTGGAATTGATTGTACCCAGATCAAACGCTAAAGAGGGAACAAACGCCACCAAACAAAAAAATCAAAACCAACACCACCTTCCCAAAAAAGCCCCCACACAAATGGTCTTTTTAAGTTCTCCTTATTTACTTAAATATGTGAAGGCAAAAAAGACATTTTTGGACTGAGCAATCTTCTCGTATTTTATAAATGCAAATGAAATAGATTTTTTCCCCTCCTTTCTTCTTTATAGTCCATTTGTGACTTGTTTCCTGTTCTATTTAAATGTGTCTTGGCTTATGGAGTTCTGAAATTATGTTGTGTCCTTTATTGATGGTGACAGTCAGTCACCTAGTGAGCTGGCATCTGCTTCCCAATTCCCCATCTTTATTGGCACAAAAGGGTGATCTCCACTGAGCATCTTGGAAGAACGGTCAGGCATGGAGTGGGGTCATGGCCAATGAACAGCTCATAGAGGGACACTTTTTATCCTTACTCGTTTGGGCAATATTCTTAGTTGTCTTCTTGAAGGATCCTTCTGGTTATGACATTTCCAATGACCTTTTTTTTTTTCAGAGTCTTTGAAGAAGAATGGATTAAGTCAATTGATAGGAGAAAAGGGTTTGAGCTGAAAACACTGCCTAATCATTGTGGTGAACACCGTCTGTTCACTGGTGATCTGGGCAAGTAAGGGAGTCCTGGAGACCAGACAGCTGGCTGGCAGATTTCTGAATGAGTGAGGAAATTTTCCAGTTCATCTGTGGAGAATTTAGTCCAACATTACAGCATTAGGCTACCCATCTGCAGCCCGCAATTGGTACAGACAAGAGAATCACTATTACTTTGTGGAGACAAGCCACAAATCTGGAATGAGGCAGACTGGCCTGCCTATTTGGGGGTTGGCAGGGCTGAGGTTTAGTCTATTGTTGCAAGATGGCATTACCAAAGGAGAGTGAGAGTGTGATTGCATTAGCCATTCATCACACACAAAGTGTCTTAGGATGGATAGAATATGTGGAATGAACTGAGAAACCCTGATTTTGTAAAGGCTGTTGTTCATGCTCCCTTGCTTGTGGTCTGTGCCCTTCCTAATGGGCTAGTGTCTTTTTGCCTCCAAAGGCCATCTATTACTCCAGATGGATGGCTCTGTTTTGATGCCAATATCAGTTTATAGGTTGTTTTTTCTATTTGTAAATGATGACTCAAATGAGAAAACTCAGAATAAAAAACACTCTATATGCCCATATATCACAAACTGAATAGAAGTTGGCAAAATGAAAGTGATTGTATTGTAAGTTTGAAAGCCTCAGTCAGCCAACTTTGATTGAACCTCTGATATTGTATGCTACAGTACTTGGGGGACTGCAAAGGAAATAAAGAAAATGAAAGCGAATGTACAGAAAGTAACTTAGAGTTCATGCAGTCCAAATGGCCATCTCAAACAGAAGACTGGTTCCTTGCCATTGGATTTGTATTTTAAAGGGGAGGAAAACTTTTTTAAAAATGTCTTTGTTTTGGCACAAATAGAGCAAGTAGAATGTAACCTTTACTTTTTTTTTTGCATTTGTATGAAGCTGGTTGATTCTAAAATAGTTACACTATTAGTAATATTAGTAAAAAAATATAATAATAAAAATGGTTGCAATTTATTGAGCTCTTACCAAGTGTCAGTTATTTTATAAGCATTGTATCTTAATCTCTACAAAACTCTATGAGGTAAATACTATCATTAACTTCCATTAAAATATGAGGGTTTTTGAAATGCACCTAGATTTTGAGACCAAGATCAGAGAGATAGCAGTGAACAGAGCCAAGATTTAAACCCAGATAAAGAACCTGAGATTGTCTCTACATTGGAGGAAAAGTAGATCCTCATTCATAAGAATTGAGACAAATGCCTTTTCCAGCACTTATAAGTTTTGTAAACTAGGACAAGTCTTTTTCACTCTCTGAGTCTCAATTGATTCATTTTAAATATAAAAATAGTGGCCTTAAACACAAAAGGTGGTTGGGATGATCATAAAACATAATGCATGTGAACTTGCTTTAAAAATTCAAAAATATTACTAACGTGATCTTTCATTTGGGCAACAAACATTAGTTGAGTGCCTCCATTGTGTTCAACATTTTGTTAGCATAGTATTAGAATACCAAGACGAGGGGGCCACAGAGAGCTCAACTTATTGTGGGAAGAGGTAAGCAAATGATTACATTGTAATGAGATAACTGTCATGATATCAGAGAAGGAGAAACAAGAAACACTGTGTGGAGAGGTTGAAGATGACTTTTTAGAAGAAGCAGTGTCTTAGT